>NC_135581.1:3404621-3707651 GCF_965152235.1 Eretmochelys imbricata | reverse complement strand
TCAGCCACTCAGGCACTCACCTCTGGGCTACGCCTGCCCTGTCTTTGCCTTGCAGGTTAACGATAGGAATACCCTGTTCCATTCCCTGAGTTCCTTTGAATCATTCCTCTGGGATATCCAGCCCCTGGCACTAGCTACTCACAGGAATCCCAGATCCTCTGCCCCATACGAGCAGTGTACCCTAGTTTCACCAGTTTTACCTTAAATCACCACTTCCCTAACACACAGCACTTCCGCGTGCTTGTAATAAAACAAAAGGTTTATTTAAGAGAGAATAGAGTCCACTAGAAACAAGGGAGAGTGGTGGAAACAAATGGTTACAATTGAAAGCAAAATCATAAAATGTGAACTATTAACACTTATTAATAATTACCTTTCCCTCTAATAAAGTGGATCTCACCCCCCATCCCAGTGCAGTCAGCCAGCCCTTCAACTGGGTTCACAGGAACCAGGATCCAGCCTTTCTTGAAAACACTCCTGCTCCACAAGATGTTCCCCCGGTAAATGGATGCGGAGCATCTCTCCACCCTGTGACAGACTGAAACAATCTTTTGTCTTCTGATCCCCTGTCTGGTTTAATGTTCCTTCTTACCTCCAGCTGGTTTTGATTGTTCGCAATTGTCTTTTGATGGTTTTCCAGTGACCAGGGTGGGATGAGGCAAGGGTAGGCGATAGAACTTTGCATCACATCACCGGCTGACCAGAGAGGCGTGACCACTCCCTCCCTCTCAAATGGGCCATCACAGACACATACGATTGCCTGATAGTGATGACTAACTTTTACTCCACAATGATGAGGACATAGTTTTCAGTAGAGTACTTTATTCCTTAAATAGTACGCATACACACACCCATTTCACAATGATTATGAGTATTGATAAGTTACAAGCTTTCAGCAGAGACCTCACATGCTACCCTTCAGGAATAAATGCCATGAGAGTGGTGTGTTAGGTGTAGTGAGTTTTTGTCAGACAGTTGCTTGTAAAGAACACTGACTGGCACCAGTGGGCCTCTGTGTCACACCCTCTTTCACCAGTAATGTACAGAGGTAGCTAGAGCATCAGTCGCTGGCCTGGGGGGGACCCTCTTCTTCTCCAGAACTCCAGCCGCTCAGAGCCCCACCTCCAGAGCAGCCCATGTCTGGCATCTCTTCGATGAGTGCAAGGATGTAGCGTGGGCCAGCCTGCGCTATACCACCTGGCCTCCTTCAGTGCTGCATTCTGTGCTTGGCTCTCTCCATCAGTCTCTCAGAGAACTCACAGAACATGAACCAGCGCCTGGAAGCAGAAGCCAGATAAATTCCTATTAGCAAAAAGGCACAAATTGTTAACTGTGAGGGTGATTAACCATTGGCACAAACAGCTCAGGCACGTGGTGGATTGTCCATCTCTTGATGCCTTCGGATCCAGACAGGATGCCTTTCTGGAAGTTAAACACACGCTATTGGGTGCAGGACGGGTAACTGCAGGAAATTTAACGGTCTATGTTGGGCAGGAGGTCAGAGTAGGGGTACGTCCGCACAGCAGCGGGGTGCTGTGACTCCCAGCCCATGTAGACCTTCATGCGTACCTCTGCCTGAGCAAGTGCGCTCAAAATACCAGTGTGTCAAGTGCCATCCTGCCCAACCCCCCTGGCGTGGACTCAGCTGGCTAGCTCAAGTGCTGCCAGCATGTCCATGTCTGCATCATCTGGGAACCAGACCTCCCACTGCTGGGTAGATGCACCTCAAATGATCTGATGGTCCCCTCTGACCTTAAAATCTCTGACTCTAAACTTCTCTGTGCTGTGGCTTTCCCTCCTTTCATACCGTATCTCACAACCCATCTGGGTGGAATCTGCATACCAGGCCTGAGCCCTCTTCTTCGGGGGCAATGTTGGTTCTTACTGGCCGATTTCTTTTCTCTGAGATGCTGCATTCAGCTTCTTCGACCCGCCCTGTTGCCAGACTGTTGACTGCAGCCAGTAGCTGGAGCCCTCTGAGTCGTTCATGTCCTCAAGGTAAAATATTAGTTATTTGAAATTCTAGTGGTATGCTTAAAGTCACTTTTGCAAGACAGATTAAGCTAATGGAATTCTTTTGGGGACTGTCCAGAAAATCTGGACAAGCACAAGTCCAAGAGGCCGGATGCGCTGCATCCGAGGGTGCTAAAGGAGTTGGTGGCTGTGATTGCAGAGCCATTGGCCATTATCTCTGAAAACTCATGGCGATCGGGGGAGGTCCCAGATGACTGGAAAAAGGCTAATGTAGTGCCCATCTTTAAAAAAGGGAAGGAGGAGGATCCGGGGAACTACAGGCCAGTCAGCCTCACCTCAGTCCCTGGAAAAATCATGGAGCAGGTCCTCAAGGAATCAATTCTGAAGCACTTAGAGGAGAGGAAAGTGATCAGGAACAGTCAGCATGGATTCACCAAGGGCAAGTCATGCCTGACTAACCTAATTGCCTTCTATGAGGAGATAACTGGCTCTGTGGATGAGGGGAAAGCAGTGGACATGTTATTCCTTGATTTTAGCAAAACTTTTGATAAGGTCTCCCACAGTATTCTTGCCAGAAAGTTAAAGAAGTATGGGCTGGATGATTGGACTATAAGGTGGATAGAAAGCCGGCTCAACCGTTAGTGATCAATGGCTCGATGTCTAGTTGGCAGCCGGTATCAAGCGGAGTGCCCCAAGGGTCAGTCCTGCGGCCGGTTTTGTTCAATATCTTCATTAATGATCTGGAGGATGGCGTGGATTGCACCCTCAGCAAGTTTGCAGACTAAACTGGGAGGAGATACGTTGCAGGGCAGGGATAGGATACAGAGGGACTTAGACAAATTGGAGGATTGGGCCAAAAGAAATCTGATGAGGTTCAGCAAGGACAAGTGCAGAGTCCTGCACTTAGGACAGAAGAATCCGATGCACCGCTACAGACTAGGGACCGAGCGGCTAGGCAGCAGTTCTTCAGAAAAGGACCTAGGGGTTACAGTGGACGAGAAACTGGATATGAGTCAGCAGTGTGCCCTTGTTGCCAAGAAGGCCAATGGCATTTTGGGATGTATATATAGGGGCATTGCCAGCAGATCGAGCGATGTGATCATTCCCCTCTATTCAGCATTGGTGAGGCCTCATCTGGAGTACTGTGTCCAGTTTTGGGCCCCACACTACAAGAAGGATATGAAAAAATTGGAAAGAGTCCAGCGGAGGGCAACAAAAATGATTAGGGGACTGGAACACATGAGTTATGAGGAGAGGCTGAGGGAACTGGGGATGTTTAGTCTATGGAAGAGAAGAATGAGGGGGGATTTGATAGCTGCTTTCAACTACCTGAAAGGGGGTTCCAAAGAGAATGGCTCTAGACTGTTCTCAGTGGTAGCAGATGATAGAACAAGGAGTAATGATTTCAAGTTGCAGTGGGGGAGGTTTAGGTTGGATATTAGGGAAAACTTTTTCACTAGGAGGGTGGTGAAGCACTGGAATGGGTTACCTAGGGAGGTGGTGGAATCTACTTCCTTAGAGGTTTTTAAGGTCAGGCTCGACAAAGCCCTGGCTGGGATGATTTGGTTGGGGATTGGTCCTGGTTTGAGCAGGGGATTGGACTAGATGACCTCCTGAGGTCCCTTCCAACCCTGATACTCTATGATTCTGTTTGTACTGGGGCTGTTTGTACCAGATGTCACTGGTCATGGTAACCCCCAGCATATATGCCCACTCCCAGCACTGCCATCAGATAGGGTTTCCACCCACATCTGTGCAGCACTTCACTCTGGGGGTTTGCAATGGTGTAGCTGCACCAGTCCAGCTACCCCCAGATAGGTGGGCCTCTAGTTCCGCTTTGGAAGCTGAGGGGTTGGGCCCCTTTGGTCGGAGAGCTCCACTTCCACCTGCTTCCTTACCCTACGGGGGAAAAGGGGGATCGGTATGGGAGGAGCAGACCAAGTAAACGGAGAGAATTTTAATGTAGCAAGAGAAAAATACTGTTTTTCTTTGTTACAAATACCTATTTCAAGGGCCTCTTGCTCTGCCCAGCATTCAAATGGAGCACCGAGAATTTGCTAACTTGGGGGCACATTAAACAGTCACTTGAAGCCTGTTTATTTTTAGGCGTGGAAAAAGCAGGTTTCCCTGTTTCAGCTCGGCTTTTGTGCCTGGGACAGAAACCGCTTAATTCCTTAACCTGACATTTTCAGGCTCTTGGATCTAATTTATAACGGGAGCTGGCCTGGGGCCAAGAGGAGCTTTGAGAATTGGCCGCTGTACACAGACATTTTACTCCTCATTGAAGCTATTGCACAGTACAGAGGGAGACAATGCTGGGCTTGGGACAGAGGGCCAAGGTGACAAGGCCACTACAGAGTCTATCCGCTGGGTGACACAGCATCGTCGTCCTAGGCAGCAGCTCAAATGTTTCATTTTTAGCTTCCCCGTAGGAATCCAGCTGATCCATTTCACTCTTGGATCTCTCCTTCTATTAGGCTGGGGCGGGGACACTAGAAATGATGCTGTCGGTCACAGCCCTGCACTGACTGGGAGTTAGTCTGGAGGATCTAAAGGATCTAACGTGTATGATTCTGTTACCAAACTAGTCTCAACTGGTACAAACTAACATCTGATTGCTTTTTCCCAACCTCTCGCTGACTGGGATGATGCAGGAGGTCGGGCTGAGCGGTCTAATGGAACATATGGAGATTTACCCACAGGTTCTAATCTTAGCAGGGTCGGCTTGTCCCTTCCACCTTTCAAGGTTAGATTAGTTTAACGCCTGCAGTTTACTTGTGTGTCAGTCTTTCAAATGAGGCCTTAAATCTAACATCCCCACAGAGCAGAGAGAGCTTCCAAAGATCCTTGAATATCCCACAGCTCAGCAATTAGTTGTAGTCCTCCACCCCAGAAGGAGCTGCATAATTCCTCTGTGTTTGTAGCTGAGCCTTAGGGAAGACGAACATTATGTGATGCAGTCATGACGTTGTCTTTTTAAGATGCCCACTGTGCCTTATAGAATTACAGGGGTGACTGTGTTTGGACATGACCCAGCAAAGGCAACCGAGTTTTACATTTTCTTAAAGAAACACGGATGATCAGTTACATCTGAGCTGGGAATTATCAGCAGGGGGAGAGAAGGGAATATTAAAATATGGATGCCGGCAGCAATTGCAAATTGTGCCTTAAGCCTGAGAAATATTTATGGGTTGCTGCTCAGGGTTCCTTCTTTCTCTGCGAGCAGTTGATCCACAGTGTATTCTAAATCGCTTCCTTGCTTCTCCGAACCTCTCTGGTTTACCAGTGTGCTTCTTGTGTTAACCAATTAAACTTGCTTGCAAGGGAGTGCCCCAAAGAGTGATGTGCTTAAAAAGTTTTAAATTTCTGCGAAACAGTCTGCAGGGATGTTATTGAGAGCCTACATTCTACAGCGCGTGCATTTCACCTGTGCTAACCTGTGAAGGGAGGGCTGGAATTTGAGCTGAGATGATTCTTTTAAATGTTCGATATTTTAAATTGTTGTTCCTTTGAAAGTTGCTGCACTGCTTGAATAATTAAGAGTTTAAATTCCTCGTGGGGTCTGATGGGGCAGTGTTCCAAGAGTTGTGTGTTTTGTACAGTTTGTAAACTGTACAGGCAGACGTTTAGCACCAAGGCAGTTCTGTCTTTGTACAGCTCTTAGCTCGGTAATAGAAACAATAATAGGAAGTCCACAAAATGCAATTGCCCTAACAGGCTCTCTGGTTAGAGAAACAAAGCAACAGCTTGCTTTTCTGTGTCATTTCTTTGATGGCAGGTAAAGCAGGAATCTGGACTCCAGGATCCTGTCCCTATCTATGAAAGACTGTAGAGCAGGGATCTGGAGTCAGGGCTCCTAGATTCCGTTCTCCGCTCTGCCACTGGCTTACATTGCAGCTTGCAGCAACCAACTTGCAGCCAAATTGTCTGAAGTGGCCACTGACTTTGGGTGCCCAGATTGAGACTCAGAGACTTTAAGGTCCGAAGGGACCATCATGATCATCTAGTCTGACCTCCTGCACATCACAGGCCACAGAACTTGGCCCACCCAGCTGTAATAGACCCCTAACCTCTGGCTGAGTTACTGACATCCTCAAACCCTTGTTTAAAGGCTTTGTTACAGAGAATCCACCACTGACACTAGTTCAGACCTACCATTAATCTTTGGGTCTAATGTTTTCAGAGGTGCTGAGTACTTGCAGCTCCTGCTGGCTTCATATCAAGTCTCCCATGCTGAGCTTCTCCAAAGAGCAGACAGTGAAGCTCCCGCTGGGCTTCCAAAACGCGAGGCTTCCCGAATCAGTCCCCACTGTTTAGGACTGTGAGCCTCACCCTCTCTGGGTGTGCTGCGCATCTGTCAGACTAGTGTCACGTTATCGGACCCCCCAGGGTCGGGCGGGGAATACTTATTTGTTAAGCACTTTGAGGCCCAGGGATGAAAGCCATAGAGTGTGTCTAGGTGCTTTTGACATTTTTACCCATATCCCAAGGGGTTTAGGTTCTTAAGTCACTGCAGTGCTTTTGAAAATGTTAGCCTCTGTTGTTTGTTTTATTCTGTTGTGATGGGCTGGTCATATTCTGGTATAATTACAGTCCCTAGCTCTTAGAGAGTGCTTTTATCATAGATGTCAAAGCGCTTTACGAAGGAGGTCAGTGTCACTATCCCCATTGGAAACTATGGGGAAACTGAGGCACGGGGCGGGGAAGTGATATGCCTAAAGTCACCCAGCAGGCCAGTGGCAGAGCTAGGAATAGTACCCATGTCTCCTGACTCCCAGTAGAGAGCGCTATCCACTAGACCGCACTGCCTTGCTTCATTGTTGTATTTCACTTCCATGGAAAGAAAACCAAACCCACCTTGGTCTTGTTTGGGAGCATTCCCAGCCTACTGGAACATGGATTAGGTTACATTTTCCAGATTTCCCTGTTAGCCTGTGACCTCCTCAGGCTAATCCAATAGCCTCTTGTCCCTGCGTAAGCAATGCTTGACCTGCTCGTGGCAGGATGAGTGGAATACAATGAGTATGTTGTAAATCCTAGGCTACCTGCTTTGCATGGGCTTGTGATGTAAGCCCATCCTCCGCATTGCCAGAGCGCACAGCAGAGCTGCTGGTTAGGCAGACGTTGGCTTTGGCCATACCTAGAACTGGATGCCACATGACTTCCGCCTTCCAGCTCAGGGAGAGTGCAGCTCTAAAATGCTTTTTGTCTGTCCTGCGTCATGGAAGGGAAGAATGCGCTTTGCCTGCGCAAGGCATCACTGCTTCACCAGGTGAATGGCGCATTGGGGGTGCCGGCTCTTTGTAAATAGCAGCCTGGTGCCCCACCTCCTCCCAAGTGCAGCCAGGTGTCTGCGAGCTGAGGTTCGAATAGCAGTCCTGGCACATGTGAAGAAAAGACTGAGACTCTCTCCTTGTGGCAGTTCATGTTTAACTCACTTTCCTTCCACAAAACACCCGGGGTTTTATCGAAGGTACCGACATGACAAGCAAACCTCCTGCTGCCCGGGGAAATAGCTTGGCAAAAGTCTTTGCCGGTATAATGGAGTCTACACCACTGCTTTTGATGGCAGCGCTATGTCATAAAATCCACACCCCTAGTCTAGATAGCTCGGCTGGCAAAACCTCGATGGGCGGACCTGGCTTCAGTTGAGGCCCCTCCCCCCAGGGAAGCTCCTCCCACAGAACTCTGAGGCAGTGACATCCCAAGGGGTCGGGGCTCTTCTTGTTCTTTCCATGACAATGTTAAACACCATGTGACAGTCAAAAAATCACTCTGCTCTTTTACGGTGTGAATCTGCAAAAGGTCAGGAGAAGGCCCTAAGAGACCGAGATAATCACCTGGTGAACGTCCCATTCATCGGGCTATTGGAGTGTCCTACATAGATAATATTGAATGTTAGCAGAGCAAATGGAAAGGTGTGTAATCAGTATGCAGTTCTAGTCTGGAGCTGGAATAGTGAGTACCTATGAAAAATCTTTCTCTTCCTTTAAAATATACACTTGCGTGCATCAAACTCTGTCCACAGACTGCCAGGGCTGCCAGTGTCTTGCATGTTTTTGCCCAGCTGTAGCATCCATGCTCTTTCTGAGCTAGCTACATACGGTACCACTGGTTTCTATGGTAATGGTGAGTTTAAAGATCAAGTGCTTGTTTACCTGCAGAAGCTTTGCCTCCAGGAGTCTAAAAATGATGCAAGTCGTGTTTTTGGAGGGGTAGGGGGGAAATAGCCCTTTAAATAGAAGACTGCTGGGTGGTTTGGAAGAGGATTGCATTCCCCAGGATGCATTGCAGCACAGGCTTCCTGGGCCAGTGAGGTGGAGCAGGAATTCTGTTGCAGCTGACTACAGAGAGGAGGGTGGGGGTGGGTTTCTCTGGCATTCGGGCTTTTGAGCACCATGAAATGGGAGGGGAACATAGGAGTGTGTCAGCTCAGAGGTGAGGGCACTAGCCTAGGACTTAGAATTGAACCCAGGTCTCCCATGTGCTGTCACAGAAATCCTGTGTGTCCTTGGGCAGCATCCTTGTGCCTCAGTTCCACAGCTCTCCAATGGTCCTGCCGCACAGGGATGGTGTGGGGAAAAAACGTGTTCATAGAAGGTGAAGTGCTTTGAGATCTATTGATGACAAGGGCTCGGTATGGGTGTTACTTGTCACCTGGTGAGGGGTTTCAATGAGGGATCCTGGCTATATTGTCCCAGCACCATCATGGCAGTAGGGACGGCTTCCTTCCCGCCTCCTTGCATCTAGTGAGCAGCATTGGGCGCACAGTGCCCCGCCACTCATTGGATGACGGGAAATATTCCTTCACCAGCATCTTACTTTCCTGTGGGTCTTTCCCCTGCCCCCTTCAATAAAGAACTGAGGATTTTGCGCCTGGCTTCCCTGGTTGTCTCTCTGCTAATGTGCCCATTTTTATGGCCTGAAATATTCAGCAGCTGCTGTGTTGGTGGGAGGGAGAAGGGCCGTCCATTAATGGCCACCTATTGGCGTATCCTGCAATTACTGCGTGTTCTGCTAACTTGTGTAGAGTGAGATTGCAATTCGCTGCCTGTTCAAGCCTCCAGCCAGGACCTGGTGCTGCTGCTCTGTCTCAGATGGCTCTGGGACGCTATGTTCTTTTGGACTCAGGTTCATATTGTGGTGTCCATTATGTCTTCCGTGCTCGGCTTTTAGAAGGCATTAGCTGGATGCCTTGGTTTGTGGACAGGTTCTATATGATATTGGACTAGGAGGCTGCATGGTCCATCGCTGGGAGCTAGGAACAACTACGCTGTCCCCATGGCCCTGCCGGTAACTTTCTAGGTGGCCTTGTGGAAACATCCTAACCTCTCCGCATCTGCAAACTGAGAGTAATATCCACTCCAGAGCGGTGCTGGGTGTCAGGGTGTGCACGGGCTCAGATGGAGAAAGCTGCATAAATGCTGCCGACGGTTGTTGGTTTCTGTGATACCGAATGCTTTCTAAAAGGATGAGGGTAGTACAGTGATCACTATGCACCTTAGACGTTAAAAAGCCAGCCTGTCATATCCAGTGTGTCCGGCTCTCCTGAGCGAATTGGTAGCTGCAGTATTAGGTTAGTGCCGAGAGGCCTCGCTGATGTCACGGGCGTGTTGTGCTAGGCGTGGAACAAACACAGAGGGAAAGACGTTCCCTGCGGCAAAGAGCTGGCAATCTAAGTAGCCAAGGCAGGCAAAGGAGGGAGAAGGGATGTCGCAGTCTCTCTGTTTTACAGATGGGGAACAGAGGCACAGGTCCTCAAAGGTATTTAAGTGCCTAACATCCGCTGAAATGATTAGGAGTTAGGTGCCTAAACACCTGTGAGGATCTGGGCCAGGGAGACTAAGTGACTTTCCCAGAGTTGCACGGAAAACCAGTGGCAGAACTGGGACTTGAACAAGATCTGCTGGGTCCCAGTCCGGTGCCTTGACAGCAAGGTCATTCCGTCTCTCTTATTCTATTCCAGAGACAATCCAGAGCAAATTAGCAGCCCCTCTACTGAAACCCTGGAGGGCCTGGAAATCTGATCATACAGCACATCCCTGCACGTGCATAAACCCCTCCATTTAACTATATGCTGTAGGGAACAATCTTATCCTGCCTAGGACATAGAGTAGGGGATTCACTCAGGTTCCAGAATATGGTTCTGTTAAAGCGTAAGGGGTTGATTTCATACCAGTGGGGACAGTGAGGTTTTGCCGTTGACCTGAGTGCGAGCAGGTCCTGTGATCTGATCCGGAGTTGGAGACTAGTTACCGAATATCATCTCTATTAACAGCACTGTAGCTGCTCAGTAGCTGAGAACAGAGGCGAGGCAGTAACCCTCCAGATTCCCTTATTTGCTACTGGGCATCTTCAGCTTGGAGAGAGGCGAAGCTGCCAGTAGTCACCCCCTCTAACTGATCTCCAAAGGAAGAGTATAATTCCCCCAGCTTTGTCTGTCTAACAGGGACATGAAGTAGCTTTAGTCCCGGATAAGCACCAAATCATTGTCGTGAAGGATTGCAATACCCCTTGAAAGCTACAGCAAATGGTGAGGCCTACAGTGGAAAAGAAATCTCCCCAAACACCGTTAAATGCAGACAGGAACCTGGTGTTCCTTAGCCTTTAAATGGCGATTCGGGTCTCCTCAGACCTTGCAAAATCTGCAGAGATACAAGGCTGGGGAGTGGGGTGGGGGATACTGTAGCAAACTGGCAAAGCGAGAACAGAATAAGGAATTGAAATGGAGGATGTCTCAGGTGCCTTGTCTCTCCATCAGTTGGGTGAGTGACTTATTGCTTAAGGAACTTGAGTGGGCGTATTAAGTAATTGCTCCCTCATTGACACGGCGCTCTGTGCTACAGCCCCCAATGCAAAGCAATAAATGCTGGAGTCTGTAAAAACAGACTTCAGGGAGAGCAATGTGGGCTAGTCCTGAAAGCGACGAAAAGAGAATGCATGTATGTTGACATGGCTAACAAAAACAGAATGCAAGCGCACATCGCGATTCATGGACAAGCTGTAGAAACAATAGGTGAATTTATTATCTGGGATCATATATATATATATATCTCCAACCAAGGAGGCTGCTCCAAAGAAATCTGAAAACTAGGGATGGCTTGCTCAGGCATAGCCTCCCTTAGGAAAGCATGGGGAAAGTGTTGCATCTCGAAATGTACGAAAGTGAATTGTGGGAAGTTAATGCTGCTGACAAGACTGAAGCTTTTGGAATGTGGTGCTGGTGAAGACTCTTGTGTATCCCCTGAATGGGAAAAAAGCTGAATGCCTATGCTAGAAGTATTATCGGAAAGCAGCAGACCCTGGTCTTGGAAATGAGCAGAGGCAAACTTTTATGTACTTTGGTCACATGTGGCATACAGATGGAAATAACCTTTAGAAAGTTTATTATGGACACGGGTGATGACTTTTATTTTTCCTGGTGGGTGCTCCACCCCCGCTGCACCCCAAGGCCCCACCCACGCTCCAAGGCCCTGCTCCCACTCCACCCCGTCTCCCGAGGCCCCACCCTCACCTCGCTTCTTCCCGCCTCCCCTCCACCGCCACCCCCGAGACTCCCCCGCCACCCGCCTGCCATTTGCTTCTCTCTTCCCTTCCCAACTGCCTCCCACCAGGTGCCGAACAGCTGATCGCCGGCCAGCCCTAGTGCCCTGCCCTATAGCTGTGGCTGGTGGATGCTGAGTACCCCCGTATTTTTTTTCCATGGGTGCTTGAGCCCCGGAGTACCCACAGAGTCGGCACCGATGATTATGGAAGGAATGGTGGCAGGACATCCTGGTAGGGGATGACCAGCGAGGAAATAGATGGATGATGTGGGGCAGATCACTGGAAGGTCAGTTGTTGAGTGCTCAGAGTTAGCGATGGATTGTAAAGGCTTCTGAAAATTCTGCTCCGAGGTCACTGATATCCAGACGTGAATAAATGGATTTACTTACTTCACCTCACTGGCTCATTTATTAGCTCAAATGTGGATGTCAGTTTTGAATGTAATACATAAAAAAAAAAGTTATTACCTTCTGTTTAATCTAGAGAGAAGCATAGGCCAGGAGTTTTAAAAGGATTCAGCACCCAAAATTGGGGGCAGGTTTCTAGGAATCACCATGCTAGGGGCTGAGTTGGGCTGGCTGAAAGTTTTTTCCATTGAAATGGTTTTCCTATGGAAAGCTGCATCTTCAACTATCCAAATATCTTTGCAAAAATTTTCTCTCATCAGAAAATGTCAATTTGTTGTGGAAAAAGCCAATGTACAAAAGCTGACATTTCGGTTTTTGAGTGCAATTTTTTGGTATTTGAATTTCTGCTGAAATATTTGAAATTTTTGGTTGGAAAACCTAGGCCAAAATGAATGATTTCAATCTCAAATTTCCAGGGGGAATAAAATCATTTTTCGACCATCTAGCGTGAGCCCTTTTGACTGTCTAGTCCCAGTTGTGGATGCCGAGCATTATCAGTATGTCCCGTAAGCTCCTTGGAAAACTGTCCCATAACTACTCCAAGGGAGTGACACCCAACCACATGTCCCAGCAAAGAAACTTCAGGAGCACAGCAGCTGGGGATGGATTTTGTATGTCTGAGCAATCTGACTGGAGGGCTGATGTGTACGTAAACTTTGCAGCAACCCTTGCTGTTTTATCCATCGTTGTTCAAAGCCTTAATAAGCACGACTGTCCTAATGTCGTTTTATTTACAACATGCAGAGTGTCCAGAGTCTATGGCCACTAGTTTCTATCCCAACAAAGAACTGATCCAGCAATCCAAACCTTTCTTGATTGCTCAAAACCTGGGACAGTATTAAAGCCAGCTCCTTGCAGGAGCTAAAGGGATGACGTGGCAGTGGTCTGTGATAGGCTGTAGGGCTATAGATGTTTACTCTCAGCTTGGTCTGTATCCCTGCCTATTAGAGGCCAAATCTTAGAGAGCTCGTGCCTCATCATGAGTCCTGCATATCTACACGAACACTTACTGCGTGCAAGTGGGGCTGTAGGTCTATGACTGACAGGGAACTTCTGCTACTGTAACGTTTGTTCACAGTGGAGCGTCTCCGGTGAACAAGGTAGCTGGGCTGTTAAGAAGTGGAACTAGTTGGAAGCGGAAAGGAAGCTGCAGGGAGGTGGACTCACTTGGAAAATGAGAGCTCCAATGTGTGGTTAGCCACCTGCCTCTCCTCATGTCCCGCCCCGGGGTGGGAGAGGCTTGTTCAGTCTGGGACTCTCCTTATTAAACAGAGCATGCAAGAAAAGTGCTGTACAATAGAGAGAGTGCTCTCTGACTGGGACCCCATTCATACTTACCTCTTACCTCTCCTGGACTTGACCCAGCATGGATGGTAGTATGGCCCTGGCCTGATATCTCATTATTGCCCATCATGGAGCTTGGCTTTAAGTCTGAGCCACTTCTGCTTTCCCTCTATGTTGGTGGCTCCATAATTCCCTAGGGCAGTGTTTCTCAGTGACCGGTCCTGGGCTGGCACTGGTCCTTGAGGTCTCCCTGATGCAGTTTAGGAGGGCAGCAAGCTGGTCCCTGGTATCAGAAAGGTTCAGAAACACCTGCCCTAGAGGGCTGACGGTTCCTTCTGTACTGCAATGCTGTCTGGGGGGTGTCGCGGATTGAGAGGTACTCCCTCCTTGGGGAGGTGCCCAGGCTCTAGTGGCCTGAGGAGCGAGAGACCAACTCCTGAATTTGTCTCTTCTGTGCATCTGTTTTCTTATGAAATTCAGTTTCCTAGGTCCACCCCCTGCCCCCATGGGCCACGCCACACTGAGTTTTAACTCAGATGTGATTCCTCTAGTATTTCCAGATGCGCAGTGACATTTTTCAGTAGCACAGCACCTACCAACTGAGACTCTTACTGTTCTGCAGCTGCTAAGCCTGCCAGCAGTGGCTGGGGTAGGTAAGTTAGCTCCTTTCTAAAAATGAAGGTGAGAGGAATGGAGGCAGGGAGAGGTGAAGTGACTTGCCCAGGGTCATGAGTGACTCAGTAGCAGGGCCAGGGCCTGGGAATAGAACCCCGAAGATTCACCTTCCCTTGCCCTGAGTTGATGACTGGCCCATGTCCCTTCCAATCAATGGCTGCCTTTAAAGCAGAGGCTTTCAGGCACTGCTGATTATTACCAAGTTGTGGACTTGACTATTTCTCTCTCACAGGCTAACGCAAAGTATCCCTCTTCCACTTGCGACTTGTGTTGGTGCTAATGCAGGTCATGGGTATGAATAGACCTGAACATGTGCCATCCAGCAGGTGGGAAATGGACTTTCTTTAATGGCAGTAAGGACCAGCCCTACTGTGGAATCGAGTGCTTAGGTGGGAGGGCACCAAATTAAAAAACAAAACCAAGCAACCCCTCCCCTCCAGCACCTATATGGAGGTAGAAGATTCCTGCTTGTGTTCGCTGAACCAGACACCAGCCAGTTCCAGCAGACCCGGAGCTTTGCACCTTTGTGAAATCTGTCTGTGTGTCTTGTGTGTGCGCATGTTACTTCCCCCCCCGTCAAGCTGCCATGATCATATGCCCAAGTGACACATTTGGGAAATGGAGGCTTTTGCTTTTCCAGCATTGCTTACGCCAATGTCTCTATGGAAACCACTGAGCTACCTTCCCCTCTCGGTAACAGGCTCTTTAATAGAGTTGCTCTACGTGAAAAGCTTGTCTAACATGCACCATTTTACAGAGCTAAAGGCATCGTTAGTGAAGCTCTGCCAGGTCTGGTTTTCTTTTTAAATGTTTCTCTTTTCTTTTTTTTTTATTATTTTTATTATTATTATTATTTATTATTTTTTAGAGAGAAATGATCGACCTGCTTCTTAGCTAATTCCACTTGCGTTCATGCCCTGGTCTGGCGTTGGGGTCTGTCCCCTTGTTATAGGTTTCCAGTTATTCAGCAATTCGTCATTATTATTATGTAGCAGTCTTTGGGGGCATGTCACAGGGTGTTCTACCCCTTTCAGGGTCAGGGGCCTGTGGCCAGCCAGCCCTGGTAATTATCAGTCCCAGCTGGGAAGGGAGTAAGTGATTTATATAAGCCAGCAAGTGGCTTCCTTGAGGGGAAGTGCAGGGAAAGCTTCAGGAAGGGACAGGCTTCTCCAGAGCTCCCTGAGGCAGGGAGACTGCAGATGGCAAGCCCTGGGTGTCATGGCTGGCTAGAAAGCCCCACCTGAAAGTCCTGCTTTCCTCTTGTCGGTTTGTGGCCATTTGCATAGTCAAGGGAGCCCAGAACCAAGGGCTAAAGACTAATTTGGCGAGGCCAATAATTCCCCAGGCTTGTAAGGAAGCCAGTCTTTCCCGTACAGCGGGGAATGCAGGCATAGTGATTGGCCCAGTACAAGGGGAGAGCAGAGTCAGTTGTGGGTTTAAAAAGGGAAACTGAGGCATGGTGCTGCACAACCACTCCAGGACATGGGCGGGTGCAGGGATGGTCCACACATTTTACCGGTGAAATATTTGGGGTTGAACTAAAATGAGCTCCTAAGGTACTAGTTCTTTGGAAATTGCTTCCTGCGTTGTGAATTCCCCAGCGATCCTGCTTGCACTGGCCATGGCCGATAAACAACCCCTGATTACAGGTTCCTTTGGCCTGGCTGCTCTGCCCAGTCCCAGCGGATAATGCTCTGCACATCGGGTCCTAGAGCCTGTCCTCTGGAGGAGCTCAGACCATGAGCTCCTTCAAGCCTCTTCACCCCTGCCTGGCACAGAAGTGACTCCCACTTGAGTGGGAGATTCTGCTGCGTTTGCTCATGTTGGGTGGTACCTGACTGAATGGGACTCATCGTGGAGGAAGATATTACTCAGTGCCAGGTTCTAACATTGTAAGTCATTAAGTGACTTGCCTAAGCCTGCCTGGGGAGTCCCTGGTAGAGCCAGTAATAGAACCCAGGAGTCCTGCCTCCGAGTCCCTTGCTCTGACTCTAAGCTGTAGCTCATTCCGAAACACCCCCTCCTTTGTTAGTGCTCCCCAGGGTTCGCGTGTCTGCAGGATGGGGCTGCAGCTGGGAGAGGAAAGAAGCTCCTGTGGCAAACCATAAGGAAGGAGTCTTCTCTGGCCTGGGAGGCTGCGGCTTGTGGAATTGAATGGAGACGCCAAGCGTTGGGTGTGAGCATTTCACGGGTTTCTCTCCCTGGTCTGTTAGAAATTTCACTAGGTTCACTGTGCTCAAAGTGCCTTGCTGTGGTGCCACTCCCTCCAATGGAAACAAAGTCAAAGGGAGAAAAGGAATTGCTCCCTGGCCAGACAAATAATGGAGGGAAGTTTATGCTCCAGCAAACTTGTACAGTGGCTTTCCCTGTGTGGGTTCCCTCCTTGGACAAACACAGTCCCTGCCTGGAACTCAGATGGTCTGGGGTTAATGCATGGACCCCTGGGGATCCGGTTTCAGTTCCTGACTGTGCCATGGACTCCCTCTGTGTGAGCTCAAGGGAGATCCTGTCCTCTTTCTGGGCCTGTGTTTCCCGTCTTGTCCTTTGCTTGACTTCTCTAGGTTGTGAGTTTTGCAGGGCAAGGTCTGTGTGGTGTGCAGTGCCCCGCACACAATGGCTTTTCGTTTGGGGCTACTAGGCCCTACTGTACACAAACAACAATAGGGAACATGGGGTCTGTGCCCTGGGGACGTCTCTAGCATGTAATGGGGGGAGAGCCTTCCGTGGCTCCAAAAGTCAAACTCTCCCCATGGCAGAAGCATGAGTAGCTCTGAGTGGATCGCCCCGGTGTGGAAACCTTTGCTGTTCTCAGCGGACGTGCTCACTGGTTAGCGGATAATGAGCAGCGAGGTCTCGACTGGCGTCGGTTCAGATGCTCCATGGCAACTGGAGGCCGGGAATGCAGCCCTGCTCACAGGACAGGGCACAGTGAGAGCGCCTATGCTGACCTCCCCTCTTTTTGCTGTCTTACTCATGTGGCTTGTGTAAATGAATAATAATAATAATATTTCCAAGCTCTGATCTAATGCTTGTCATCAATAGAACTCCAAGTGCCTTGCCAAGGAGATCAGTGTCATTACCCCCATTTTATAGATGGGGGAAACTGAGGCACAAATCGGGGAAGTGATGTGCCCAAGCTGGAAATAGAACCCAAGTCTCCTGAGCTCCAGTCTTGTGCTCTATCCCCTAGGCCGTGATGCTTCCTATGTTCTTAAATGCCTCCTCCATGGCCCCGAGAAACAGCTTCCCGGAGAGAGGTTGTTTCTCTGGTCCTCTCATCGCCGCCATTATTTATTTTGCCCTTTCTACGGAAAGGTGTCAGCTGGGCTTGGGATGGGGGGCGCTTCGGGGTCTGTCCCACCCACCCCCTCACTGCTGCTGTTTTGGGCAGGGAGGAGCTATGCCACTTCCTCCCCAGGTTGCACGCCGGATGATCCATGGGGCAGGTACAGCACAGGTGGCCCCCGGGCCAGCATCCCCCACGCTGCCCAGCATGCCTCAACCCTGACCTGCTGGGCTCCCCTGTCAGCATCCAGGAGCTGTTGTGTCTCTATAGGAGAGTTGGGCCCTTGTCTTTCTCCGGGGACTGACTGTAAGGGGAACCAGGCATGCTAGCTGTGGAGGTTGGTTTGCTTTTCAAGTGATGCGGGCACCTATCCACTAGGAACTGGACTGAAACAGCGGGCCGTTCCCCTGGGGTCCCCGCGTCAGCTCAGCCACCAGAAAACAGCGTTTGCGCCGTACTGGCCTGGATTTGAACGGGGACATGGCAGTTGGCTCTGGTTCCAGTCCCTGAGCCGACCCCTCCCGCTGTCGCTCCGACAGACCCCTTTGTTGTTTAGCCCCGTTCGCTGCAAACCGTGGCCCCCGTCGGAGGGGCTGGGGGCTGCTCTGTGCATGTTGTCTGGGAGCAGAGCAGCCATCCCACACACAGCACAAGAGCGCTCTTCGTCTCCCAGGAAGGACTTGTTACTCTGCCAGCCGCAAAGGAGATGGGGAAAGAGGAGGCCCTGGGCGCTGTGCAACGAGGTGGCAATGTGCCCCCAGGAGGCCTCCTAGGGGTAGCGGGGGGTATGCAGCAGGTGACCCTGGCCCAGGCAGCACCAGCAAGTCTATGGCGTGTTCTCCGATGACTGCCTTGGGGGCAGAGAGGGACAGTCTGAACACGTTCCGGTAGGGCTGCGACAGTGCCCTGCCTGCTTCTGGCACTGGCGTTTTTACGTAAAGCACGACACTGCCTTATCTTCTAATCCTCGCGCACTCCCTGCTGCAGAAGCCCCCATTGCCGGTATCGTTGTCTGTCTGCACCGCAGTGTACACCCAGGGCCAGTCGCACTCGACTTAACAGACCCTGGGTCCGCTCACCGAGGGCGTGAGCATATACACTCCTTTGTAACCCCAGGTGTGGAATTGTCGAACCCTGGGCCCCAGCCTGGGGCTGCAGCATCTACACTGCATTATGTGGGTCTGAGTCCAGCCACCCCATCCCTCCCAAAATGTCGGCGCTCCGCCCTTTGTTCCTGGTGCAGTGTGGGAAAACTGGACTGTCCACCAAACTTGACTGTCCAGAGAACAAAGGAAGTTGGCCCGTGGGATTGTGGGATGTTTGCGGCGAACTCCCAGAGCACGAGTCCAGTGGGGCTGCAGCTACACTGCAGAGCGATAGGGCTTGAACCCTGGGTCCTGGCTTGACTCAGGCTGGGACCCTTCACCCCCATGGGGTCCTCGTACTGTGGGTCTGAGCCCTGGGTTTGTGTGTTCGACGGAAGGGGGAGTTAGGCTTGAGTCTGAGTTTGAACCAGGGCTTACACTGCACTATAGAGGTACCCATTGGGCTTGTGGGAGGGGAGGGAATGGCCTTGCTCATGCTGTTAGATCCGACAGCGCTGTTCAACCCCAGCTGACTCCCCAAGAGGATCTGGCAGGGGCATGCAGAGCACAGAGCTGGCTTCCCCTTGGACAGAGACGCAGGGTTTGTGACAGACCCAGCGTTCTGCTCTATGGCTTTACACTCAGTCCTAGCCCTATTGTACTGAATGCATGTATTCGATCCCCGGGGGAGCCAGCCACGCACAGGCTGTACACAGCTCTCTGTCTCCGTCGCATAGGCACTGCTCAGCTCTCCAGGGGCCTGGGCGACAGAAGCCCCCGAAGAGCTGCTGAGTGAGAACCGGAGCCCGACAGAGGTGACACGTGAAGCTTGGAAGCATTGGCCTCACGCCTTGCCCTTCAAGAAACCCCCCCGGCTGCAAGGAGCTGGGCCTGCAGCATGTCACGCATGTATTTCTCCCCTTCGTGTTAGCTGTCAGATTGGTGGCTGCGGCTGGCTACTGCATTGCTACAGGGGCTCACAGGCGGGGATAGTCATGCCAGGTGCTGGGCTCCAACGCTGGGGTTAGACTGCTTGACCTTTGCTAATCACCCTTGTCATTTTAGTACACGAGCTGCCCCCGTGTGCTTGGCATAGTCAGAGAAGGTTCCTGCCCGAAACAGCTTGTGATAGAAATAGACAAGACAAAGGGTGGGAGGGGAAACGGAGTGATAGAGAAGTGACTGACCCAGCAGTTCAGTGGCAGAACCACGGATAGAATCTGGGTCTTCTGATCCCAGTCCAGTGCCTGGCCCTGGGCCACGCTGCTCTAGGCAAGCATCCGGGTCAGCTCAGTACCTCTCCTAAATTACCCACTGTGACTTACGGCTCGGCCTCTGCACTACGAAATTAGTTTTCTAACCATGTGCCTTTAGTTACTGCTGTGATGGATCTTTTAATATTGGAATACATGATCTAATGCCTGGACGGGTTTGGCCTTCGAGTGGGCCAGATTCTCAGCTGGCGTAAATCAGTATAGCTCCATTAAAGTCAGTGGAGTTCTGCAGATTTACGCCTGCTGAGGATGTGCCTGGCGGGGAGGGAGTGTGAGTGTGTTTGTGTGAGAGAGAGAGACCGCATGAGCAATTTGAAGTTGTCTGAAAGCATTATGCTTCTGGTGTGGGCTTTTCAGACTTGTAACTTAAATGAGTCAATGATTTCTGAAAACTGATTGAAGAAAATCGTTTCCCAGCCAGAGATCATGCAGTGCAAGTTTCAGATGAGTGGGATTTTTCATTTTCCTTTCGATGCCAAGGCACACAGTCTGACACTGCATCGGAGCAGCGTGGTACCGAGCAGAGAGACCGGGGCGCTGCAGGGCATCTCCTCTCACCCTTCAGAACCGAAGGAGGGCAGAGCTGGCATCCTGCCATTGCTCCCTCCACCTCGCTCTGTGTACCTGCCCACCCGGCCCTCGTCTCTCACCACTTGCAGTTTGCTGACGTTGCTTGTGGAGCGAACGGCTGGAAAGGTGGCTGCGTTGTGACAGGGTTAGAGCAGGGGACTGAGAATCAGGCCCTCTTGGGCGCTCTTACCCTGGAGAGCCCTAGCTACAGGCCAGCCCCTATGCACTTTTGGGTCTTTGCCCCAGTTCAGCAAGGTGGCCAGCATTCTGCTTCCTAGAAGGCCCTTTCGTGGACTTGGGGCAGCAGATGGCCGGAGGCAGCCTGGTGTAAACCTGCTGCTAGATAGGAGAGGTAAGGTGGTGCCCTGTGAAGGCTAGAATGGGGGAAGGATGATGCCGAAAGGGCTGAGATGCCTTTTCCTCTTGGCCGGAAGCCGCAGTTATTTGATGAGGAGGAACGGGGGATTGAAAACCAAGCACTGATTTAGCAAAACTCTTGAAAATGTGACTAAGGTTTGTGATTGCAGAGCCTCAAAGCCAGGCACAGTCTGAGTGGGGATGAGGGTCTTTGCAAAGATCGTGAGTCCTCCCTCTTTGGGTCTTTCTTTTTTCCCCATGCCTGTTTAGTTCTCACCTCTTTCTTCCTTACTTTGCATGCAGGGGCTTGGGATAGACAGTGGACTGGATGCTGGACTCCGAATTACTGAGTAATTTAGTGCTCGGCCATGGATGCCCAGGAAATTGATTTGCAGAAGTAAAGGGGCCTGATTGACTTCAGTGGGGCTCATGAGTATTAGGATCAGGCCCAGAGCCCCTGCCCTGTGCCTGCCTCAGTTCCCCACCCCAAGAAATGTCTAATGTGTGTGTATCTCCATGAGGATGCTGATCTTCAATCCCTTTGAGATTCTTGGATGCAGGATGGAAGCGCCAAGTGTCTAGAGCAAGTTCCCGTCTGACAGCCTAGTCAGGAGACCATTCTGTTTCCGTCCTGTTCACTGGTGTGTTTCTAGCACCGGTAGATGATGGCCTGGGAGTGCTTGGTGCAGCTCCCATTCTGCAGGGATATATTTCCTTATTTCAGCAGGAGTGTCTTGCCTAAAAGAATCTGCCAAGAAACAACTGTGTTGGCAGCTTTTGAGCTGAGACTCCCGCATGACTGTCTGAATTTTGTTTCTTCTCACGGTACTGTTTCTCCAGTGATCAGTGCTTCCTCTGGAGAGTTACCTCTGGCCTCAGCCAGTCTGCTTTCAGGCATTTCTTGCTGCTTGTTTCAGTCCCAAGGTAGATTTCCCTTTTCTTAAAAGCAAGGGAGTGGGAAACCGGTATTGGGTTGAATTATACTATTTATAGAATTGCTCATTGTCACAGACCCCCTCTGAGAGAGGGAAGTATTTTAATTCCTGTATTGTGTGCAGAGAAACCAAGATGGAAATGCCAAGTGACTTGCCCAAAGTTGCACAGCGAGTCAGTGTCAGGGTGATCAAAACTGGTAGACTTCAAAACCAGATGGAAGACTTCAAAACCAGAAGGAAGCCACAGAACCTCACCCACTCCTGTAAGAGACCCCGACCTCTGGCTGAGTTACTGAAGTCCTCAAATCTTCATTTAAAGACTTTGCTACGGAGAATCCACCATTTACTCTAGTTCAGACCAGCAAGTGACCCATGCCCCACGCTGCAGAGGAAAGTGAAAAACCCCCAGGGTCTCTGCCCATCTGACCTGGGGGGAAATTCCTTCTCCATCCCAAATAGGGCAATCCTGAGCATGTGGGTGAGACCCACCAGTCAGACACCTGGGAAAGAATTCTCTGGCGTAACTCAAAGCCCTCCCCATCTAGTGTCCTGTCTCCGGCCCTTGGAGATATTTGCTAATAGCAGTCGCGGATGGGCCATATGCCATTGCAGGCAGTCCCATCACACCATCCTCTCCATAAATTTATCAAGCTCAGTCTTGAAGCCAGTTAGGATTTTGCCCCCACTGCTCCCCTTGGACGGCTGTTCCAGAACTTCACTCCTCTGATGGTCAGAAACCTTCACCTAAGTTCAAGCCTAAACTTGTTGATGGCCAATTTCTAGCCATTTGTGCTTGTGCCAATGCTGGCCCTTAATGTATGTAATTCCACCCCCTCCCTGGCATTTACCCTTCTAATGTATTTATAGAGAGCAATCCTATCTCCCCTCAGCCTTCCTGTTGTTAGGCTAAACAAGCCAGGCTCCTTGGGAGATCCTGACTCCCAAACCTCTGCTCCGCCCACTTCATAGAATCATAGAATATCAGGGTTGGAAGGGACCTCAGGAGGTCATCTAGTCCAACCCCCTGCTCAAAGCAGGACCAATCCCCAATTAAATCATCCCAGCCAGGGCTTTGTCAAGCCTGACCTTAAAAACTTCTAAGGAAGGAGATTCCACCACCTCCCTAGGTAACGCATTCCAGTGTTTCACCACCCTCCTAGTGAAAAAGTTTTTCCTAATATCCAACCTAAACCTCCCCCATGTCACAGACCCCCTCTAAGAGAGGGGAGTATTTTAATTCCTGTATTGTGTGCAGAGAAACCAAGATGGAAATGCCAAGTGACTTGCCCAAAGTTGCACAGCGAGTCAGTGTCAGGGTGATCAAAACTGGTAGACTTCAAAATCAGATGGAAGACTTCAAAACCAGAAGGAAGCCACAGAAACTCACCTACTCACTCCTATCCAACCCCCCTCCCACATCATCATGCTGTGCTCTTGTGATGCCAGCTTACCTGGGGATTCTGCTGAGGTCTCTGGTTTTTTTGCAGTAAAACCCCCAAGAGTGAATGTTTTATTTGCCAGTTAGCTCAGTGTTGTTGTTTTTATGAAGTCCGTTTATGATGAACTCAGAATGGGGAAGAGAAATGGGCACAGAAAGTTGAGGAGAGTCAGCTCCCCCGGAAGAGCTCTTGGTGGGGCATTGGGGACACATTACTGTATGCAGCCCATCTCGAGATCAGCACCTAATATTCTTAATTTAGCTTGTGACAAGCAGCTGAATTTAGACTGTGAGAGGTCACGCTGCAATGTGGGCGTGCAGTGTACCGTTTTCATAGTGGGATGAATCATGGATTTTTACAGAGTGCGTTCAAACCCAGCTATATAACTACTCAATGGCCCTAAGTCCCCAGATTGAGGAAGGCTTGGATGCTGATTTCAAACATCCAAGATTGGGAGTGCTTGGCTCTGGGATTTTGGTTCAGGCTTATCTTTAATAATTACAACCTAAAACCTTTTGAAATACCTTATCATACAGTATTTATAAATGTGCATGAATTAAAATGGAAAGTGTTTGAGAATGCTTAAAATAACTTTTCCTTGTTCCAGGAAGCACTAATGTGTAGATTAAGTAACATGATGTGCTCTCTTCTCCTGAAAAATAGCGAGGTCAAGTGGCTTAAAAAATTTAGCTTTATAGCGTTCGCAGTTGGACCCATCAGAAGTGTTGAGGGATGGTGAAGTGGGAGTTGGAGAGGTGGGGGGTATAGTTTTCTTCACTGCATCCTGAAGCTTGACCCAGAATTATCAATTCTCTCCTAAAGTACGGTTGCCCCTTTTGGCCCAAACGATTTGCCAATATTCAGAGTCTCGCAGGGGTGTGTCGGCGAAGATGAGAAATCAGAGATACCAGTCTGGTCCGGTCTTTGGTGCGATCTTGTTTGTGTGTGTGTACATGGTCCTGTTTCCCTGAACAGAGTAGAAACAAACAGTAGCAGGCAGTTTCCTTTCTCAGAGATCCCCATGTCTGCTACTCCGATAAGTCCTGTGCCCAAGAAGCCCTGTCTTGCTCTTTCTCTCAGGGTCATGCTCACAGCTGCTTCTCCTGGCTTTTCTGCCTCTTAACACACCCAGGCAGCAAAACTAGTCACCTAACTCCTGGATTTGCAGTCTGGTAAACCCTTCAGCCCACACAATTTAGTCCTGACCTATCATGTGCCTTGGCCACTCCTTGTGTTGTTTGTAGCATTCTCTGCTACATAAAGGAACTTACTTGCTTCTGTTTGGAAGAGTGCTCAGTGCAGCTGTTGACTTCAGTTCTGAGGCCGGCGGTTGTCTTTGGGTCAAAGACTCACCTGATGGCAGCCATTCGAACCTTTCAACATAACAGTATGTTACAGGCCACTTATTTTATTGTGTGACCCCTTTATAAAGCCTGCAAGCTTTTCTTCCCAGCGGCCCTGTCAGGGAGGTGATTGTTTGTGGAGAATACCCTCACCCCTGGTAGTAACAACAGCTGAGATGATTAAAAGGAAAAGCAGTTTTAAAGACTTCTTTTTCACCACTCATCCTGCTTTGCTTACCTCTTGTACCTCGCTCTCTGGCACTGACCTGCCTAATTGTATGGCCATTTCACTCTCTGGTGCCCTAGCAACAACGTTGTTTGGTTGGGTTTCTACAAGTGCAGGGGAAGATTTAAAATCCAAGACCAGGTCAGATGTATTTTTAAATCTTGAAAATGTCTCCGTTTGTATTGGGGTTTGGAGCCCCTCTCTGCCCCCCACCTGTCAAGGAATCTACACTCGGGACCGAAGCTGCTTGACGATGCCCTGCTGCATTTCCCCTTCCAAAAGAAACAATGAAAGGATTTTGTCTTTTAATTTCCCCCCAAGGCTTGCCTGCCTCACCCGTTCACCTCTGCTGTCCAGTCAGGCTTGCCTGGCCGGAGAGTTGATGCAACTGACGCAATGGAGCTTCACCTGGCTGCTTGGGAGAATGAACTGTTCGCTTTTATTAAATTGTTATTACACTGTTTCTTTCAAGGACTGTCTCTCACCACCCTATTTATCCTCAAGTGTCAGAGTAGCAGCCGCGTTAGTCTGTATCCGCAAAAAGAAAAGGAGGACTTGTGGCACCTTAGAGACTAAGACATTTATTTGAGCATAAGCTTTCGTGCTCAAATAAATGGGTTAGTCTCTAAGGTGCCACAAGTCCTCCTTTTCTTTATCCTCATGTGTGTCATCTGTGGAAGGGAGCTGGCTTTGGTGAATGCAGAAGTGAGGTAATTAGCTGCTCTCCTGGTTTACACACATTTAGAAACCCTGCTCCGCGCTCTCTTCCAACGTCTTCCTCATTTTACTTTGGCAGGTACTGGCTCCAAAAGGGAAACTTTGTGGGGACTTGGAAGAGCTGTTTAAGAATGTGGTAGAGCATGTCCTCGCGAGGGCTGGCAAAGGCTGGCTTAGGGCAGCCCGTAAGAAAAATCACGTGGAGGAACACAGATGTGTTCAGCTTTGGGATGCTACGTGTGGTGTGTGCGCCTAGGTGATTGGATCTGATATGAATCAAACCTGTTGCTTAACCTGACTAGTGCAGCTTTTACCTATCTATAAATATATAGAACAGGTCAAAGATGCCAGAGTTTCAGCTCTGGAGACTGAAGTCTTTTAATGTGCACAGAACAGGTGCACAATAGGCAGGAGCAGTATCAGCTCTCTAATGCTAGGGTGGATTGATTTAAATCTAAATGGGAAATTACCAATTTAAATTAACAAGCAGGAAACCTTGATTTAAGTAATTGATTTTAGTCTTGTTTTGCCTTTGTACTTTTTAGCTATTTTCCTAAGGAAAGGTTGATTCTCATTGGTTGGTAACCATTAAAACATGTTGATTTGCAATTAAATATAGTCTTCTTTTTGCTAATGAGAAGGATACACTATATCTATATATGCTTATTTAAACTATTATATTGCTTAACTTACATTATTCCGATTCTTAATTTTTACATATTTATGCGTTAGAAAATGGAGAAAGGTGCACTTTTTATTTACTAGATAATTTTTCGTTTTTACCAAGCCCTACTTGGATTAAATTAAAGTTCAATTAAAATGCACAAAAGAGCAATTTAATTTTATCAGTTAAATAAAACAACTTTAAATGTGTGGGATACAGAAGAAAAAATTATCAAAGTTTATCAAAACATGATTTGCTTTTAAAACTGGAGATAAATAGTATAGTTAATTGCTTGACCACACTTTGGTTTGTTATGAAATATATTCAAGATGTCAAATAACCAATGTCAGTCAGGTTTATTGTTCGAGCCAAAAATAACATAGTACAGGAAAAAGGTTCTGTAGAATACCAGTCTCCAGGAAGCTGTCTCATGCAGCAATGTTCTGTTCACCTTACACAGAAGGTGTGTTCCCAAAGTTACACCCCTAAAGTCCACTTTATTCCCCACTTGTTTGCCAGTAAAAGGTACTATACATGTCATCTGAAACTTGAATTAACCAATTAGCTTTTTACCTGTTTTTTTCTGGTACCATGGTGTACCCTTATCTTTTTTCTGAACACGTACATTTCACATAATAAGGGGCATGCAGGCACCTCCTAGATCTGTACCAGGGTAGATTGGCTTGTGAGGGTAACTCTCTTTCTGTTGCTATGATAAAATAATCATATGTCCTGATACTGACAGTCCTATGTACTTAAGCCAAAACTTACATCAGCTAATTCAAGGTGTTATGGGATACGTAGCATAAGTGAACAGGATTAAAATAAAGACATAGGCCAATCTGGGCTATATAACAGCTATATTTATGCTTAAATATTTGTGCTTATGTGTAATACATATGGCGCAGATAATGCATATTATCTGTATAACATATACGTGTGCTAGCCAGCGTATATTGGTCAACATAACCGATTTATGAAACAAAGGAAGCGTTAACTATAGTTAGTGAATTGAACTCCTTGTGATTTGAAACAATGTCCTTCAAGATTTTAGAATCAGTAGAGCTCATCCTCTCCCATCTAGTTTTCATTCATGGATTAGAAGAGGAAAACAAGCTTTCCTGCTTTTTCAACTCCCAATCGATTTCTTAACTTTGAATGAACTAGTCCTTGAACTGAATGAGTTGAATAAACTGAAAAGAAGAAAACAATCTCTCTGTAGCAGGGAAAGAGGCTATTGCTGTCAAAAGCTGCTTTAGCACTTCAACAGGCTCTGGTTCCCAGTGCTCAGCCAATGACTTCCACCAGCTCAGTGGTTTGTTTCTTTAAAACTCGGCTGTGAACATCTATTGCTTAATATAATTTTAAAAATTAATTTATATTATTTTAATAGATATAGTAAGTTCAGGTCTTAACAGAAGTTGTCATAATTTCAAATAGGATCATTCTTAAAAAAACAAAACCAAGTACAGTAAAAGCGGTTTTATCCGGCATGTTGGGGGAATGGGGAGTGCCGGTAAGTGAAAAATGCTGGTTAACTCAGAGGGAGGGAGTTTGGGTGCGGGGCTGGGGGTTGGGGTGCGGGAGGGGACTTGGGGTGCCGCAGCTCCCATTGGCTGGGAACCTCTGCCCCAAGCCCCCTCCCAGAGCCTGCACTTCACACACACCCCGTGCCTCAGTCCCCTGCCGGCCCCGCGCCAACTGGACTATAAACCGGAATTTCAATGAAGATCAGAAATGCCGGTTTAGGGAGTTTTCCGGTTGGTGAAGTGCTGGATAAAACAGCTTTTACTGTACTTACTTTAATTATTTTTAATCTGATCTTTATTCATTTATTTTATTTTGAAAAAATCATTGATTTCTTTTTTTTTTAATCCACCCTGCCTAATGCTGACCAGGGAGAACCACCTCGACCAGTGAGTTCAGTCTCATGGCTGAAGTTCATGGCTTCTCAGTCCTCGGCTACCTCCAATGCTCCATTGGGATGGTGGCTTGTGCAGTGTCTGCTGGGGACCAGACAGACACCGCTCAACTCACTTTGTGCTGGCCACTGAACAGGCATGAAAAAGTAATGACTTTCAATCACTACCGACTTCGACAAGACTCAGACTGGTGGCCTGGGGTGACAGGTTGTGTGTCATTGCCAAGCCGTTACAGGTATGTCTACACTGCAATAAAACAACCGCAACTGGCCCACGTCAGCTGACTCAGGCTCTCGGGGGGGTCAGACTATGGAGCTATAAAATTGCTGTGTAGATGTTTGGGCTCGGGCTGGCACCTAGGCTCTGGGACTCTTGTCCCTACATGGCAATTTTAGAGCCCCATAGCCAGAGTCAGCTGACACAGGCGAGCCATTGGTGTTTCGTCACAGTGTAGACGTACCCTACGAGATCTCCTGGCTGCAGATTTTACCTTTAGTAATCCCTTTTCAGGAACCTTAACAACGCAGGCATTGCTACGGGAACCTCACCGATCTTCACTGGCCATTAGTAAGCCTTTAGCCAGCGTAAAGCCGAGATACTTGAGCTGTTAACTCGTTAGCAGTGTTTATTAATCAGTTGTAGTTATCTGTAAATGCGAGGTGGGCTCTTCCCTAGACAGCGGGGGGTGTTTGTTAGTGTAGGGGTAGGAACTCGTGTCCAGGGCTGCCAGTCTAGACGTTGCACCTCCCGAACGGTAGTAATGAACCCTTTCAGCAGTGCTGTAGTTGGTAAGTGTGCACTGCAGCTCCCCACGCTGTTCCTGTTGCCTTGTGTGTACCAGTGGCCCAGGGCTTAGGGAAGTAGCCTGGGAGTTGGGAGGCTTGGGTTCAGATCCCTACTCTGCTGCAGATTCCCTGTCTGACCTGGAGCAGTTCATTTAGTCTCTGTGTGCATTTGATTCCCCATGTGTAAAGTAGGGATAATGGTGATGCCCTGCCTCACAGGGTGTTGGGAGGGGAAGGGGTTAGGTGCTCAGCTCCCATGGGAATCAACACTAGGATTAGGCTCGCTTACAGAAAGGATCCCCGCAGCTGTCACAAATTAAAGCTGTTCCTGTAATCCGATTCATTCGTGTGGAACCCCATCGCAGTCACTGGGGCGCTGCACACACACACGAGGCTCAGGGCCTAAAACCCCTCATCGTTTATTTTAAAGAATAACTTTTAACACGGTCTTGACATCAAAGTCTCTCATGATTCATAGCTGAAGTTGACTCAGTATCTGCCACGTTCCTTTCAAAATGATTGACTAGTTTGGGATTGTTCAGGCAACATCTCTTGAAAGTCAAAAGCGAGTACAGGGTGTTTTTAGCATTGTACATTTTGGAGGGTACGTTGAGGTGCTGGATTGGCAGCTTGGGCACAAACTGCAGTGACTGACAAGATCAAAACAAACCCTGCAATTAGAACTTTATTATGATAAATAACAATATCTAGCTCTTGCGTGATGCTTTTCATCAGTCAATCTCAAAGTGCCTTACAAAGGAGGTCAGTCTCATTTATCTCTATTTTACAAATGGAGAAACTGAGGCAGTGAGATGAAGACACTCGGCCAAGGTCACCCAGAAGACCAGTGGCAGAGCTGGGAATGGAACCCAGGTCTCCTGAGTCAGTCTAATGGTCTACCCACTAGACCACACTGCCACCCTTATCATTTATAAATAAACATCATTTATTTATTTATTTTTAAAAGAAAAGCTTCACCAGGTCCTGAACCAGCCTGGGCTTTGTGCAGCTTGAGGACACCCCAGCTCTCCAGGCAAACAAAAGTTTGTAGATACGGCTGAAAATTGGATAATTAAAGATAAGGGGGATAATTAAAGGAACATAAGAACAGCCAAACTGGGTCAGACCAAAGGTCCATCTAGCCCAGTATCCTGTCTTCCGACAGTGGCCAATGCCAGGTGCCCCAGAGGGAATGAACAGAAGAGGGAATCATCAAGTGATCCGTTCCCTGTCGCCCATTCCCAGCTTCTGGCAAACAGAAGTTAGGGACACCAGCCCTGCCCATCCTTGCTAATAGCCACTGATGGACGTATCCTCCATGAACTTATCTAGCTCTTTTTTGAACCCTGTTATAGCCTTGGCCTTCACAGCATCCTCTGGCAAGGAGTTCCACAGGTTGACTCTGCATTGTGTGAAGAAATACTTCCTTCTGTTTGTTTTAAATGTGCTGCCTATTAATTTCATTTGGTGACGCCTAGTTCTTGTGTTCTGAGAAGGAGTAAATACACTTCCTTCTTTACTTTCTCCACACCCGTCATGATTTTATAGACGTCTATCATATCCCCCCTTGGTTGTCTCTTTGCCAAGCTGAAAAGTCCCAGTCTTATTCATCTCTCCCCCCAGTCAAGAGGGGGTTAAAGAGTTGCTGTGCTCACAACCTGCTGCACCTGTGGGGCTTGGCGGGCCCCTCAAAAAGAGGAGCCCAGCCCAGTTAATGTGCTGCTGTGAACACAGCAGACCTGGAGCACGGGACACTGTGTGCTAGGCTGCTCGCTGAGGAATGGCTTGAGAGTGCCTGAGCCCTCTGAGGAAGCAGAGGAGCTGGGTTTTGTTCCTTTGTTCGACTACGCCACAGCATTGGCTGTGTGAGTGCATAGGAGCCGAGGCTTCCTTTGTTCAGGGGTCTAAAGACTGCTTCCCCTCCCAGGAGTGTGGCTGCGGGGAGCTCAGTCTCCTGCAGGCGGTGGACGTTGGACTCCCTTGTCCCCTGTCCGTGATGCAGCCCGAGTGCCACGCCTCAGACCCCGGCACCAGTCCGCAGGACAGCCACCCATCAGGGATGGATGTACGAGGTGAATGAGGTGCCCATCCTCTCCCCAAGGGGGAGCCCAGGAGACCTCACTTTTGACCCTCCCTCGAGCCTGCAGTGAGGCAGGGAAGGGTTAAAAAAAGTCTTGTGAATGAAAACTCTTGTTCATTAAATATTGTGAGGGGAGGAGATGAGCCTGCCAAAGGAGGACTGATCCCCTGTGGCGCTCAGGTGCTCTGAGCACCTGCCACTGCCTCCTGCAGAACAGCAGGGTCTGCTGGGCCTCTGCCCTACCTCACGAAGTCGGAAAAAACTCCTCTCCCCTTTTATTTATGAGCAGCTGGAGCTTTTCTATCCGACTGTCAGCGCTCAGATGCCTGATAGACAGGATTATAGCTGTTAATTGCCTCTGAGGTTTTCAGAGATGCCAAAAATAAGCACACAAGAATAGGTTGTGAGCTCCCGCTGTGCTGGGTGTCAGGAGCGAGCCCAGCAGGGACAGGACACTCTGGTTTTAAGAACACTCCTTCTTGTCCCTCCTGGCTCCGGAGTGGTCTCTCGTCCGGCCACCCGTCGGGTTGTGACACAGCCTGGTTCTGCAGCAGCTCGTAGATACGTGGTTTGGTTTTCAATTTGGTTGGTGGGGGTACATAATAACGAACTTTCCCAAAAGCGAGGAAATCCAGCCGGCAGCACCTTTGTGAGATAGCCTGTTGTGATGAAATATGGAGGGGCAATCACTGTCTCATTTGGCATGTACCGTGTCCGGGGAGATGTAAGGACCTTTGACTATTTGGAGCCATTGAAGAATCCATGGATGGGATGTTGACTCCTGTGCGCTGCTAATTCTATGTATCTAACCACCCGCAGCGTCCACGGCTTAGGGGTGGCTCTTTATTTCCTGTCCTGTTGTATTCAACAGCTGCCATGTTCTTCCACAAAGGTGGTCCAACTCCACCCTTGGCTCGTTGCACTCTGTCAGCTCTGGCCAGTGATGTCCTGTAAAATGTTCTCTTGCTCCCATTTGACGTGGTCCTCTTCTGAGCAGGGTCTTCTGCTGAGTTGCATTGGGTTGCCTCTGGTTGCTGCTGACAGAACAGGGTGGTTGTAGATTCTGGATTTAGATCTTAGAGCAAGTGAATAAGGAAACTTGGGTATCTGTTTTGGGGTTTTTATATCTCAGTTAAGCAGAGGGTAGGGCTGCTTCTCCTTTACGTGATGGCATGGGTGTGCGATGCATTGCTCCTGTTGGCTCACTCAGATCCTAGCAGCTAGAGCAGGACTGTTACAGCTCTCGCTAAGCAGTAGAAAGGCAAGTCCCATCAGTACCCTGGACATCCCGCAGGCCTCTTTTTAAAATTATCTTCATCACTTGGTTTCTCTCTCCTTGTTTTTCCTTCAACCTCATGCTGCACAACTGAATGCGGTCACATGCCAACTTGTGTCTTCAGACTCAGTTGTGCTCACTCAGTCCTGCTTGGAGGCATAGAACTGGTGTCTTTTATGGGATAAGTATCCTGTGGTGTCAGCTGGTCATTGTCTTGAGCTCACTTCATGCATGAGAGGGTCTAAAACTTCTTTAATCAGCGCTAGTAATCACTGAATTATTTGGAATGCAATTATCATTCCTCGCAAGTCTGCTCATTCCCGTGGCGCCGCATGTTGTCAGCTATGGCTACGTGTCACGATTTGGGGTGCAAGCTGTCCTCGGCCATGTGCAAAGGGGCCACATTTTAATTTTGTTTCCAACAGAGCCGGCTCCCAGAAATAGACAGTCAGCACAATATCCACATAACGGCCAAACCACTGTGAAGTCGCAGTTGCCAGTCTGTTAGAATTTGCAAAGCTCATTTCACGAAGAGGAACGGATTTGCAGACGTGTTCCATGCCTGAAAACTAGTTAGGCAAGAAAACAAGATTGTGCATAGCACCAGGTCTTTTACATATGCCAGGCTGTCCTCTAGCAGATTTCCCCTGTTTCCAAAAACCCGTGTGGGGCCTGGACTATGCTATTTGGTAGCCCGGTATCACCGGCTAGCTCTTCAGTGTGTGGCAGAGACACGTTTTTTTCTCTATTACATATTTTTTCTTTTTCAGTTGCTATTTCAGAAGGGGGGGGGGAAGAGGGAGCTAGTTTTAGGGAGCTTTTCAGTAATTCTGTAACCTAATAAAGAATTTGCTCCTATTGTGCTATAAACACATGGGAGACGCAGTTTACCGGGAAGGGGGGGAAGTTCTAAAAGATCAAAGGCAGCACCTTAATTAAAATATATCTTGACATTTGATAGTGCACTGTGCTCAGCATTAGCATTCATGAGAATTCATATTTTCAGGCCTTTTATTTTCTGTATAATCAGGCGCTGGTATTGAATTTCAGCCTCCGTGGCTTTGTGCGCTAAGCCCAAGACACAGGAACTCTTTCTAATATTCTGGGTTTACCCAGAGATCTGTCTGAGTTTTATTTGGGGCTTGCTCCTCTGTTGTGGAGATAGATCTAAAGCGTAAATGGTACGGAGAACACGGACTCTCTTGTGCCGCCTGTGCGTCTTGTGAACTGTCTAAAGTGCTTTGTGGTGGATTTAGTAATCAGCAGCAGACCACGGTGTCTGTAGTTTGCTGATTAGGTGAAAGCTCAAACAAGCTTAGGCATAGGAAAGCATGCTCCAGATAAGCATTTCATTCTAGGTGGACAACAGTCTCTTACTTGTTGGTGGCTTTCCCTTAGCCGCCACACTGGCCCCTCGACTGGAGTTAGGCTTATATTTTCTCATGACTGATCTGGCTAAAACTCTAACGATCTTTGGCTGAAATATTTCTGGATGCTTTAGAGATGGATCAGGAGCCCAATGATACATTTGGTATACCGAGATGATACATTATATATATTTCAAAACATTTTGATGGAACTCTCTTCAGGAACTTACACAGAATACAGGAAAATATCTGCTTGGAACTGTTTCAGTATCTTTAATTTTCTGCTTCTCTAAATTCTCCCTCTTGTAGATTCACTTGGCATAGAGCTCTTCGCTTCCTGTGTTTAACTAAGGAGCTGATAAACTGCTGCTGTGTTCCACTCCAGAGCCTTCTGCATTTCAGTGGCGGGTGAAGGCATGTTGTGTGAGTGTTAAGCATATCTATATAATCCTTCATATGCTGCCATATAGTAATTTGTTAAAGTGCTTTGGGATTTCTTAGGGATGAAAGGTGCTCTGTAAGAGGGTTGCTTTTCAAACTGCAGTATGTTCAGAGAATTTGCTCTGATTGCTGGAGACCACCGTTTTCTAGCTATTCAAACCCCGATTGTTAGTTGGGGAGTCAGCCTGACCTCCAAAATTGTAGGCACAATTGCACCCATTTAGATACCCATTTAGATACTCATGTGCAGGAGCAGTCAGGCAGCAGCTTGGTTTGCCACAGTTGTGATCGCAGGTCTGGTTGATTACACCCACGCTGGTGACCGGGTAGGTCTCAGATGGTAGGCTTTGAGAGCTGGATTCCATGTTCTGTGGCATCTGCGTCAATGCGGAGTGACTCCATTGAATTCAGTGGAGTGATGCTGCTATAATGGAGATCACTTCCAGGCCGTGTGACTTTGTCTTCCCAAATGGCTGGCTTCGGAGCGCTGAATAATATTTTTAATCAGTTTCTGACTGCAGCAGGCCAAATGGAAAATGACTCTCAGGGACCGCGCACGGCCCCATGAAAAGCTAATCTGTGCTAATTGCCTCCAGTGCCTGAAAGCTCCTCACATACTTGAGTGCTGAGCCAAGAAATGGACCAGCTTTGGAGCTGTAGAACAAACCAAAGCTCTGCGGAGCAGATCCACTGAGCCTAAGGCTTTCCACAGTAGGCTGCTGCTTGCTGGCTCCTTTCTTTTGGCCAACCCAGCCAATCGCCTGCTCTTTCTGGTGTGAGCTCAGCAAGACTTCGTATGAACTCCGAAAACAATGTGTGGGTTGTAAACAGTCCAGATGCGAAAACAGTCCAAGTGTCACATTCAGGTACACGGACGTCTGTCATTGTATAGATGAGCCAAACCCTGCTTCGGTCCCCCAGTCCTCCTCACACGACAAAGAAAACAGGATTATAACTGTATTGTGCTGTTTTTATAGGAACATAGGCCTTGCCAATGCCATCCCAGATGAAACCAATGGTCCATCCACTCCAGTATCCTGTCTCTGATGCCAGCCAGACTCTGGTGCTTTAGAGGAAAGGGCGTGACACCCTGCCATGGGTAGTTATGGATTGTCTGCTTCTCTGACATCCCATTCGATCTCCTTCATCTTTGAAATGTGTTATGAAAACTTTCTGAGGTTGCCTAGGAATGATCAGAGAATGGGGGTGTGGTCGGAGAGGCTAGGAAGGCAGGTTTCAGATCCCAGTTTTTTCTGGTGTACAGATGTTGTTGCTAGCTCCTCTAAGCACTCAGCACCATGCTCTTAAAAACAGCTTTTCTATGTTTTCTTTTGACACGTCTGTGGTTAACTGAATGATCTGTTCAGAGAGTTCTTCACGTCCCCTGCCTTGTTAGGATTCGTCACCATGCCAAATGGACTAGGAATGCCGCTGGCAATAGATAATTATACCTTGTTAGTTTGTTTCTGGTGCCCATGAAACGCGCTTTCTAGGCATGTGGTTTCCTTCCTCCTACGGCTCTTTGGTTGGTTGGTAGGTAGAGGGTGAACCTTTGTGTAGCCTCTTGGGTGCTCTCCACGGGAATCAGTAGAGCTGGTCTGGTCAGTTATGACAGATGGAGTGTCCCCCGTCCTCCAGCCTTGGGTCACAAATAATTGGAGGAGGAACAGACGACTAGATGGAACTCAGGAGTCCTGTTGCTCAGCCTCATGCTCTGAGCACTAAGCCATGTATTTATTAAGGCCGTCCCTGGGCTCGCCTGGGAGGGTGCCTTTTCTTCTTAGACAGATGTTTCTATGGACGGCTAGGCCTTAGTGAAACACTCAGCTGTCTAAGTTCGTGGAGCAGGAGCCATAGCTTGTTCCATTGTATCAAGAGCCAGGTGGGGGATGGAAACCGAATCCAGAGGTGGAGCATTCTCGCAACACCCTGTAAGTTAACCCCTGTGGCCCCAGGTGAATGAATCATGCCAATTGCTGTACTCCAGAGAACAGAAGGAAAGGGGGGTCAGCGGCACTGCATAGCCAAGTGACAGTCGTCTTTGCCAGCGTTATCCGCTCAGAGAGCGTCAAGGTGTCAAACACTCAGTGCGGCAGTCCAGAGCTGCTGTTGGAGTGGAGGAAATGGAAGTGCCTTAATGAAGAGACGCTGTCTGCCTGGGCAGAAAATGCTTTCACCCGAACTTCTGCTCTAGTCAAACTCCACCAAGCGCGTAGGGAATTTGGATACTTTTTAAAATCGCCCTCTATTAAGGATATAGAGCCCTGACAATTCCGTAAGTCCCTACTAGTCATGGGGTCTTGCCTCGTGTGTTAAGATGCATTAGTATGTTATTGAGGCCCATATTTAAAAACAAATGTCGCCTTTCATAGGCCAGCGCAGCTGCGAGGACCAGAGATTAAAAATCAGTAGGGTTTCTGCTGTCTGCATTCGTGCTTTGGGTCACTCGTGAGGATGTTGAACTCTTTGGCCTTATCTGAGGGTTGCTGAAGCGTGGTCTGCAGGACACGTGGGTCACCAGCTTCAGTGGTGTTCAAAAATTGTCAGCACCCCCCCCCCCCGCCTTCCCAATCATGAGATTGGCTTAAAACCCAGGAGATTTCGGTAACATAATACATTCTGGGTTCGTTACTTACCCTTGGGCTTTTGAGTCTTTAGGGGGTCACGTTTTCAAGGTTTTTCCCCACAACCATGAAGGCTAAAAGCTTGAAAGCGGAGATTCTCCCATCATCACATGACTTCAGGAGCTGGGGCTTTAAGATAAGCACCAACTATAATGACTCGGCTGCAGCCACCTTCTTCTTCATCAGAGATCTGTAGCCTATGGAGAGAACAAGGCCCAGCATGCTCTGCTATTGTGATCTGAGCACCCTGCAGGTGGGACTGTGAGCTGGGAGACGGGGTTTCTATTCCTGGGTCTTCATGTGTGATTTTGGGTAAACCACCTAACTCCTCTGGGCCTCTGTCTTCCCTATCTGTGACCTGGGGATAATGTCGATCTTCCCTCACAGGGGACTGAGAGGCTGAACTTTTAGTATTTGCTAAACGCACTTTGAGATCCTGCTATGGAAAGATCCAAGTCTCCCCAGCCCGAGAGGTCAGCGCTGATGGAGTGAACTAGAGAAGATGCCCCTGTGTGCCTTGTACAGCACCAACCGCATTGTCCGTGTACCCGATGAAGCAACAACACGTGTCAGTCGTTCGGTACCGGTATCAATTGCATGTTTACAAGATCTTCCAAGGAGGAAAGTAAATAGATGCTGTAAGGCAAATGAACCGTGAAGCAGGTTATGTGTCCTAATAGGAGACGAAAACCCCTTTCTAATTGAAAGACAGAGCCCCCAATTCCCCGCATTAGCACTTCCGTCTCATCTTCGTTTCCAATCCAAGCAGCTGTCATTTGCCTAGTGAAGGTATTAAAAGTGGAAGAATAATTCTGAAAGATTGTATTTTTTTTGGCGGGGGGGATGTTAATCATACAGATGGTACAAGATTTTGTTTCCCCTACAGGGCTAGTAAATGATTCACTACATCACATTAATATATGACCTATTTTGTTTTCTTTTATGTAGCATTGATAAACACTGTGTGTACGGTAACTGAGAAATCAAATCAGAATAAATACGCTGTAAAGCTCCTTGCTCTGGCTCTCATGACAACGTGTCCTTGATGAGGAAAATAAATATGTAGATCTCTGAATTATTTATTCTTTGTATTGACAACAATCAACACAAACATCCCCCCCCTCCCTCCCGTTTCCAAGGCTGTCTCTTTTAGGAACACATCTTCTCTAGTGTAAAGCAAATAAAAGATTTCATGAGTGAATAATACAGCTTGAGCCAGTGAACCTGCAGTGAGCCATGTCCTGTTCTCCATCTCTGGTGAGGGGAGGTGTCTGTTGCTGATTTTCAGGTGCAGGGGGGGAGCCCTTTGGGAGCAGATACAGATCGATTTAAAAAAACCCCCAAATGTCTATATTTTAAGTCCCGATCCTGCAAAGAGTTAAGCAAGTCGATGGAGTTACCCACTTTTGAAAAGTTAAGCACGTGTGTCGCTGTTTGAGGATCAGGGCCTTATAGAGCATTGTTCGTTAGGATAAGAATGAGAGAGAACTTTGCAGAATCTTCCCCCTTGAATTTGTTACCCGCCCCGCAGTTGGGAGTGTGGGGAGGGGGGCTAGGAGTGGGGGCAGTCCAACCTGTGTTAATACTTCTAACTAAAAATCCCCCTCAGCCTGGAAATAGCCTCACTCCTTTATAAGCTATTTGCTACTTTTGCAAACTCTTGCTTTTTAACTCAGTGTATGTTTCTAGCGCCTAGCTCCGTGGGGCCATGCTCTCCACTGGGGCCTCTGTATGCCCCGGTAGCTTGCTGCTGTAATACAGGTTGATAGATTCTAGTCTGACCTCCTGCATAACACAACCCATTGCATTTCCCCCCAGCCCGAAACGTAAGCCCCAGAGCTGCAAAGACATACACACTTCACTTCCCCACCAGCGCGGCTACTCACATGCCTAAAGCCAAGCACATGCGAGGCTCCTTGCAGGATCGGGGCCCTAGTGGTCACATTAATATGGCTGGTGGCCCTTTAAACAAACCAGCCAGAAAACATTGCACAGCTCCTGCCTAGGGCATGTCTGTGGCACGGAGTGCCCATGATGTAGCCACTCCCTACAGCGACAGAGACAGGTTTTTCCATGGCTATGTGTATTCCACCTCCCTGAGCTAGGTTGACAGACGAATTCTTCCATCGACCTACCTGCGTCTACTCTGGGGTTAAGTTGACTTAATTCTAGCTGTGGAGTTTGAATTTGTTACACCCCTGAGCGACCTAGCTAGGTCAATCTCCATTTTAAGTGTAGACCAGGCTTAGTGCCGGGCTGGGACGGGGGTGGGCGGAGCTCTTGCAAACTTCAAAGCACTGTGGTTTACAAAAACACTCTTATGTCTGCATTAGCTTAGATGACCCATTCCCTTCATCAGGACTGACAATGTTTCAGCCAAACTGCCCTGGGCATTTCCCAGTGGTGCTGATGAACTCATTAAACAGAGCAATTCATACTGGAAACGGAAATATGTCACCACCGATAAGCACTGGGACTCTGAGACGGTTTATTATTCCTTTTTTCCCACCCTTTCTTGCACCAAACTCAGCTGAAGAGCTGCACAGGCTGCTGGGTGAGACCTGTAGTGGGATTTACAGAGGAGCTGAGTATGACTTTATTTAAAAAAAAATATGATCCTGAACAGATCCGCTTCCTTCTAATCCATCAATAACAAGCGATTCCATATCTGGTGCCAGAGAACCCGTTTATACACAGACAGATGGGAATAGAAGAAGATAATTCACTAATATCTTAATCTATCCAGCCTAACAAGAGAATTGACTTTTATCTTGGACAGGGCTCATGGTCCCGGGAGTTATTAATGTTGCTTTAATGTAGCATATATGTCTCTTTATAAAGACTAACAGACCTACTTGTTTTCCCTAGATTTTGAGTGCTGCAAACACCAGTCACTGATGCTTGCCAGGTGCTATAAGGCTGTCCTATTTGTTCTTTACTCCTTTTCTCCCTGCATAGAATCATAGAAGATTAGGGTTGGAAGAGACCTTAGGAGATCATCTAGTCCAATCCCCTGCTCAAAGCAGGATCAACCCCAACTAAATCATCCCGGCCAGGGCTTTGTCAAGCCAGTAGAAAGGTTTTGAAAATGGCTGTTTTGAAAGTAAGAATATTGACAAGGGGGCAGGTGCTGTAGATCTCGCAGTGACAAAGGCATTTTATAGAGTCCAGTTGTACCTATAAAGCTGTCAGTTTGTGACCCGTGTGGTTTATTTGTATTAGGTCTTTTGGGGAGGCTTGTGTAGTTCTATCTAGTCTTACGCCCACATCCTTTATTTCCTGTGAAGTTAGGCATGCACTGGGACCGACACCTGGGTCTGCGTTTCCCTTTGCAGAGCACAATGGTAGGGATCTCTTGTGTGCTGTTCTGTAGAACGTCTCCCAGCGAGTTCCTTGCGGTGTGCATTGCTTTCTCTTGCACATCTACTGTCTGTGGAAGGTGCATTGTCCTGATTCTCGTGGTGGTTCAGACCTCTCTTTTGGGCTTCATGAATAGACTCCGTAGACATTCGCGCTGGAGAAGACCTCGTTGATCCACTAGCCAATGCAGGATTGTCCCCTACACTCTCTCGAGTTCTCCCAACTATGCTCTGACTTTCAAATGTTGCTCTTTAACTCTGTTGGCTCCTTGGAAGCTTCCACGCTTTCCTGTTTTCAGAGGTCTGTTAGGATTATCGCTAGGCTGAGCCTCCCAAGAACAAAGCTGTCTCTGCATATAAGTGGGCTTGGACGGATTCGCTTTTTATTGGTAAATGTCTGTAAATATCAATTTCACCAGACACAGAGGGAAGAAAGTGTTTCCATCAGTAATCACTGAAATGTACAGCGAGGCAAAGTAAGAAAAATGCTGCTTGCAAACTTATTTGAGTTTGGTTTAAGGCTATTTGTGTATTTTGACACATGTCACTGACAGTTTGTGTTTTAACGGTTATAAAACTTTCACTTTTTGAAGCCCAACACTTACTGCTATTAAATAGTTATTGTCTGACCCCCATTGCCTGACTCCCCCCATGATTTTGTGCAACTGTGAAAATTTAAATAAAAACTGAAAACAATTCTTAAAAAGAAACATAGATATCACTTGAAATTCTTTTAAAAAATAAAAATCAAACTCTGCCACAGCTGCATATCATCCACCCGCTCTGGAGCGCTGTCTTGGTAATTTCACTGGGCAGTCGCTGGAGAGGTCTGTGTGGGAGCAGCTCCCCGAAGGGAGCAATGGGAAGTAGGGAACTGGTGTGTTTTGGTGAATGGGGAGGGGGGTGAGAATTCTAAGGAATGAGCTGGCCCAGGAAATGGCTTAGTAATGAGCTGTGTTTGCGTGGCCTATTGCCGAGTTGAGTAGCCGTTGTTACACACTGTTGTTTCTGAAAGGCTCTCGGCACTGGGGACTGGTCAGTCTGCTCTGAAGTTCGTCTGTTGCTGACAGGAGCATGTGGGTTTTTAAAAAAACAAAGCCTCTATTTTTAGCTGCGGAGTGGAAGTGCACAATCCTGCCGAGAGAATAAATCAACCTGGGCTGGAAAATAAATGACACTTCTCCCTGCAGAAAGTTTATTGGAAGAATGTGGGAAATGATCTATTTATATGTGAGCTGAGAGCATCACCAGTGTGCAGTGGGAATCTGTCATTGTACCAGATATATATGTATTTGGGCTGTCGATTTAATCACAGTTAACTCACACGATTAACTCAAAAAAATTAATCGCGATTGATCGCAGTTTTAATCGCACTGTTAAACACTAGAATACCAATTGAAATTGATTAAATATTTTGGATGTTTTTCTACATTTTCTTATATACTGTATTCTGTGTTGTAATTGAAATCAGTGTACATTATTTTTTATTGCAAATATTTGCATTGTAAAAATGATAAACAAAAGAAATAATATTTTTCAGTTCACCTCATACAAGTAGTGTAGTGCACCAATCTCTTGGTCATGAAATTGTAACTTACAAATGTAGATTTTTTTTGTTTGTTACATAACTGCACTCAAAAACAAAACAATGTAAAACTTCAGAGCCTAGAAGTCCACTCAGTCCTACTTCTTGTTCAGCCAATCGCTCAGACAAACAAGTTTGCTTCCAGTTACAGGCGATAACGCTGCCCTCTTCTCATTTTCAGTGTCACCAGAAAGTGAGAACAGGCATTCGCATGGCACTTTTGTAGTCAGCACTGCAAGGTATTTACATGCCAGTTATGCTAAACATTCATATGCCCTTTCTTGCTCTGGCCACCATTCCAGAGGACATGCTTCCATGCTGATGATGCTCATTTAAAAAAACAATGTGTTAAATTTGTGACTGAACTTCTTGGGGGAGAATTGTATGTCCGCTGCTCTGTTTTACCCGCATTCTGCCATATATTTCATGTTCTAGCAGTCTTGGATGATGACCCAGCACATATTGTTCATTTTAAGAACACTTTCACTGCAGATTTGACAAAACACAAAGAAGGCACCAAGGTGAGATTTCTAAAGCTAGTTACAGCACTCGACCCAAGGTTTAAGAATCTGAAGTGCCTTCCAAAATCTGAGGGGGACGACGTGTGGAGAATACTTTCAGAAATCTTAAAAGAGCAACACTCCAATGCGGAAACACATAACCCGAACCACCAAAAAAGAAAATCAACCTTCTGCTAGTGGCATATGACTCAGATGATGAAAATGAACATGCGTCGGTCCATGCTACTTTGGATTGTTATTGAGCAGAATCCGTCATCAGCATGGACGCATGTCCTCTGGAATGGTGGTTGAAGCATCAAGCGACATATGAATCTTTAGCGCATCTGACACGTAAATCTCTTGCAACGTCTTAATGTCTTAAGCTTGTAAAAATGCCATAAACAAGGTTGCATGTGCACCCGTAACTCTGTGCGTTGGCATTCCAACGCAGCCTTTAATTCCACACTTTCCCCGCTGTTGCTCAGCATGTACGAAGCAGATGGGGGCATTAGACCGATCACACTTTTAAAAGTGTCCTCAGGTTGTGAGGACAATGTCTGCTGGTTGTACAGAACTAGCTTTGAGATGTCCATTCCAAGCACTGGCCGTTCTTGGCCTTTCTAGGCTCCTGTGGATTGGGCAATGTAGTAACACCACCCATTGATCACAGGTGTAGCCACTGGAGTGGACGAGGGACATGTGCTCTTCCGTTGTCTCCATACCTCTCCCCCTTAAAATTGTCTTTCCTGTTCCTTCCCCCCTTGATACAATGCCAGGACTCTCCTTTACTGTCAGCACATGAGTGGTTTAGAGCCTGCGTCCTCACTGCAAAGTGGGTGGATTCCCTGCACCCCAGCCGTAGCCTGTACCTCCAGTCGAGCCAGCTAGCCTGGGCTGAAAACACGATCACCCTCGGTCAGAAGTTTCTGAGTCGGTGGCAGGACAGGCGTTGGGGTAGCATCCATGTTAACTTTGCAGTGAAGATATAAATGTTTTTATGTGGTTGCCGCATTGAGCCTGCCCTTCCCTACCCCATGTCTGTTGTTATGATTTGCCACCTGCTTGGATTCCTTGAAGAAAATCCAGATGTCTGCAAGGAGGCCATATATGAGCTCCCTAAAGCCTTTATCAAGGAGCTTGGTATTTTTCACATAAGCCCAAGAGTTTGCATGCAGCACTTGTATCGTTTAACAGTCTTGTGGTTTAAAAATTAAGTCATGACTGCAAACCCAAGTAACTGCCGTTTTATTTCCCCCAAAGGCTCGGCAAGATTTCTGCTAAAAGTCTTATCCCCAGAGAGGTGGAGTATCAATGCCAATACATGCCATTTTTGATAGGGGAAAAAAAGCTAGGGAAATTTACAGAGGAGATAAAAACAAACCAGTCCCGCCAGTGAAGAACAGACAGGCATACAAATTCGCAATGTTTATCATTATTTACAGTTGCACAATCTCTGTTTGAATGGCCGCCATGCTTTTAAAAAGACTCTTAGCATCTTGGTTTTGTGGGTTTTTTAAAATAATATAGCCAAGGAGAATGAGTAAATGCCAATACGCCCTCAGTCAGCCAAACAAAAGTCACGATCTGCCCGTCTGGGGAGTGCACGGTTTCCTCTAGGGAGAACGTGTGTGTATATGTAGGTGGTCCCATCTCCGGTGCTTGGGGAATGTTCTTGAAACATCAGATGTCCTGGAAGGTGGACTAGACCTGATGCCCTTCTGGAAGGGAGGTTGCTCAGTCTCTCTTTGTAACTGAATTCCTGTTTTTTTTATATTCCATAAGACTGTTGCTGTAGGATAAATATGAAATTAAAGAATTAGGGTTTGGTTAAGGAAATATATGTTTTGTAGAGAGAGGCCCTGGCTAGCTAGCAGAAGGAAGGCCTTGAACGTTGAGCTGTAGGGCCAGAAGGAATGGAGTAGGGAGGATGTCTGGTTCACAGAATAACCAATGAAATAAGGGGAAGTTTCTGAAAAGGCCCGTGACTGAAAGGGGTGACTGCAGATGGTTTTAAACAAGACAAAGAATCTGTCTTAAAATGAATCAATATGGCGCTTGCCACCCCATATGCCAGTATTTTCTCCTATGTAAACCCAGGTGCAAAGGAAAAACCGTTGGTCAGCCAGAAGGAGGGGAAGAGACAAGGAGGAAAAGCCTTGGGGAGAAGGGAGGTTGTAAATCTTGTCTGGATTGAGACAGGAAAAAAGGGCGAACTGTCTCAGTGTTAGTTTTTAGCTGAAGTCGGTAATAGGCAATGACATCACCTGTTTGTTAAAGGGCATAAAAAGTAAACTCTTAAAGGTTTCATTGCTCATACTGGCCTGAGCAGGTGGGAGCTGACCAACAGGGGTCTAAGCACCACTGGGTTTAGCCTGTTTGTAAGTATTTTCATCGAATGCTTATAAATGTTTCTTTAGAGTTTGGATGTAGTAAATTGCTTATTATTTAGGCTTTTTAGGCATGTTTAGGGCAATTGTACACCTACCATTTGGCTTTTAGATTTAATAAAGGAATTGATGGTTAAATTGGTGTCTGGTGGTTTCCCATATTAATAATTTCTAATATTATTAATAATTCCAGCAGTTGTCCCCCGACACTACTTCTTGCTGCACATTCTCCATTTGCTATAGCACTGTTTTATACAGTCTGAACTCAAGTCTCTGTCCATTCTTCTGGCTCACGTCCTACATTAAATGCTCATTCTCATGTATGAATTATTGTGCTGAATGAATTTTGATTCAAACCATACAGTTTCCTTATAGAGTCCCTGCTTCCTGCTCGTCTGTTCCATTCTTCTTAGCATGAATTCGTATGTTCTAAATCCACTCCTGCCGACCCAGAGAGTCTCTCGAACAACCCTGGGGACTGCTCTTTGCTTTAAGGCCAAATGTACTTCCTCAGTTCCTGGGTCAGGCTTCTGATCAAGACTTCATACTGGGTGCAGTGCAAGTGACTGAAAGAAGCAAGTCTTTAGCCCGTTACCCTGCGGGGTTCTAGCTTGGGTCCTGCTCTCTCTCGGGCCAGCTTTCTGCTCCTGGTGAGGTGATGCTTTTTGGCTCCTTGCAGCTCGATTATTAATCGCTCCTGTACCCGGAGGAAGGCACAGAGGAGGGTGGCAGGGTGAAAATCAGGCCGCAATGTTGTATTAGGGGGTTTGATGCTCCCCTGCTGCAGCCGTCTCATTGTTCTCCTTAAGGACACCTTCCTCCTTTCTGGTGGCTTGTGCCAAACTAGGTTACATGGGTGATCTTGGGAGGGGATTGCTGAGTGCCTGATGGTGCTGTTATGCTCTCTGGCTCATGGCATGTTTCCCGTGTATCTCCGCTCTGTGGCTGATATCTCTGAGCACCCCGCTCTCTCCCCTTTTTTAAAAGTTTCTTTTCTCCAGGAGCAGCCCCGAAGAGGAGGAGAATTTTGGCTATGGAAACTCACGGCTCAGTATGCTTCTGATCAGGGAGTCGGCCAGATGCCTTCCCCAAGAGCAAGCAGATGTCCCAGAACCAACAGGAAACGTCACCACTGAGCCCACAAATGGGTCATTCGGAGAGTTTTACTCTGGTTAAAACCATCTCAGTCACCAAGGCCTCTGGGTAACCCTCTTTCCTGCTCACTGCAGCACCAAGCGCTGCTTACGGTGGCTGAGGAAAGAGGCCACCTTTCTGGGATACAGTCAGACACGCTGTCGCTAAGAGCACAGGGCATTGATCGTCCTATTCAGCAGGACCGAATAAGCAGCAAGTGGGTGCTGCTGCCACAGTGACTTTACAAATGACAGGACTTTGAAATCTCAGCGCCGTTGGGGGGGCAGCGGAGTAGGAGGAATTTTGAACGTGCACAAAGGGGCGATGGATCGATAGCACGGTCGCGGCGCACAGTGGTAGGGAGACAGTGGATCCAAAAGCTAGCCCTGCAGAACGCTTGCCTCTCTTGTCACTGGTGCATTAGTCAAGGCTCCGTATACCCAGCGGCTGGAGGAAAAACAAACAGAAACCTTCCAGGGTGGATTTGGGAGCCTCTGATATCTGTGGTATTACCGGGGAAGCTGTTAGCTTATTAAAAAGTGCTTGAAATCCCAGGTTAATTGATTGAGGTATTCAGCTTGATGAATTGCAAACTAGGGGCCTTTATACGTTTTATGTATGTTTTAACAGCTGCTTACGGGGTGGAAAAGGTTCCCTGATGTATGTATTCTGTGGAATGCACAGGGCATCATTTGGATTGCCTGTCTAGGGGTTCAGTCTAGCCTTAGAAACTGGCTAGTTCCTATGGCTAGCCGACAAACTATACAATCAAATTCTGCTCTCAGCAGAACAGCTCAGTTAAGGGGGTTTATTGCTGCAGCTCAGTAGAGAGGACCAGGACCAAATCACACATGGAGATGTCTAGTTTTATTCTTCGCTAACTGCTGCTGTTGCAAACCTGTAAGCGGAGACCCAGGTGATTCTGGGCAGGGTGTCCAAACCGATGGGAAGCATGTGACTCCGTTGTAGCTGTTGCAGAACACCTCTCCTGTCCTGCAGCCCTGACCCTTTCCTGTTGCTGTCGGTGGCCCACGAATCCCCTTCACGAATTTTCCTCCAGGGCAGATTGGCAGAGGCCCTGGGGGTTTTTCGCCTCCCTCTGCAGCGTGGGGCACAGGTCACTTGCTGGAGGATTCTCTTCACCTTGAAGTCTTTAAACCATGATTTGAGGACTTCAATAGCTCAGACATAGGTGAGAGGTTTGTTTCAGGAGTGGGTGGGTGAGATTCTGTGGCCTGCATTGTGCAGGAGGTCAGACTAGACGATCATAATGGTCCCTTCTGACCTTAAAGCCTATGATTCTGGGCACAGATCACTGGCCGCTCTGCGCAGACAGGCCAACTGCAAGCAGGGGAGAACCTCGAAGGCGACCATATGTTCATGTTGAGTTGTTGTCACACACTCCACGCTGTACCAGCGTGCCAGGTTTCCACATAGATGCTGTAAATAATTCAGCATTGGAGGATTAGACTAAAAAACCCTGTCAGTTTCCTGTTTTAATGTTACATATTTAATGTCTGACATTTTGGCCATTTTCTACCTTGCTGTGTTCCTCTCTCTCTCTCTGCCCCTCCCTGTGTGTCTTGCATATTTCAGTCCCTTTTTACACCTAGTATTTACTAATTGCAGATGGCAAGTCTAGCACGTTCAGATCCGCCAATCCCCAGCCAGATTGTGAATCGGCACCTACTGCGCAGTAAGTCTTCTTTCCCTAACGCGGTGGGGGCACGCGAAAGGAACTGAATGGACTCAAAGAACTGGAAGTGGGGTACCCAGCCACTTACCCCCTCTCCACCAGCACGGTTACTAGTTTTAACACAGGAGGTCTTTGAGGCTCCTTGAGCTGTCTTCGCATTTCCCCATCATTCGGTGGCGTCTGTGAAACAAGTTGGTGCACGCGTTCGGCTGAAACAGATGATCATCTTGTGACTAAACCCCCGCGCAGTTGGCAGTCTCGAGTAGAAAGGCCAAATGCTGGGACAGATGCGCAAATGGAGTTTTACAGGCCAGATCCTCACGGCTGGTAATTGGTGCATCTCAACTGAAGTGAGATGCTCCATTCCTCCAGGTAATGATCTGGCCTTGTGCGTCTCATTTGTTCCCAGTGTATAGCTCCAGCTCACATGAGTCAATCCCCAAATTTACACATTCTCTATGACATCATCTGGGCTACAAAGCAAGCCTGGTGCCCTGCCAGTCAGAGAGGATTTGGCAGCCCGCCTGGCTTAGTGTGGCCTTTTCCTTCCAAAAGAGAATGAGTGTTTTCTATGTGATGGAACAGTTTGTGCTAGATAACTGAAAGGCAGGTATTACGCTAAGAATCAATACTGCGTGTGGGACACTTTTCTAAATGAGGTTTGCAATACCCCTGGGCTTTCAGCATAAATGGATTTTGGGTCATTAATTAAAGAGAGCACTGCGCAAACTGTACACCTGTGTCAGGAAAGAAACTGGCACATTCTTCTGTCTTTATTTTGCCTTCCTGACCAGACATTCCTCTAATAATCCTGCAGACCAGCAATCTCCCCTTGAGAGGAGCACCGCACATTGCAAACCCTGCTCACTTCCTGCTTGATAAACTTGTACAACTCTTTAAGATGACCCTGGAGGGGCCTACTGCATACGATCCAATGTCCAGGAATGATTTCTCAGTGAAAGGCCCCCTTGTATTTCCTAGGGATCCATTTGTCAGATTGGGGTACATTGACCGTTTGGGGGGGGGGGTTGGGGTTGTTGTTATTTATTTAATGTTTCTTTCATCTGAGGTAGTTCTTGGCTAATATTTTTGTGCTCTCTAAAGCAGGCCAGACTTACCCGAGTCCCTTTGAAACCTCAGCTCAACATGCAAGATTGGGAAAAAGCTCATGTGGGATTTATTTCTTCCTTGTAACAAGTATTAAAGTGGCATTGGGGTTAGTGATTCTGCTTATTATACAGCTCCAATCAGGGTGAAAGGACATAGCCGTTGCAAGAGTCCAGACTAGCAAACTCCTCACCTTCCACTCTTTCCTCCCTATGGTTTTCTCTGCCTTAGGAGTTGGTGGATCGAATTGAAGTCAATAGGAATTTTGCCATTGACTTGATTTGGTGTAGGACTTCATCAGGATGGGGAGCACAGGTAGGAAGATACTGAATGTCTTTTTGCTTGTTCTGCAGGTTACTGGTAGCATGGAGACTCCATAATGAAGTATATAATTACACTGCAAGCTTTACTGGCTGTCTGCTCTGCATGGGTATCCACACTGTGCTTTCTGAACTCCCAAAACTCTGTCCCAGCATGCACTTGGGTCACCAGGTTGGATTCTTCACAGGGCGGGCTCTTCAAGTGGTTGTTCCCAAATGCTGGTTAGAAACCTGGAGGGGATGTTACATGTCAAACGGCAACTCAAAGATGGACCTCTGAAGAGGGAGACTATTTCAGGATTATTCAACCCAGGACCAAGTTATTGGGGGGGAAAGTCCAGATGCCAGATACAGAAGCTAGAATAGCAAGGTGGGTAGTAGAATACACTTTGCAAAGATAGAGTGGTGGTCATTGTGCAGAGAAGGCTTATTGATTTAGTCCTAAGTGATACACTGGGTCTGGTCCAAGAGCTGAATATAGCTCAACCACTTGGTAATAGCGACCATAATGTAATTAAACTTAACATCCTTGTGGGGCGGAAATACCAAAGAAACCCCCAACAGTAGCATTTAACTTCAAAAAGGGGAACTATACAATAATGAGGAGTCCAGTTAAATGGAAATTAAAAAGAACAGTCACACGAGCGATATGTCTGCAAACTGCATGGAAACTTTTTTAAAGCACTACAAGAGATGTTCAGATTAAATGTATACCCCAAATGAAGAAAAAAACAAAAAGTCGGAGGACAAAAAAAAACCAACCCCACCCTAGCTAAACAGCACAGTAAAAGGTGGTTAGAGGCAAGAAGGCATCCTTTAAAAATTGGAAGTCCGATCCTACCGTGGAAAATAGAGAGGAGCATAAACTCTGGCAAATCAAGTGTAAAAGTACAGTTAGGCAGGCCAAAAAAGAATGTGAAGAGCAACTACAAGAATGTTAAGAGACAAAAACAGCACACACAAAAAAGACCCTCCCCTCCCCCCAAACCCAACTTTATTAAAGTACATCAGAAGCAGAAGAGCCTCATCAATCTATTAGAATTCTTTGGGGGTGTCAACAAACAGGCAGACAAGAGTGATCCAGTGGATACAGTACGCTTGAACTTTCAGAAAGCCTTTGACAAGGTCCCACACCAATGGTTCTTAAGCAAAGTAAGCAGTCATGGGATAAGAGGGAAGGTTGTCTCATGGATCAGTAGCTGGTTTAAAAGATAGGAAACGAAGGGTAAGAATAAATGGTCAGTTTTCATGGTGGGGAGAGAGGCAAATAACAGGGTCCCCCAAGGATCTATAGTGGGACCAGGGCTGTTCAGCATATTCATAAATGATCTGGAAAAAGGGGTAAACAGTGAGGTGGCAAAGTTTGCAGACAGTACAAAATTACTCAAGTATAGTTAAGTCCAAAGCAGACTGTGAAGAGTTACAAAAGGGATCTCACAAATGTGGGTGACTGGACAAGAGAATGGCAGATGAAATTCAGTGTTAATAAATGCAAAATAATGCACATTGGAAAACATAATCCCAGCTATGCATATAAAATGATGGGGTCTAAATTAGCTGTTACCACTCGAGAGAGATCTTGGAATCATGATATCTAGTTCTCTGAAAACACCTGCTCAATGTGAAGCTGCAGGCCAAAAAAAAAAAAAAAAAAGAAAGGCTAACAATGTTAGGAACCATGAGGAAATGGATGGATACTAAGACAGAAAATATCATAAAGCCACCATGGTACACCCACACTTGGAAAGCTGCGTGCCGTTCTGGTTCCCACATCTCAGGGAAGATATATTAGAAGTGGAAAAGGTACAGAGAAGGGCAATAAAGATGGTGAGGGGCATGGAACCACTTCCCTATGAGGAGAAATTAAGAAGACTGGGACTGGACAGTTTAGAAAAGAGAACACTCCCTTGACTTGATTTTTCTCCACACTGTTGAGAATAACGTGGCTGGCTATTGAATTGCTTTTATTTTAAGGAGGAATGCTCCGAGGACATGCTGTGCCCTGAGGTAGCGGGGGGACCGGGCTTGGGGCAATATTTCGCGTAACTCCCTTTCACTCCTGTTCTTCCTACACCTCGATGAGGGCTTTTCTGAAAGCGTTACTCCAGAAAGTTAAATGTCAGGGCTATTGTATATAAAACCCTGATAAACAGGTGCTAACAGTTCCAGTCAACTTCAGAGAGAGAGCACCTTACTGTTTCCTAGCCAAACATGCATTTAATGCACACAGAAGATATTATAAATAGCATAAAATATTGTAAATAGTATTTGGAATACTGTGAATAGCTTTGAAACAAAAGATGTTAGGCAGGTTTCAGAGTAGCAGTCGTGTTAGTCTGTATCCGCAAAAAGAGAAGGAGGACTTGTGGCACCTTAGAGACTAACCAATTTATTTGAGCATGAGCTTTCGTGAGCTACAGCTCACTTCATCGTGAGCTGCGCCCCCTCTGCCTGGGGGTTGGTTACTCTCACTAGCGGCTATGTGCTCTCGGGAAAGCGAATGAGGCCGATGCTCGACATGCTGTTGTTTTCCACCTGGGTTGGTATTGGAAGACTTTTTCTTGTATTCTAGAAGTATTAGCCGTGTATTTTCCAGGGTTGTGAACATGCTTGGGTGTCTCCCGTGAATCTGCTTCACTAGTGCTACGGGATAGCAGGAGCAGTCATGTTCTCGGTTTGCACATAAACTGCAGCAGCCCCTTCCTGAGTGTGCCAGATCAGTGACAGCAGACGGGGGAAGGCATCTGTAAATTACAAAGAGTCTCCTGGCTTTTCATCTAGAGTCAGTAATACCTGCTATGCCTACAACTTCAATGTGCTTCAATGGAGAACCAGGAGAAGGAACTCAATCCAACTGCTTAAAAATGGCTATTAGATCTTACTCCTCCTGGATCACTGATTGCTTTAATTTATTTCAGGTTAAATAAATTGTCTCAATATAAATTAATTAGTTTCAGCACATGCTAAGTCACCCAAGCAGCCTGGTGCTGTCGTGTGCTTTGAGCTAGAACATTAAAGCAAAATTAATCTTAACTGTTAGCTGAGCACGTGGACTCTCCATTGACAGTCCTGGGTTCTGCCCACTGGTGAGAGATGATTCACCCTTTGGAACGCTGCCCCTTTGCCCAAGTTCTCTTGCGTCTGCATGCGACACTCCTCCTGAAGGACATTAATATTAAAGGAGGGTACTTAGGGTGCACGCTCTTTGGGGCAAGGATTGTCTGTTCTGTGAACAGCGCCTAGCACGCTGGAGTCTTGGTCCATGACTGGGGCTCCTAGGTGACGCCGCAATACAAATAACAAACAACAATGATAATAATTTCACCTTCTGCATTGCACTTGAACAATACTTCTGTGTAGTTTTGCCTGTAAAACAGAACAGCCCCGTCCCGCAAAAATCCCCAAATCTAGTGCACACATAAAGTTGCGGTAGTAATGAGGTTTGCAAACATATAGAATATTGTGCCATGCCCTCTGGCAGAGGGCACTATTGTTACCAGTCATTAACTCAGCAGCTGCCCCAACCCTCCTTCGGCTCTCTCACTTACGCCGTTCATGCATCTTTTCGTGTTTTGTCCTTCCGGGGTCTTGCAAAACGCACCCCCATTTTCATTCATTAATAAGCTGCCAACACAGATGTATGTAAGCGGGGGAATGGTCCCGCTCTTGTGGGGAACTTTCCTGGCTTCTGCACTACCCTGGTGAAGTGGGTTAGCGAAAGGCTCTGAGTCCTTGCTTCCACTTTCTTTACCCAGAGGCCTCCCTGCCCTTGAGGACTCCCCTTCTGCTCTTCTGTCTGGCAGAGTCCTCATAACCCCAACAAGGCTGGGCCCAGGATTCCTGGGGGGCTTGACCCTCAACCCTGCTGTGGTCACCTAGGACAGGGGCTAGGGTGTCCCCACTCTGGGGTACTCTCTCTGCAGTGGGCACTTCTCTGACCCCCTGACCATTACATACAATTTGAAGCAAATGCAAGGTATTTAATCAACAATTAATTTTAAAAAGAATAAGGAAAAATGGAAAGGTTAAAGGAAAACACGTCCCCCCGCTCTGTGGCAGGGAACATCACAAACAGTGTCTCTGGAACATCAGGGCAGTTCACAGTCTGCTCCTTGTAGGTCCCAAGCCCCTTCTCAGGCCCTGGCCGTGCTGCAGGGATGCCGTGGGTTGGACACTTGCAATGGTGGTGGCCACGCCCCTCCGGGGTTTGGGTGGAGGGACCCTTCTTCCCAGTGTCAGCCCCCATCGGGTTAAGATCCCCCTCCCAGTCTGGCCTGCAAGGATCCTTGGCTGGGGGTGTCTTTCTGCGCTGGCCCCTTTGCCCAAGGTCCCCCCTTGGCTGGCCCCAGCTGCTCACCACACCTGGCTCCGGGGCTGCAGCTCTGCTCCCAGCACAGGATCTGCTCTCCCTGAGCTGTGTCTCTGCCTGCTCCCAGCTCTGACCTGCTTTTCTGGCCCCTCTGGATCTGGCCCAGCTCTGCTGCCCGGCTCAGCTTGGGCCCCTGCTTTTTCCTTAGTTCAGCCCCACTCTGTCTGACCCAGGCAATTCCAGCTCACACGGAGGATGGGGACGCCCCTGGCCTCCTGACTCCCTGATTAGTCTGCCTGCCCTGTCATCCAGTCTGACCTGGAGCATTGGCCTCTCCCCATTGTTCCTGGGGGCTGTCAGTCTCAGGGTCCTGATTTCCCATTGACCCTTCCCCTTTTAGTACTGGGAGCTAGCCAACCAAAACACCCTCACTGAAGGGCAACAGTCCCCTTACATTCAGGATACTCGAGGGCTTAAAAGCAGAGTCATGAAAGCTGGCATTTTCCCTGCTTCTTCCGAAATAGATGCAGCAGCAACAGCCACGACGACTCCCCCCGCCCCCAACTTTTCGGCTGACTGCCCCAGTTCTCGTGGACAAGGCGCTGCCATGCTAATGGCAATAGCAGATGTACAGTGGTTGTGCTAACTTCCTTCTTCCCCTGTTGTCCTGGCTCTACTCTGACAGTGCAATCAATCATCCCCGGATAAACTCTGGGTTTCTATTTGGTGTGTTTTCCTTCTGTTCACCCTGTTCTTATGAGCCAGGAAATCATGGAGATGATTGAGGATCTTGCTCATAGCTCATGAGCGTCCTTGTACCTCAGGCAGCCACGTCTCCCGTGAAGTCTCTCTTCTGATGCCATCCTCAAGAGGTAGGAGAAGGGGCAGAAGATGCCCAGCAGATGACAGCATTTCAGGGTCTGGGGGCGCACAGCACCCTGGTGCTGCAAACTTTGGATGCAACCCACAGTCTGTGAAGAAGCTGCCTCTGCAGACAGTTGCTGGGTAAATAGCACGTGCACGGGGAGCTCCTCCACACAGCTTTCTCCCATTTAGTTACAGGAGGACACTGTTAGCGAGCCGTCCTAGCTGGTGCTGTGGTCTCTCTGTGGGCCCCACCACCAGAGCAGGCCATCATCTGCTCGCACACAGAAAAGAGGAGTTTGCCACGTCCATGAGCTGTGGGTCTATTTCCCCCATGTCGGCTTTTCCGAAATCCGAAAATTCAGTGTTGAGCTCCCACGTCTATTAAGGCATTAAAGGTAAGAGCATATCCAGGACCATAAAATACTTCATATGTGCAAGGGCGCCGGAACTTCCTGACCCTGGCTCATGAAAAACCTCAACCAACTTATTGCATGAACATAACTTGTTTCGGGTTTTTTTTGCATTTGGTGGAATTTAATTGGAAATAGCTTGGACAATGGCCATACACAAGGCTCAGGCCACAGAGTTACCTGGAACATAATGCTGAACATATGTTTGATTAAAGAGAGTTGCTGGAGCCGTAATAGAGTTAACGAACAAGGCTTGGTATTCTGATTTAACTGGCAGTCTTCAGATTTGTTGTGAAGCCAGATCTGATTTTTTGTTGGCTCCTGAATGGGTTTTTCTTAGAAGCTTTTGATTTGTCAATTTAATTGTGAGCTGAGTTAATTCATGTATCCAATTTAATTTTTAAGGCTTTAATTAATGAGCTAATGTGTGAAAAACTGTGAAGAGATCCAGAGCCCTGAATTCTGGGTCTTCTGTGCTGTCACTTCTTACATCTTTCATTAGAGGCAGATTGGGTTATATAAAGAGTAATCTACATGTATCTGTCACTCTAAAGCACCTGTTAGTGGGGTATTTAGGCACTGTATATGCAGGTACCAGGGCTATATATCGCACTGAGTTTGGTTTATTGCTAATGTGATTATTTTGTGGATTTGTAGAGTTAGATTAGCCAATTAAAACCCTTAAAACTAAATCTCGGAGAACAACATTTAAAAATTGTCTGGCAGTTGTGATGGGAATTGGAGCCGCTCAGCACCAAAGGAATTGTTGGGTTCCTTCAGTAGAAGCTGGTTCCAAAGTATAGATCTTTGGGGTGAAGTGGGGACACACAGGGGCTGCTGCAGTGGGCCGGGGAAGGGGAACAGTTCCCTGGCTGTGGCACGGTGGGCCAGACGCTGCTGCTCTGTTGGTGGTCTCTTCCCCACAGCTTGCTGGGAGAATGGGATGTGCAGGGTTTTTTTGAACTGACTGCTATCCATACCGTGACACTGATTGTCCAGCAGGAGGAGCTGATTCCCTAGCATGCTCCCACACCCTGCAGTCTAATTACAGCACCTCTGGTGTTCTCAGGATATGGATCCACTTCGCGGAAGGGAGTTCGCTCGGCAGGGATCCCCTCTGTCCATGCAGACGTATACATAACTCCTTATGTAGGATCTGTACATACATCTCACAATGGTATTAATGACCCTGGCTGTCATATGAGACCTCACATGACATTCATGTGACTTCACGTGACATTCTTTTGTGAACCGGTCTGTGCCTACCCGAATCAGGGCATTCCTGTAACCCCCTGGCCAGCTGGCAGTGAGGGGTTCTTGGGTCACACGCTACCATACCGTTTGCTGCCCAACGCTGTGAATGCTTTTTCCCATCTACGTCTGTCTTGTCTAGTTACATTGTAAGCTCTTTGGGTCAGGGACTCTCTGACTCTGTTTGTACAGCTCCTAGCTAGCCAGTTGATCACTGGGAGCTACCCTCGTACAAACAGGACTAATCATCCAAACTAGGCTGAAGTCCTGTTTCTGATTTGGGATCCCCACCTGCTTGTTGTGCTGTGTGTACCGTAGCACGCATTTCAGCTACTGCATCTCAGCCTGCAGCATTGATCAAAGCACCTGTGTGCCTGAGGGCAGAAACTGACCCTGGAAACTGTGTGCGTCCACCCTAAACAGGAACAGAGGCATGGGCTGGTATAAAAATGCATGGCACGTGGCCATTCCAGCAGGTTAATACGTCTGCGGTTACTCCCCGTGCAATAGCTGTGAACGGCCTGGTATCCTAAGAGGTTTCTTCATTTCGTTTCATGTAGGAATTCAATTTTAAAGTCAATGAAAATAATTTAGCACTGTATGGAATCCAGCATCCATTTCCCTCCACCCCCAGCTCCCCAACTCCCAAACCTAGCTTGTTTCTTTCCAGTACCACTGCAGATGCTGTTCCATGGCCCATCTTTTCCCAGAGTGCTCTCTTCTTTGACATCCCAGCGCTTCAAAGGAGCAGGATGGATGGGACTGCAACTCCAGGGAGGGTTTTGCAAATCTAAAGGGGAACTTTGAATATTCTTCCCACAGCTTCACAGCTCCACTGCGCAAAACACCAAAGTGTCTGCTGCCTTCAGTTGGGTAGAAATCCTCCCGAGTTGCTGCCCCAGCCTCTGTCTCGCTCCTTAGAAATGCTGAGACATTGCAGCAGAGCAGAGTATTCTGGGAGTGTTGGTTCCACAATGCGAAATGGCCTCTCGAAAGGCATCCAGCAATATTCTGGGGCTTTGTGCATCTGCGAGCCCCACATCTAGGGTGCGCATCCATAGAGGAGGGAATGGATGGCTCCCACAAGCATTGCTTGGCAAAGCCTCCTGTAAAAGGCAGGGCCAGATCTTGACCCCAATATATAAGCGTGCAAACTCCTTACCCGCTCCAGTCGGCATGTGCAGATTGTCTAGCTGCAGTTACGCTGATGTGCATGGATCTACAAAACCCAAACGCAATGGTGTTTCAAACGGTCTTGCAAAAAAAAAGTTTTAAAGAAATTCTACTGCCTGGGGAGGTCAGTTTCTCTGGTAGTGGCAGTTTGCATGAATAATAATAATTAAAAAAAAAAAGTCTTTGGATCTTGTCCCCAGACCCAGCCGCTTTGCATGAAGAGAATTCTGGGCCATGTTGTTGTCTCTGCTCTTGATAGTCTGACCATGACTCTGTGTTTCTGGAAGATTGAAGCTGGCGGGATATGGGTGTGCTGGGAGATCTGCATGTTAATCGTAACTGAGTCTGAAACTCAGCTCAGGAGCTGCGTGTATCATCTCTGCAAACACAGTCGTAGTGGCACCTGTAAAAATGTACTGCTCAGATGTCAGACGCTTGGATGTTTTTAAAAAAGTCTCATGATGAAATACGTGTGTTCGACAAGATGTGTATATTTGCTTGTTGGATTCCATGCAAATGCTTGAGTAATGAGCAATTTTCTTTGCTAAATTCTCACCTTTGCAAATTTCCTAAAATTCAGCTGTGTCCCGTGAGCTTGGGAGAGCAAAATGCTCCAAGGGTTGTCGATACAGGGGTCCCAGGTGCTAATCAAAACTTAGCAAGAGCGTGTGGATTTGAATGGATTCCCAGGTGGGAAGAAATCTGTGTTCAGCATGTTCACAAACAGGGAAATTGCATGTTTTCAAGTGTATATGTATAGTATGATAATAACCCGCATCTTAATCATACAGAACAGGGAGTGGCTTGGCTGAGCCATCATCCAGGGGATCAGAGATGGGGAGTGGAGTTCTTCAGCTCTGCCGTGGCTGGAAGTGTAGCAAGTTTGTCAGAGTTATGTGGCATATGTGCTCATCCACATTCCAACAGGAGCCCAGTCCCTGCCTCACACCAGCCCTACCCCAGCATGTGTAAACATGATGGCTGACCCTGAGAGATCAGGGCTGGGTAGTTGGCGACACTCGGGCTGGATTATATATACATGCTCTGGGATTTTCTTCCCAGGAGCCAGAGACCAAGAGGCCCAGAAAGCACCCGGGGCTACGTTTTCAGAAGTGGCCAGTGATTTTAGATGTCTTCAATCTGGGGTAGCCAACTTGGGACAGACAAAGGGGACCTGATCCTCAGAAAGGGCTGAGTGCTCACCTTCCAAATATCAGGTCCCTTTAAGGCATCTCAAACTGGGCAACCAAAAGCACTGGTCACTTTTTCAACTGTGGGCCCTGGTCATTTTCCTTTAAACAATGTCTAAGATGAAGACCCTTAAAGTTGCATCTGAAAGGAGCCTTCTCTTTCCAGTGCCGTTGAATAACTTGTCCAGTTTTGCCCCAGACACTTGTCTGTGGCTTTGCAGTCGCAGCTAGACAGGGCGCCAGCCACAGCAACGTTGAAAACAACGTGCTCCAGGACCGGGCTGATTTTTCTCGATTTCATATACCTGCAGCAAGCTGTTTTGGGCTCTGTTTCTGTTCCGCCCACAGTAATAATGGCAGTAACATTCTTGGTGGCTAGTGCCCAGTAAGTTACACTCCCCCTGAAAACCCCTGGTTGTGGTCAAAGTTGTGCTTTCATTTACCTCTGTTTTAGGGAGGCCCCAGATGATCAAGGTCCCTGGCCTGCAAAGGGAGCCTCAGGGATTCTCAGTGAATTCTGTCTATGTGGATTCCTGTGCAGGGCCCGAGCCTAGGAAAGCAGCCAGGGTTAACTGGCACCTGTCTTCTGCATTGCCCGAACCTCCCAGCCCATTCCTCTGAGCCTCCTGCTCAATCATGTGAGGGAACCCTCCACACCCAGCTCATTTGGTGAAGCCAGTAATATCAGACAGTGATACAATTTATACCCAAGTGGCTATTCTAAAAGCTGCATGTTGATGATACTGCCCCTAAATGAGGAGCATTTGGAGCCAGTGATTTCATTTTTATCTGCATCTGCGAGGTTCTGATTTTATTTCTCCAAACACCATAATAATTGTTTAATTTATAAGGCTCCTCATTCCCCCATTAAGGTGCTCGGGCCACTGTATTATAATTCATGCTTAAAAAGTACAGCAAGATTTTCAGAAACTCAAGTAAAATGTTACAGTAAAACCCCTATCATAAAATTGCAGTTGAAGAAGATAAATAGTGAAGATTCTTGGATAATTTCTGCTGCAAGCTACTACGTAGCAGGTGGCCAGTCTTGAAAAATACCTGTGTTATTGTACTACAGCTACATAAGATTAAAAGTGTATCCTAAAATGCATCCAAGAGGTGCAGTATCTACAGGACATTTTATGTTTCAGTATGTTCTAAACACATCTGCTTTATCTGTGGTGTCTTAAAACCGGTTGAAGGCCAGCTGTGCCTTTTTGAGGCTTACCTGAGCATGGAATTGACTTTTGTTTAAAAAAGGTAGAAAATAATGCTGCTTGTCTGGTTACCGGGGCTAGGTAATGGACGCTTTTGCATGTTCTATCCAGTGGAGAAATTGTGTTTTGCCCCAGAATGCAGTGGCCCTGTTACAAATCCTCGTCAATGATCACCTGAGCAAGTGCACCTCTGTCACCCATGTTAACAAAAATAAAAACTACTTTATTTGATGCTCTCGTTGTTTATGAAAGTTAGTCAAGTCACACGACTCCCACCTGAGCTAGGTAGGGGATGCTGTACCTATTCTTCAAATGAGGAATCATAGAATCATAGAATATCAGGGTTGGGAGGGACCTCAGGAGGTCATCTAGTCCAACCCCCTCCTCAAAGCAGGACCAATCCCCAATTTTTGCCCCAGATCCCTAAATGGCCCCCTCAAGGATTGAACTCACAACCCTGGGTTTAGCAGGCCAAGGAAGTTCAAGCACAGAGGGGTTGTGTGATCACGCATTAGTTAGAGCAGTGGTTTTCAACGTTTTTTCATTTGCAGACCTCTAAAAAAATGTTGAATGAAGGTGTGGACCCCTTTGGAAATCTTAGACATAGTCTGTGAACCCCCAGGGGTCCACAGACCACAGGTTGAAAATCACGGAGTTAGCATAAGTGGCAGAACTGAGGGTATAACGCAGGAGTCCTGATAGCCCCATTGCCTGTACTGATCGCTAGATGACACTTCCTGGTTGTCTGTCCCACATACCAGTTTCAGAGGAGTGCGTGGCTCCCTTTCCATTGTGATCCATCTGTGGAAATGTCCTGGTCTCCCCTCAATAGAGCAGAGTCTTCATGTCTTGCACAGAATCTCAGCTCAGACGATGTACAGATGTTCTGGGCTTTTTTCCCCTCTCCTAAATGGAAATATCTGCTTACCAGGAGAGTTGCAGAAACAGATGCAGCAAAAGGGTGTTTGGGGCTAGCTCCTGGCTTCTGCACAAGCTGAGGCATGGGCACACGGTGGGTTCATGTTGCAGAAAGGATTGCTGGATTCTCTTCTGGGATCTCCAGAGAGCAGCACCCTCTGCAAGCAATGTAGAGACAGCACCCCTATGCCAGCTTTGGCAGGTGTGGAGCCCGAACATGTCTTCATTTTTGGGGGCTGGCATCTGCAGGAGTGCTAGCAGGGGCCAGTGCTTGGATTGTGGAGGGGCACTTGTATCATGTCACTCACTGCTGAGCAGGGCTGGCTGCCACCTTGGCTTTTCAGAACTTTGGTGCCATTAAAGCTACGTGGACCAGTAGGCCAGGATCCTCTCCACTGCCTTGGCTTCTGAGTGGCACCAGGATGAGACTCTGCTACACGGCTCCACGATGAGCTTTCTGGCCTGGCTTCTTCCATTCATGGCACACCCTCGCACATTCCCGACTTAATCATAATGTCCGTAAAATAAAGGAGCAAGAGTACCACGAATGACTGTGCTGGGGAAGGGACACCTGCATAGGACTTGGCTGTCAGGAAGTGCTTAACAAAATATGCATTATTGACCTGCAGCTGCTGAGTCCAGCCTGTGACTGCGATTTGCCAGTACTTCTAGCACGACCCTCTCCTCTAATTTCCACGTCTGTGTGGTCTCAGCAGCATGGGAATGGGATCTTGATGAGTCCTGGAAACCCACAGTCGTTCCACCCCACCCTGCGAGTGCTCCATCCCGCCCCTCCAGTCTCTCTTCTTGGCCAGGGGGCGTTGCTGCCTGCCTGCCCAGATTGGCACAGGAGCTGGCATTTGCAGGATTGTCTGTATCCTGCTAGACCGTCTGGAAGGAATCCAAGAACTCCCATGCAGCAGGCAGTCCTTGTGACCCTGTGTGCCCCGTGACATCGCGACGGGTCCTTGTGTCACTCTGCAGTGTCGTGAGAGTCCACTCTTGCCCTGGGCTGCACTGGAACCAGTAGCAGTGAAAGGCTTTGTGTCCTGTTGCCACTCCCCCTTCTCTTGGTACACGACTGGCCCTCATCTGAGAGCCTGAGTCACTCTGTGCTCCAGTCTGCTCTGAACTGGACCTATTGACTGAGAGTCCCATTGCCATCCTGTCCTGTTGCTGCTCATCTGGCAGAGGCTACACTGCTGTAGCCGGACCATCTTGGTTTCACCAGCCAATATCCTAGGAGACCACCCAGTGTGAGGCCCCCCTGGTGCCCAAGGCAGTGGGGGAGGAGAAATGAGAAAGTAAACTATTCCCAGTAGTGAGAGGTGAAATAGATGTTAATGGGGGAAGGAGGGGGCGCCAGGAATGAAAGAAGAATGAAAGGGTGATGTGATTGCTTTAGAAACCATTTGCAAAGCTGCTTCAATTTTAGATGCAGCCTCTCTGGATTTCCATTCTGAAATGTCGTTTTGCCAATGTGACTGAGAATTCTGTCCGCAGAAGGGGCTCTGGGTTTCTTAGGGAATGTACGGAGAAGAGGGAGAGAAAACAAAGTCTTATTACCCATTAAGAGATGAGGGATTGTGCCTGTGAAGTTGTGTTTGAAGGCTATTTAGATTAAAAAGCAGCTGCCTTGATAATGAAGCGGCATTAGCTCTCACACCACGTCAGTTGTCAGGACCCCAAGCCCAGATTACTAGCCCACTCTACATACAGATCTTAATGTCAGAACTAAGATGAGCAATGCTAGTTATAAAGGGCATGGAATGGTGCTACCACCGGCTCTAGACATGGTTGGCAGAGTCCACAGTCCCTGTGTGTTCCCAGCCGGGGCACAATTCCGGATCCAGGGCCCACAGTAACACCCCTCTAGAGAAACGGAGCTGCACTGTCGGAATGGGAAACCCAGGAACCTAAAGCACCAGGGTGTAATCCAGGCCCCCCTGACGTCAATGGCAAAGCTCCCATTGACTTCACCCCACTTAGCAAATAAAAGAAACCAGCAAGTGGGGAAAGGGCTCCCGGCAGGGCTGGTAGACTGGGTGGACCTCCTCGCAGAGGTGTGGGGGACAGAGAGGGAGAGGAAAGGGTCCCTTTGCCAGAGCTGAGTCTGCACAGAGAGGCCCCTCGGTCTCTTCCGCTGCTGAAGGTGACAGCTGATTAGCGATGCAGTGCCTAATCTAGCAGTGCTTAAAAGCAAAGTCCCACCACATGCAGGCTGACTGGTCTCCCCTTACTGAAAACACCAGCTCTGGTATTGTACAGCCAAGCGCGCGTACCCAGCCTCTTGTCCGGCACTGGAGAGCACCACGGTATTGTAGTCAGAGCACAAAGATCCCACCTCTTGTCCAGCACTGCAAAGCACTGCAGTATTTTTCCTTATAAGGTGCCTCTATTTATTGCACCCAAATGCCATTTCATGGCTTGAGACTTTAACGCCTTTATTTCACTGCACTCGGAGTGCTGATACAAACTCTTCTCCAGGCTGCGAATTGTCTCGGGTGGGGTCTTCCCAGGCTTGGTGGCGGTGCTCTTCCTTGTTCAAGTTCTGTGAGGCTAACCGCAGTGAAATCAAATCTAACCCATCCCTTCAGTGCTTTAGCTGCCAGACAGGCGAGGCCACATCACCCAGCTTTGAGAGCCACCATCTCCCAAAGGCAGCAGTACAAGTCGATCCCCAGAGTCACTCTGAAGCTGACCCAGGCAAAGCACTAGAAGATGCACTGTAGGGATCACTCCTGCACTGGCCAGGAAGATGGGCTATTATGAATGATCTGCTAGGATTCCCCTTTGTAATTCTGGTTTCAGTGGAGAATCTTTTATCCAGCTGGCTGGGCAATGAGACTGGAATTCACTGGCCTTTCAGAGGGTGGAGAGACGTCTTTGTTGCTTTCTCATGTTGCTCAAGACACCAGTACAAAGGGCCCCAGTATATGACTAGTGCAGACTTCTGTCATCTCCTCCAAAGGCAGGTTAACGTTTCCTCTCTGTGACATGTGGACATCAATCTCTCCGGAGCTCATCTGTGATCTAGAGTCCCATTAGACCTATAGCAGGGCAGACTGGGGTCTGGATTTGGGCTGAAACTTCTGGTGAGAGCCGGCAGTGTACAAAAGCGTAGTCATTAGGGTAGAGCACAGAGCAGATGGCACTAGGAAGGTGGAGATGCTTATAGGGGAACTGAGATGTCAAAGGGACAGAGGGAAAAATAGGAATCCAGCCCCACTTACCCCAGGGCAGAGCTCACCATAGTGAAAACAGGAGAGGCAGGCAGGCTGTAAGGATTCACTCTGTGGAGATATCACTGCTGAGCGCACACCTTGGCGGGGGCGTCTGGTATGGTGATAACCTAGGCAAATCAAAGAAAGCTGGAGTCTGACAGATGCCAATCACATCTGCAGGGAACGCTCACCTGGAGGGAAGGGGCATGTTCTGGTATGCTGCCAGGCATATTTTCCTTCTTCCCTGTAACGACATGGATCATACTGCTCTGAATGACTCTTTGCAGAGTGACAGATGACGTGTTATGCAGGCTGCTTATTGTTTCTTTGGTTTTAGTATGATTTTTAACCCTGTTCTCAATCAGTCTTTTTTTTCTACAGCCAATGTGGCAGTGGTCTCTGGTTTGGGAGCTTCACCAAAAATGTCTCCTTTAATCTCTATGGCTAGGCAGTGAGTAAAGGTGGCCTAACACCTGTCTCGCTTGGGATTCTCAGGCCAGAAGGCCGTGGTCGGGAAATTTGGTCTGTGCACATAACACAGTTATGTTGATTTTAACCTGATTTAGGTAAACTGATTTCAGATTCCATGGTGTTATTCTTAAATTGATTTAACCCTGGTTTATGTTGGTTTAGTTTGCACTGGTAAATTTCCAGGCTAGACAGCTCTAACCAGTTTGAAGGAGATATAAGTGCATCCCTGAGGGCTTACATCTGTTTAACAAAATCAGTTCTTAAACCAGTTTTAGTTTAACTGGTGCAATTCCAGTGTGCAGGCAAGGCCTTAAAGGGCCTTTCCAGAAGGTGCTTCACTGGGCGACAGTGTGGTCTAGGGGTTGGGGCCTGGACTGGACCTCAGGAAATCTGGGTTCTGTTTCTCACTCTGTCGTTAAACAGCTGGGTGACCTTGGCAAATGACTTCCCCCCTCTCCTGGCCTCCATTTCCTTTCCCACCTGTGGGGCTATCCATAAATTACATAAGACACTAGTGGGTGGCTCCATAATTTTGCGTGTTGGTTTCAGTGTTCCAAGGGGGCAGGTGGATCTTGAAAATCACCAAAAAATGTGCAATGTAATTTATGGACAGCCCTTTTTGTCTGTGTTGTCTATTGAGACTGGAAGCTGTTCAGGGCAGGGGCTGTCTCTTACTATGCGTATGCATAGCACCTAGCGCAATGGGACCCTGATCTCTGTTGGGGGCTCTAGGCTAACACAAATAATGAGTCGTCATAACTGTGGGCCACAGTCCTAATACTGCCTAGGAGCACCTAATAACTGGGATGAGGACACAGTCTATGGGGTGTAGGGTGGGGTGCTCAGTCTGGATGCCTGTTGCTGCCACATGGCGAGTAAACCCAGAGTGACTGCAGTAAAATAAGAGTCTGCAAATATTAGTCCTAAAACTCCAATATACTTAACACTAAAAGCCCAGAGAGTCTAATTTTTCATGTCATGGTCCAGTGGTAATAGGATCACGTGCTGCTCATTGTTCTTTAGGATTATAATTAGGTTTCAGTATTTTTTTTCTCTGTGCAATGTAGGTCAGTGGTAATTACCGTAAATCCCATCGCTCCTCACTTTCCTTTTAATTAAGCATCTCTGGAAGACAAATGCCTCAATAGGTATGATGCCACACTTGTAACTCCCATCTCCTGATTGTGGACAGATGCTTTCCCACTGGTCTCTGCAGTACGTGTCTGTCCTATTTGTCCCATTGAGATAGACAGGAATGCACTAAGTTCTGCTGACTCGTGTCTCTCAGTGACAAATTAAATGTTCAAGCAGTCGAAGCTTGTATTTGCAATCATGCCAGTGCGTTTGGATAGCAGTTTTTGTTCAGCCATCTTGTGAACTGTAATATTCTTATATTTTTTATTAATTTTTAACAGGCCATTACATCTGCATATTAGCTTAGTTAAGTGAGATAAATTGCATTGTCTCTTTCTCCCCTGAAGCTCATTGGCTTATGTGATGCTAGAATATCCACTTTTTGAGAGCAAACAGGTGCATAGTTTTGCAATCCCAGACTTTTTCTTTACAAATCTAGGCTTACTCCTTGGGCTGCAATTCACCCCCCTTCAGGGGGCCTGCACAGAGCTTGTGTGCTTCTTTTGCCTTCAAAATAGGGCTTAAGTGGAACTTTGTGTGCGTAGGCCCTTTGCACAGGGGTGAATTCCATCCTGGGAGAGCGGCATCAGAAAACATCCATCCCTGGTGTCACTCCATTGAATTCAGTGGAACTCCACTAGGGATGAAGTTGTTTTGTTGCTCTTAGCTGCAGAAATGGTTTGTAAACACCCACGGCTCTAATCTTCCCTTTTTGTTAAATGCACAAAACTCCCATCGACATTGGTTGGGGGTCACTTGCTCAAAAGTCAATGGGAAATTGATCCTCCTGATAGATATAGATATAGATAGGGGAAACCAGCCCCTGGTTTTTGGATTATCTTTGTGTGTGTCATCTTGGGAGTTTAAAGATTTGGTGAATTTTGATGCTAGTCTCCTAGTATCTTGAGTCAAACAGTGACATTTTAAATTGGGGTGAACCTGACACAGGAGATTATTTGGACTCCAGGAATGAGACATGATTCTGATGAAAGAAACATCATGAATCTAGGTGTCCAGGGGGGTGGGGGGATATTTTAGATTTTGGAGCCGTTCCCTTTGGATACGGGTTAAATTTTTCTGGGGGGAGTGAGAGGGGGATTTGTGTCATGCTTAGTTTTCTTTTTTAACATAAAACAGTAAGTCCCTGTGTTTAGCAGCCCTAAATCACTTGCCGCTCCCGAGCTGGAGTAATTATCCTTGTCATTCTAGCTTTGTGGCAGCTTATTTCAGTAATTCATTTTTTGTGAATATTGAGGTTTCCAGCACAACCCAGAGAGCTGTGCGCTCCACCAGCGCCGATCTGTGTCTGCAGCACAGAGTTGCTTACAGAACATGCTTTCCCTTGCCAGTTTCAATCATCTTGATCTGTATGGTGTCTCTTGGCCGAGATTCTCTCCCAGCCTCCAGTTGATCCACCTGCCCCCTTCTCAGTCTGGAATTACGTTGTGTGTGGTTATTAAATTGATGGCCCGTCCTTGGAGAACAGGCTCTAGGACGGAGAGCTTGTCTCTCTTCCTGCTGGAAGTGGCCTGTGCTTTAGAGGAGCCAAAGAACAGCACTCTGCTAGATTGGCGCTCAGCAAGCTGCATTGTATCAAATCTCTTGCTGAAATCATGAAAAGCTCCTGACAGCGAGCTGGACAGGCAAAGTGTTTGTCTGATCTCTGCGTCTCCTGGAACACTAAAGCTCTGCTGAACAGCCAGCAAATGGGAGTGGCATTTGATCACCACTGATCTGGGGATGAATTCAAACCAGAGACCTACAGGTGAAAGGCCCTATCTATCAGGCCTCCTATTGTACAACAGGCTTTAGGGCCAATTTCTATGTCCCCGCCTCCGTATCCCACCTCCAGAATAAGGCACACGATGGCCAAGAACTCATCAAAATTTGGAGACGGATTGGACCGTTCCATGGACAAAGTCACAGGCTCTGCTGGCCTGTTAAGAGAGTTTGGGCTGAGGCTCACCTATGCCAGGGCTACCCCTGCACCCCCAGGTGAAGGGGGTGAGTCCAGGGGTCATGTGCGGGGAGCATGTGGCTCAGAACCCACCCACCTGGGACACTGAGGGCAGTTTGAGCTCTGAGATGGACTCAAAGGAGCAGGAGAGCTGTGGGAGCAGGCTGACTGCTGGCATCGGCCTGGTAAGTCCCCTGCTCCAGAGAACCGGACTAGCCACAGCTGTTATGCTTAACGCTAATAAGTTTTGAAAGGGGGGTGGGGGACTGTGACAGGGCAGGTTCCCCACTGCTGTCTTCCTGCGCCAATGACTCTAACACCACCTGGCATTTGGAGGCTGCAACTCTTCTGGAAACTTGCCCTGCCGTAGATTTCCAGATGCTAGAGCTCCGAGTATCGTCATTAAGATGGACACTGTGGTGCCTGTGGAAATGGATTTGAAACGGAGGGCGAAGACGAGGGAAGAGTCGGAGGCCATCCAGTTTGTCTTGCAAATTGTTCCACTTGCTCATCTTGGTTTACCTTTTTGCCCGGAGCCATCCTGTCAGTGACAACGGCTAATGGGCTCACTGCTCACATGGCCTGAGAAGCTGATCCTGGTTAATCTCTGGGTGATTAATAAACAATGCCACAATTTTGCACATACGTCCTGCTGCCTTCTCCTCAGCTGGGCTGATGGCTGCTCTCCAGCTCCATTCCAGGAGGCAGAGTTAGTGAAGCGCTGTAGAAGAAATTTTACTTTTCCTGATTTAGACCTGCTCATTTAAACCAGGCAGAAATCTGTCCAGCTTCTCTGCTGGAGTGACGGGCCTGCTGGGGAACAGCTTCTGAGCTCATGCTTGCTTTGAACAGGGATGAGAGAAGATTCTCAAGAGAACCAAAGAAGCCTCTGCATTTATCCGATCAAATTACAATTTGAGGAATTCTGGTTTTGACTGCCTGAAATTACTGTCTGGATGCAGCGTGTTCATGCCCAGTCCAAACCCGTTGTGTTGGGTGTGCTTCTCCCATGGCTGTATTTCAGGGGAGGGTGGGGTTATTCCCTTGGATACAGTTTAGAAAAAAATTGGGATCTTTGGGGATGATAAATATTTAATTACCTAGAGTTTTATGTGGCCTTTCCTCCCCCCCCCCCCCCCGCAAAAGTATCTGAGCACTTCACACATGTCAAAAGAAAAGGAGGACTTGTGGCACCTTAGAGACTAACCAATTTATTTGAGCATGAGCTTTCGTGAGGTACAGCTCACTTCATCGGATGCATACCGTGGAAACTGCAGAAGACATTATATACACAGAGACCATGAAACAATACCTCCTCCCACCCCACGCTCCTGCTGGTAATAGCTTATCTAAATTGATCATCAAGTTGGGCCATTTCCAGCACAAATCCAGGTTTTCTCACCCTCCGCCCCCCCCCCCCCCCACAAACTCACTCTCCTGCTGGTAATAGCCCATCCAAAGTGACCACTCTCTTTAAAATGTGTATGAAAATCAAGGTGGGCCATTTCCAGCACAAATCCAGGTTTTCTCACCCCTCCACCCCCCTCCAAAAACCACACACACAAACTCACTCTCCTGCTGGTAATAGCTTATCCAAAGCGACCACTCTCCCTACAATGTGCATGATAATCAAGGTGGGCCATTTCCAGCACAAATACAGGTTTTCTCACCCCCCCACCTCCATACACACACAAACTCACTCTCCTGCTGGTAATAGCTCATCCAAAGTGACCACTTTCCCTACAATTGGATTTATGCTGGAAATGGCCCACCTTGATTATCATGCACATTGTAAGGAGAGTGGTCAGTTTGGATGAGCTATTGCCAGCAGGAGAGTGAGTCTGTGTGTGTGTGGGGGGGGGGGGGTGAGAACCTGGATTTATGCTGGAAATGGCCCACCTTGATTACCATGCACATTGTAGGGAGAGCAGTCACTTTGGATGAGCTATTACCAGCAGGAGAGTGAGTTTGTGTGTATATGGGGGTGCGGGGGTTAGAAAACCTGTATTTGTGCTGGAAATGGCCCACCTTGATTATCATGCACATTGTAGGGAGAGTGGTCGCTTTGGATAAGCTATTACCAGCAGGAGAGTGAGTTTTTGTGTGTGTGTTTTTTTGAAAAAAAAGGGGGTGGGGGGGGTGAGAAAACCTGTATTTGTGCTGGAAATGGCCCACCTTGATTTTCATACACATTGTGAGGAGAGTGGTCACTTTGGATGGGCTATTACCAGCAGGAGAGTGGGGTGGGATGAGGTATTGTTTCATGGTCTCTGTGTATATAATGTCTTCTGCAGTTTCCACGATATGCATCCGATGAAGTGAGCTGTAGCTCACGAAAGCTCATGCTCAAATAAATTGGTTAGTCTCTAAGGTGCCACAAGTCCTCCTTTTCTTTTTGCGAATACAGACTAACGCGGCTGTTACTCTGAAACCTCACACATGTCAGTACTCCCAACACCCCTGCAAGCTGAGGAAGGGCTCTTTGCCCCATTTCAGGCACAGGAAGATGATGTGACTTGCCCAAGGGGAGACAGGGAATTTATGACAGAGCTGGGAATTGAGCCCAGATCTCCTGAGTCCCCGTGTGGTGCCGTAACCACAAACCCGTCCTTCCTCCCCCGTTGCTACCTTCACTTTCCTGCCCACCCTAGTTTTATTGATCTTGTCCCAGGTCCATCTCTGGAGAATATTAACATACCCGTAACCCTATGGCTTCAGTTATAAACTTCCCTGGATCCAAAGCTCCCCCGGATAGCAGGCTCTGAAGTAACCAGAGCCATCCCAGATGGAATATTGGGCACATTCACCCACCAAGACAGAATAACGAAGAAAGCAAAAAAGCGACGCTTGGTGAAATTGGAATTGTCACCGGAGTGAAACGCACATGTCGGATTTTGTGTCTCCCAGACACAGTACCTGCTGGAATAGAATTAACTCCAGCCAGAGGGCTCCTTTTCCCAGCTAGCAGGAGCAGTGGGAGCTCTCCTATGAAGTTAGCGCTCCACTCTCACATTGAATTGAGGGTCTGATAGGAGCCACTGCTTTGATTAGGAAGATGCTGACTCTCTGACAGCTCTTCATTAATTATGGGAGGTAGGGGAGAGGGGAGAGCGCCTGTCATTGGTTCCTTCTCCTAAATGAAAGCCTGGTGCAAACCACTTCTCAGAAGGGGCATCACTCCGTCCTGTTTGTTCCCATCATGGAAATGTCCCCGGGGTGTTATCCTTTAACAGGTTCAGTCGGGAAGTGATTGAACAGGCCATAGACTCTGAGTCGTTGTTTCATTTCTCAAGTGATAAATATGATTGATGGGCAGCAGAGCACAGAGGCTGGCAGGGCTCGTTGGCTGCAGATTTCTGAGTGTCTGATGCTTCATGGTCTCAGTACCAAGCCTGCTCAGCCCAGGTCCTCTTCTGAAAGCGCTTGCCCCTTATGTAAGGGGCTCTTCTGGGAACCATTCATTTTTTTTCTGCTGCGTGGGGTTTTTTCACCATAGAGTAGGCCTGTTGTGGGGTACATGCTGGGAGCGACAGGTGCTTCGAGCCCTGGAGCGGAAGGAGGCGGGGAAAAGAATGGCATCAAAATCTAGTTGCTGATTAAGGAATGTCCAATTTAAAGCTCTGCCTGCAAAGACGAGCATGTGAGTTGGAGGAGGTGGGGGGGCAATGGGCAGACTTAGTTTACACTAGCAGAGCAGTACCTTAGCCTGACGCACCTATCCACCTTGAGAGCAGCCCTGCACTTTTCCCCGAATTCTTGTGAGGCACAAGGTAGATTTTTCTAGTGTACGCGTTGATTGGTGCCAGTCACACTTTTCCTCGTACTTCAAATACTTTCCACCAGCTGCAGTCAGTCATTTCCACTTGCCATTTATTTTTGAGTTCCCCTAAGAACATCTGGCATGATCCCAGCGTGTCTCTAGAGGCACCAAGGCTGGAAAGCATCGAAGGGTTCTGCCCAGTGCTCTGTAATCATAGGAAGCGTGTCATGCAAAATATGCCTCCCTGACCTGCACAGATAATTTGTGCAATGCACTAGGAAGGAGCTGCCAGTGTCTGAGTCATGGGTAAAAGGTACAGATACGTTGTTGGTTCCTCCCCTGTTCCTCTTCCTTGGAGAGGAAGCTGTCGGCTGCATCGACTGAGTGATCTGTACTGCAGTGTAGAGTGCAGGCCCAGTGACTTGATAGAGGGTATGAAAATGGCCTAGAGCATCACTTTTATAGCCTTCCAAGTCTTACTCGTATGCCACGAGAGAGACGAGATGCAAAGTCACGCTTTTTAGATTCTTGATGGCTTGGCCGAAATAAGCTGCCTGACCGACAGAAGCGCTACAGCGACATGGCACACAGACAGAGGAAACGGCAGTTTTCCAGCTGGGGAGGTGCTGAGCTGCCTGCTGTCCTGGTGCGATCTGTGACAGATGGACAGCTTTCTTGCTTGTACTTTCTTTAAAGTTTTCCTACCAGTTCTGGCTTTGATAGGGCGACTCCCCAGTGGATTACCTGAACTCACATCCTATCAAGTGCCGTGGGCTCTCCGGTTGTGATGTGACACAGGTTAGGGCTGCACTGGTTACTGGGCAGACTCTGGGCTGTAACAGATAGTCCTCCCTTTCCTATTTGTCTCCAAGTTCTTGTTGGCCTGTTCCTCACTGCCAATCTGGTTTGCTTGCTGGTGTCTGCGCACGATGCATGTTTAACTCCGTCTCCTCTGCCCAAGTCACCAACCACGTGGCTTTTGCTCACCACTTGCTCCAGCTTCCCTGCAACAATACAACCTCCTGGGGCAACGCTTGTATGTGTATCCTCACAACAAAGACACAGGTGGTTTTATCTTGGTTCCCTTGTGTTTCTATTATTGGTGATCTGTGGCCAGGCAGGCAGGGGGATGGAAACACGTCCAGCCTTCCGTAGAAATCAATGTGGAGCACGGCAGCTTGCAGCAGGCCGTCGAATGCAGTGCCTGCCTGAATGGGCCAGATATCCTGACGATGGGTGAGCTCAAGCCACCCAAACGGTCTGCACTCTCCCGTCTCTTGTGACAATTCTGTTTGAAAAGCTGATCGCCGGACAGGACTGGAAGTTGAGACACGACTTCCACTGCTAGCTCTGCTGACAGTTCCATCGCTTCTCGCTGCCTCAGTTCCCCATCTGCATCGAGGGAATACTGCCTGCCTCACAGCAGCGCTCTGAGGCTGAATTAATTCATGTCTGTAGGATGCTTTGAGCTCTCCAGAGGGAAGGCACCAAGGAAGTGCAAAGGGTGTTGATTTGATGATTAGTGTTACATTTCTCATTTATTAGTGCAAAAACATAAATAATTCATGCTTGTTTCTTCCAAGCTTGCTAGGTCAGAACACCCCTTGTGATCTTTCCGCTGTGTGTCTTCAGATTTTGTTTTTTAGCTGTGAGATTTTATAGTGAGGTTTGCTTCACGGCTGTCTGATATTTGTTTACACAGCACTAACCTGTTTGTTATGGCAGCATACCAGGACCAACCAAGTGGGCGACCCTATACAAAACCAGAGTTGTACATGGTCCTTGTCCCACAGGGCTTCCAATCTACATAGATGAGACAAACGCATGATGGGGGACAGGGCATCACACACAATAATCTTCTCACTGTTCCTAATGACTTTTTTAATATGTGTTTTCATAAAGTGTTTCCTCTGTCAGAAAAATTCACTCCACAACTTCATTAAGAGATAGTTATGGTAATAAAAACAGACTCTCAAAGCCAGTTAGAGGGAACTGTCTAGACTAGAGCATCCTTCCTGTTTGCAATAGAGGCAAAAAACCGTGCATGTTGCCCGGGTGGTTGCCTCTCTGCTCCTCCAGGAGTCCAGCTCCCTGGGAGGGGCCTGATCTCTGAGGTTCAGTACAATTAATTCTGGTCTCTCGGCGTCGGCATCACGGGAGGTGTCTGCTCCGTAATGCCCAGAAGGTTAAAACGGTGTTCAGAGGAGGTGTGTTTCTCACTTTTGGGAAGAGCAGGTGTGCAGTGGAGACATTGACTCATCTCAGCCATATACCCCCACCTGAGGCTGCCTTTAATTTAGATCCAGTTGCTTCAGCAATATCTCCTTAATTTCAGTAGTTTTAACTCAGTGCGTCTCCCTGCGTTTTGTCCAAGTGAGGATGGAGCCAGAGTTAAACTGACAGGAAACAAGTGTGTGATTTACAGTTTAAATATGCAAATGGCCCCTCCTATAGCACAGTGGGGATTTGTTCTAGGTAGCTCCGTGCCCTGAGAGTCCGATCCCCCTCTCGCTTATACGGCAGCTGGGTGATGGAGTAACTCAGCTGCATTGCACTGGTGCTGCTGAGCGAGATTTGTCCCGGTGCAGGAATGATCAAATAATATGGCCTATCAAGAGGTCGCCTGGGTTGTCAGGAGTTGTTGAACCAATAGGAACGCTGGATTAGCTGCATATACTTGCAACTAGGAATTATAGGCTTCAGGGAGTTGGGGGGCATGTCCAGGGATTAAAATTGGGTGACAGGAGACCTTCATTCCTTTCCTTGCTCTCAATATAGGCCTTGACCTTGAAATGAGGCTGCAAGGGATTGTCTTTTACTATGTGCCTCACTTTCCCCTTCTCTACAGATAACAGCACTCATCTACAGTTGCCGCCCTGTCTTCACGGCAGTCTGAAAACACTGGGCGAACAAGGCTGCTGCTGCTGTTACTATTTAGGTTACAGTAGCCCCAGATGGACTCAGGGCTCTGCCTTCTAGGCCCTGTAGGAGGCACACAGGAAGAGACAACCCCTGCCCTAAGAGTTGACAATCTAAAGAGACCGACCAAAGTAATGGGTGACGATCCTCCTTGTACAGGTGGGGGAATTTGCCAGCGGATACCACGCAGCTGCTGCTGTTCTTTTGTTTACTAAGAACAGGAGAAACCAATTGGCAAGGCAGATATCGCTGTCTGGAAACTGATGGCAAATGCGCCCCTTCGTACAGCCAATGATTTTCTGCCATCAACAAGTGGTACTTGTTGCATCCGAGCACCCTCTGCAACTTGTCTTGTATTGCTTGCATGTCTTGCAAAACCTCCCATAAGAGTGAAAACCCTGTGTCATAAATATAAAGGGAAGGGTAAACCCCTTTAAAATCCCTCCTGGCCAGAGGAAAAATCCTCTCACCTGTAAAGGGTTAAGAAGCTAAAGGTAGCCTCACTGGCACCTGACCAAAATGACCAAAGAGGAGACAAGATACTTTCAAAAGCTGGGAGGAGGGAGAGAAACAAAGGGTCTGTGTCTGTCTGTATGCTGCTTTTGCCGGGGATAGAACAGGAATGGAGTCTTAAAACTTTTAGTAAGTAGTCTAGCTAGGTATGTGTTAGATTATGATTTCTTTAAATGGCTGAGAAAAGAACTGTGCTGAATAGAATGACTATTCCTGTCTGTGTGTCTTCTTTGTAACTTAAGGTTTTGCCTAGAGGGATTCTCTATGTTTTGAATCTAATTACCCTGTAAGGTATATATCATCCTGATTTTACAGAGGTAATTCCTTTACTTCTATTAAAAGTCTTCTTGTAAGAAAACTGAATGCTTTTTCATTGTTCTAAGATCCAAGGGTTTGGGTCTGTGGTCACCTATGCAAATTGATGAGGATTTTTACCAAACCTTCCCCAGGAAGTGGGGTGCAAGGGTTGGGAGGATTTTTGGGGGAAAGACGTGTCCAAACTACGTTTCCCAGTAAACCCAGTTAAAGTTTGGTGGTGGCAGTGGAAATCTAGGGGCAAAGGATAAAATTAATTTGTACCTTGGGGAAGTTTTAACCTAAGCTGGTGAAAGTAAGCTTAGGAGGTTTTCATGCCGGTCCCCACATCTGTACCCTAGAGTTCAGAGTGGGGAAGGAACCTTGACACGCTGTAAACACTGAAAAGTCAGCTAATTAATATCCAGGCAGTTGCCCTGAGGCTTGTGTGCTTTTTACATTTGAATGCAAGAGTCAATAATTCAAACATTTACTAGCTTCGTTCCCGAGAAATGCACTTTCCTAAAAAGATCTTTGGGGATCTTTTTCTTTTTAGATGTTAAAATACCAATAACTGTGTTTAAAGGGAAACTCTCAACTTGAGCATTGCATTTCTCGTGGAAGATTTTATACCTTGTATTGATTGCTACAAGTACTCACCAAATGGCTAGAACGGAAAGTGATTAGAGAATTTAAAACAAAAGACTCTCTCATCAGTTTGCTTATGTGGGCCCCAATTCAGAATACTTAACTGCATTCCCAAACCTGGGGCCTGGTGCTTTTGACCGCGGTCTGGAGATGGTCAGTTTCTGTGTTGGTGATGGCACAGGCTGGTCGAGAGGGGGTCTACCAGTTTCCCACAGCAGCAAATCTGAAAGTGAACAGGCAGGGGTGTGCACAGGGAGAAACGGGAGGTGGGAACAGGACTGAGCCTGAAATGTTTGGTTTTGCCCACAGCCCCTATCCAAAAACCCTTTGAAGCATAAACAGAGGAGCTCCTCTTCCCGCTCCTTGGTGCAAACCCTGGTGTTTGCATTTAAAATCAATAGCCTTCACAGCCACTATATGAAAGTAACTCTGTTAATGGGGGGAATATTGTTTAAAGGCCCTTGCAATCTGGAGGAAATCTGTGACTTTGTTATTACAGCCACTTCAGAAAAAACACTTTTTAAAAAAAATAAAATTCTTTTTGTGTCCCTTGGAGTCTGGAGATGGTGAGAATTGTTCCTAACAGTTGTGCTTTTAAAATCTGTTATTTTTAAATGCAAACAAAAAAATATATCCCAACCTGCAGTGTGTTTCTGCCAAGCACCAATCTCCTGCTGCTGTCGGCTGGCAGAAAGAAAACTAGACCTCTGGAACATATAATCAACTTCACTGTGTGACTGACTGAGTCATTGCAAAAGCTACCCTCGCTCACACAATCTGTATGCTTGGCTCAACTTCCCCGCAGCACTCAGAATTATATAGTTAGGCCCATTTAATAGCAGTGAGTGCAGATATCCAATCACTGACATTAAATGTGCTGTATTGCTCTTGCGGTTGTTAGTACATTGATTCCTGAATTATGAGGGACGGTGTGATAAAGGTGTAAGTGGATAAGATTAGTGAGTGGGTATCAAGGAACAAAGACCTATGTCTCACTGATAGCTGCCTTGCCTTGCTCAGAACCATCTTCTGCTGATGCATTCCACACCTGGATATCACAACGGTGTGTTCCGTGTGTTCGTAGGGTTGGATACCCTCCATCGACCGCAGCGAGAGGTGATGTTTGGTTTGGGCTCTGCTTCTCCCCTGGGCAGTGGTTTGAGTTTGACTCCCAGGCTGCATGAAATCGATAACTTTCTTTTGCTGGGAGTTTGTGGAGAGGGGAGTTTATTCCTGAGAAGGCACAAACTTCAATACAGGGACAGACTTGCCAGCTTCTGCTGGTGAGCAGAGCCTTTGATTGAACGTCTCTCTAAAAGATCTGCCCAAGAGAGTTATGGGCTGGAAGCAGGAGTCACTGTTCAGCTTGGAAAAGAGATGACTTGGAGGAGATGTGACAGAGGTTTATAAAATCATGAATGGAGCGGAGAAAGTGAACAAGGAGTAAATAACACAGCAGAAGAAGTGTGTGTGTTTTGAAAAGTGCTGCCCCAGGGCCTTTGCCTAGACCTGAAGGGACCTCGAGGCATGAAAGAGAATTTTCTCCGTAGCCCACTGCTTTGTACTGCCAAGATGGAACGAGAGGAAGCATGGCCCAATAGTTAGGGCACTAGCCTAGGAGACCCGAGTTCAAGTTCTTACTCTGGCACTGATTTCCTGTGTGCCATTGGGCAAGTCACATAGTCTCTCTGCACCTCAGTCCCCCATGTGCACAGTGGGGACAGGAGCACAGCCCTGCCTCGGGGTGTGTTGAGAGGGTAAATACATTAAAGATGTATTTTGCACTGAATGCATCCGATGAAGGGAGCTGTAGCTCACGAAAGCTTATGCTCAAATACATTGGTTAGCCTCTAAGGTGCCACAAGTCCTCCTTTTCTTTTGGTGGATGCAGACTAACACGGCTGCTCCTCTGAAACCTGTCATTAAAGATTTTGATATTCTTTTTTAAAATGTGGGGGGAGCTCAACTCAGATGATGGCTTGAGTAAAGTGGACGCTGGCTGACTTCATGCAGCTGGCCTGTGACCCCCATTCTCATTTGGCAGAGCCTGGGGACAGCCATTGCTTTAGGCTGCGTGCCATCCAGTCAGGCAGCCATGCGGTGAGAAAATGAGCAGGCCATTTTTTCCCTGTAACGTCAGCAAGCGCATGGATGACAGGGCTCATTCCTGGGGACTTGGAAGGGCTTATCCTTGGGGTCTGTTCCATCTGTGATAACAGCAGCAAGTTGGCAGCTAATGTGTAGCCACAGGTATAGCATGCTGAATTAGACCCGCAGAGAGCGACAGGTGTTATCCCCTTTATTTCCCAGGGGGAAATGCATGCGCTGTACATTTGACAGTGCCAGGTGGGACGGATCAGCTGACAAAGAAAAAGGTTACCTCCGAGACTTACAGAGGAGGAGTTAGGCCCCAGTTCAGCAAAGCACTCAAACACGTGCTGAATCTGGGCCTCAGAGAGACCCTCAGGGATTTGTGAAACTGCTGTCAGAGGAGATGGATGTAGGTAAGACCAAGTGTGTCACCTCCCCCCGTGTCAGTGAGTCCGTGATGGTTCAGGCTTGCAGGGCAGCTACAGGTAAGGTTGACCAGATGTCCCGATTTTATAGGAACAGTTGTGATATTCGGGGCTTTGCCTTATATGGACACTTATTACCTCCCCACCCCCGTCCTGATTTTTCACACTTGTTGGTGTGACTGGTCATGCTAGCTGCAGGGTCCCTGTCACGTTGGTCCGTTCAAACTTGGGCCTCCTTTTGTTTATTCCTTTGTCTCTTTTTGCAAAGTTTGTGTCCCTGCTGAATGGAGAAGAGTGAGCAGGAAGCATTCGATTTGGGGACGAAGAGTAAGATTCGTTCACAGCCCTGCCTAGCAAAGCGGGTTTGATGCCCCCTCCCCCACGCCTCCCTCAGCGCTATATGATGGCCCTAGAGAGTAAAATTCTTTGTCCACAGGTCACCTGCATCTTGAGCAGCAACCGCAATGCAAGCGGTCTGCAAACGTGCCTCTGCCCTCCCTGGCAGTAAGACCCTTCTCTAGGGACGAGGAGGGGAGTCTGGCCTCTTTGTACGCTCAGTGAGAGCCTCTCAGTTGAGACTGCCAGCAAAGGGTCCCCTTGTGCTGATGGCTTTATGAGTGAGCCGTCTGTCTCCTTGGCACTGGCCTGAGACAGCGAGCACATTTTGCACAGGCCACAAACGGCCATCAGATGATGATCATTTTAGGCTGCTTCCAAACTAGGCTGGAGTTGAACATGAGCCTCCGATGTAAAAGAGCCAATGCCCAGAGCTGCCCCCTTCCCTGGCACATGGCTCATATGGGGATCCTTCTCTGATGCTGAACAGAGGTCCAGAAGCAAGAGGGTTGCAGCTGCCGAGAAAGGCTTCTGCTGTGCTCAGGAAAAAACAATGGCATAGACAGCAGCAAGCATCCCTCTTCTGAACAATGGTGTCCAAGTGCCAATAGAGATTTTCTTCTCTTCATCGAGCAATTAGGTTTGTGGAACATTTAGCTGGAATCAGCCATCCTTTGTAATATGTTCATAGCTGTGGCTTTGTTTCGTTACAGATCTGTCTATCTTTTCGTTATTGTTGCAATGACTAAAGTAATGAAAAAGAATACCGGCTGGAACGGATTCAGCAGGGTAATGATTTGCAGGGAGAGAGACCATTCTTGCCTGGAAACTGCATGTTCATCTGTAAGTAGCTGTGCTAGATTGCAAGCAGTCTGCTTCCGATTCTACTGGGACTGGCTGCTTTAGGCCACCTTAGCTGGGACATTGGTTTTTGCATATTAGGAGCACAGTTATTCACTAAATACAATTTATATGCTCTGTACAACTGGGCATTATTATCTCTTGTAATAGTGCTAATTTAAAAAAAAAATCCTTATGGATCCAGACAACAAATTTGCTGCTGATTGTTCCTTCCTGTAAAGGATTTTAAAATAAACAACAATGGTTGGGTAAAAATGATGCTAAAAAGTAGTGATGGGGCCTAGATGGAAACTTGAATCCAAATGAATTTGAAATGTGCATAGGGTTGTTAGTGTTCAAATCACTCTACAGGTACAAAATTGCTATAAACGTTGTAATTTTAAAATCAAAAACTTCTTAAAATGTATGTACTAAGATAGGAGTGGGAGTTTTGTGTGCGTGCGTGTTTGTGTTTATTCCCGGAATTCATGAGCGTGAAATATAAACAGACCAATCTGTAAAGCTCGTCAGGTGTTGACGAAATCCCAAAGCTAGGAAGCTTATCATGTATTGGGTTAACAAACCACCACAGCCCTCCCATTGAATGATTCTCTGAGCAGCTCAGGATGAGGAATTGAGCCCTCTCTTCCTGGGAGGGTTTCATACATAGACAGACTTTGTGTGTTTCATCCCGAGCACTTAATGAGCTACCTACATTTACTCCCCCTGAAACACAGCCACCTTGGGGACAGAGGCAGCAATCAACACGTACACATAAGAAGGGGAGATTTTGGCAAAGGCCATCAGAGAAGATTAGGGTTGGAAGAGACCTCAGGAGGTCATCTAGTCCAACCCCCTGTTCAATACAGGACCAACCCCAATTAAATCATCCCAGCCAGGGCTTTGTCAAGTTGGGCCTTAAAAACCTCTAAAGATGGAGATTCCACCACCTCCCTAGGTAACCCATTCCAGTGCTTCACTACCCTCCTAGTGAAACAGTGTTTCCTAGCATCCAACCTAAACCTCCCGCACTGCAACTTGAGACCATTACTCCTTGTTCTGTCATCTGCCACCACTGAGAACAGCCGAGCTCCATCCTCTTTGGAACCCCCCTTCAGGTAGTTGAAGGCTGCTATCAAATCCCCCCTCATTCTTCTCTTCTGCAGACTAAACAAGCCCAGTTCCCTCAGCCTCTCCCCATAATCATGTGCCCCAGCCCCCTGATCATTTTTGTTGCCCTCCGCTGGATTCTCTCCAATTTGTCCACATCCTTTCTGTAGTGGGGGGCCCAAAACTGGAAGCAATACTCCAGATGGACTGGACTGCCTGGATTTCTTCCTCTCTTAGGAGGGTTCAGATCTGGAATAACTGAGGCTCCTTACCCAGTCAAAGCACAGCTGGGCTGGCCTTTATTAAATAGCTTGCTAGGGTTTTCCTACCGGTTTTGTGCTGTGGTCAATCGATTTCCTCCACTCCTCCTCTGAACTGAGCATTGTGTTGTCCCCAGCATTGTTCATGGGCGCAGTGAAGCCAGGCCCTGCCCTAGTCATAAGCTTTAACGTGCGCTCCCCCTGCTGCCTGTTTCCTCTGGAGCGGAGTATTGGAGCTGCAGTGCTCATGGGGATGACAGCTTTGTTTTGTGCTGCTCTTTGCTGGTCTAATTTCTCGGCTCAGTGGTGCACTAAGAACACACGTATCTGGAGGATGTTCCTGGCCAGATTAGGTCACTTCGGCCCTACACTCCTTGACCAGTGTGTGTCCCCTTTAAATATTTTGATGTTCTACCAACTCATTGCGGTCTGTCAGCAACTAACTCTTGGCACCTAAGACGACATCTCTGTCATGCAGACTCCAGCTGTGCATTGCTCTGAAAACACAAGACAATACAGGGTACGGAACAATCCTGTTTCGGCAGGGGAATGCATCGCATGACCCAATAGATGACCAGATGAGCTACTTCTCCAGGGCCAGCCCAGGGCTTCTAGGGAGGATCACGGAGCTAAATCGCTAGTCATAAGGGTGATGGAAACTCCCCATGTCTTCGCCTTTGCAGTTGTTGAGCAGTAGCTGAAAGGGGTCTCTGTTAAGGCTTATTTCCTTCTCCTTCCTGATTATTGTTTCGTGGTCGTGCCCAGGACATGATTGTGTGGGGTGCTGTATGAACACAGAACCAAACAATGCTGGGCCCAGACAGCTGACAGGCTAAGGCTAGGACAAGAGACTCATTGGTTCAAGAACTGCTGCGAGCTCCTGTGGCAAGGCACAGTCAGGCATTGGTGGTAGAGATGAGTCCTGGGCTGAGAATGGGATGTGGGTGCCCAATTAGCACTTAATTTTGGGTGTCCAATGCCCTGGGAAACGTTGGAAAATTACAACTGCTAGGTACATGTCGGGGAGGGCGGGGGAGCAATTTTTAGGGCTTTGTGGCCAGCCGGAATGAGTTCTCTGCTGATGAGTCCTCTGGAGGTGGGACTGCTTCCTCGGTCAATTGGATGGGATATTTCTTTGTTTGGCTGCCTTGAGACACCCGAGCAGAGCGAAGCCTTTGGAAGCAGGTTTGAAAGGCCTGCTTTGCTCCAGCCACAGGCAGGTCTCTCTTGTTGACTTTAATGAATTAGTGCAGCAAATGCTGGGATTGGAACTGTTTCGTGTGACTTTGCCCTTGAATTTATTCCATTTTTAATCAATGGAAAGTGCCTGGTGCGGCCTGACGCTTGGCTGCCTGCGCTGGTGGCTGTTTAATTGACTTTGGTGCAAGACCTTTTTTGTGATTCATGAGAAAAGGCATTTAGAAGTAAAATACATCAGGATCCTACTATCTCCTGTAGGAGATGGGAGAACACTGGGCATAACTGGATCTATCTGCCCTGGTCCTAGACACTAGGTGGTTTAAAGTCAACATTTTGCATCTTTGGGGAACTCAGACTTGTCAGGGGGGTTATTTGTGCCTTCTGTGTTCTCAGAAACTCTGCTCGTTATTAGTAATTCAAGCCACCCACCTGCATTTAATCTGAGCAGAGTCATATTTCTCACCTCCTCAGAGACAAAGCCCCAGCCCCATCACTGCCTGCATGCCAGCAAAAAACTGGCTCGATTTGGTCAGCCACAGAGTTAGTCGTTTGAAAGGTACTTCAGGTAACTTGGAGGGAATCTTTCTGGGGTTTGAGCTGTCTTGGCTCCTTTCCCCGGATGGGGAAGGGTCAAGTCTCTATTGATAATGGAAACCCATCATTTTGGAGCTGCCCTTGCAGTCAGATCTGATAGCGCTGACCTGTGCGGGTCTGATTGCTGGCTTGGAACCTTTGTTCTGCAGCTTTTGGTGGCGGGAAGGCATGGCCTCTCTGCTGCCAACTTTCTGGCTTTGCCACATGTTCCGCCTCCTGCCCGCCAGCCGGCCTCCACTGCTGCGTTTAAATCCTTGCTAGCCTCTGGAGTCTGCACTCAGGTGGCCCCACGGCTCCGATGCATGGACAGGTAGTACTAACAGGGGAAATACTGCGCTCTTGAAAAGTGGCTTCCACGGCACCGCTGCAAGGCAGGGACGAGTGAGGCATAGGAGAGATTTAAGAATGTACTTGAGTGCCCACAGCTGCAGACCTGGGAACAGAACCCAGGAACCCGAACACGCATTTCCTTACTCTAACGGCTGCATTCCTGCTTTGCCGAGCTGGGTAATCTGTGTGTTCTCTAGCCTCCTGCCTGCCCATCTCTGAGCACATGGACTCTGGTATCTACTTCAGGTTTTCTGTAGCTCCCCATTGCTCTAGTATCTAAGTGCTGCATAAGTAAATTCGATCTGAACGGGGATCCAGGGGATTGCTGTGCACTCCCTAGCTAGAAACAGACCAAAGATTGTGCATGGTTGCGGCTGATGCCGTAGTTTGCACTGTGCCTCTTTAATCTGGCTGGTGGCAGAGGTGTGGGAGAGCTACTAACGAGGAGCACGTGCTTTGTAGCTGATGAAAGTGCTGTCTTTTCCTCTGGCACCTTGGAATTTTCCTCTGTGTTTGAATGGAAGGTGACCATTTCTTAAGAGAAGCCAAATGAGTGGCTTGTGTTTCTTCAGTACACCCTGCCAGTCCTGCGAAGACCAAGCTCCTCTGTCTGGCCGAGTGTTTGTCTGAGAGCCTGGGGCTGCTGGAGATCGCCAGGACTCATGGGAGAGAGTCCTGTGTTCCTAGTGTCCCAAACTCCTGCATGCCCGTTCCATGAGCCCCCACTGGCCCCTCTGTATCTGTCTCCATTTTTTTTTCTAAGCATCATTTTCTCCCTTTCTCCACCACCGCACACTTAATTTATCATCCTCGTTTCAGCAGTACCATTAATTTTTCTAATGCAGTGAAGTATCTCGCTATACTGGGAACAAAGCTGTATTTAACTAGCTAACATAGGAAGGATTGAGTTTCTGTTTCTTGCGGACCCTTGGTTTCTCTTGGTTTGATGTGATGCCTATATAGGCATCACAGCTCCTCCTTGTGTGTGTCTGTGTGTGTGATGTTTCTTGCTCATATTTGGCTGAAAGTTGGGTTTTTTCCCCTTAGAAATCTCAAGGCATGATAAATTAATCATGATCTCATACGATGGATAGGGTAACGGCTTGAGATGGTATTTATTCTGGCTTGACACTTCAGGCAGCAGAGTTTAAGGGAGCATCTGAGATTTTCATCAGGAAATGTTTGCAGATAGGAACATCTGCGCAGGGCTTGGTGAAGACAAACTGCTGTAGCGAGTTCATGGGAACACAAAGGAAAGCCGATTACCCAGGATACATTATTTTTAATGCAGAACAAAGGAACCGACTTGCTAATCAAGCCATGCCTGCGACACAATTGACTCATCTTTCTGCTCTCACCGTGGGGGAGCGTTCGTTTTCCCTTCTGCTCGTGGAACGTTGTGGAGGCCCTGGAAGCTCTGCAGATGGGGAATGGGATGCAGAATATTTTACACACACAATAGGTCACTGGTTGAAGTGCAGCTCAGGGCAGGGACTGAACATGGCTGTCGCCTCATGTAGCTTCGGCGGCCTATGTGAAATGGCCTTGGTGGGGATCTGTCCTGTGCTCAGTGAGTCAGAGGTTCAGAATGCCAGGAACCACCAGTGCAGTGGGGATTAATTTGCATCTTCAGGTAGTATCATTCTGTGAAGCTAATGGAGAAGGAATTTCCTTTCCACCCCTACAGAAGGGTGAGAATTAAGATGTGGCAAGGGTGGGGCAGGGAAGCTTGCACTGATGCTGCCTCCAGTTATAGTCCAAACCTTGGAGGATGTCATTCTCCAGGGCTGATATGCTCAAATGCTTTTGCACTGCACTAAATTCTTGTACATTTCCAGGAAGGAGAAAGGGCTGTCTCTTAGAGGCCAAAGTTGCGACCATCCTGTTGCTTTCCATTTCCATGTAAAAATTGAAAGTAAAATAAGAAACAGTCTGGTTAGGAAGATATAAAAGCACCGCTCCCACTTCTGATGTCAAAGCTTTTCTTGTAGCAGATTTCTCACGTTTTAGTCTGCAAAGGGCCCAGTTTTTCCTCCTTTACATTGACAGAACCCTATGCTCCCAGTAAGGCATGGGTACGGGCAGCAGGATTGGCTTTCATGGGGTTACACGGGTTTGAGCCTGCATTTTAAAACGCAGTTTCTGGCTTTGTGGTGCTTCCATTTTTAGGTGTCCAGCAGAAGATACCTTGAGTCTAATTTCCAGGGTGCTCTGATGTCAACTGGAGATGCAGCCTTTGAAAATCAGGCCTGAGGGGTTTGGAGTTATGCAGTTAAAATCAGCGACCACTCTTAAAAATGGTTGCTTAGCTCTTGGGTTTTACAGTTGGAAGTGCTTATCCTGGACAGACGCCATAGGATTTATCGCTGACCACTTCTCACTAGCTGGTTTGATGGTTGCAGGGAATCTAAAGAGACAGCCTGTTGTTACTATCTGCCTCTTTTTTTGGTTTTTGTTTTGTTTCAAGCACATCTTAGTAATCGAGAGAGAGCTCCGATGTTAATTTCGTGCTGCGGTGCCCGTCTTGTTGCTGTGCATTGTGTGTGACGGGAAAGGAAGCAGAGCCCTGCTTGCTTTTAGTATCCATGGGACTTTTAGAACGCTGGGAAACCCGCTTCTCCAACCAGCCATCTGAGAGGGGAGTTTCCCGAAGGAACCAGGGGAGGGGGGGAATCAGCATTCTGGGAAAAAAGGATTAGCTGATATTTAGGAGACAAGGAGCTGAGCCAAAGGACTGGTCCTTGCAGCCCTAGTGCGTGGATAGGTCTCCTGGCATTTCCTCCCTGACGTCACCTTTGCACACTCCTCGCTGGAAGGGCCTCCCACGCAGGGCCAGCTCCAGGCCCCAGCGTTCCAAACAGATGCTTGGGGCGGCCGTCGGCAAGGGGCGGCAGAGTTTCCGTGGCGGCAGCAATTCGACCACCGCTTCTCTGTTCCTCCGGCCGCGGCGGCAGTTCAGCAGCGACAGGCTTTTTCAGTGCTTGGGGCGGCAAAAGCAGTCAAGCCGGCCCTGCTCCCACACTCTCCCATTGATGTTCCATTGTTGTGTTGCTCTTGCTTCTGGGAACTTGGCCGCCTCCTTCGTTTTAGCCCGTTACATCTTGGAGACTGCCCATGGTCATCCGTACAGAACTGCCCCCATCTTCTCTAAATCTCTTAGGCATTTGCATGGAAACCTCTTCAGCAGCGGCGAGACGTGGCGACCCTGCAGTGATGCAAGTCCGTTTTAAGCCGTCCAATTAATCACTGTGCACAACGCATCCCGGCCTGCATCCTGAGCAGAAAGTGGCTGCTAAGAGCACATCATGCCCGTGCCCCCACACTCTCCACTCTCTTATCTCCCCATCGCTCCTACCTATAAGTCAGGGTCCTGGTCCTGATCTGAAAGGCCTTTAACCAGGTCCTATCCCAATGTGCCTGACCCTGGGAAAAGGGAGACAGATGACGTCGTGCTGCTCAGTGACCTGCTACTGCATCAGGGATGGACAGTAATGACGAATGGACATGGCCTCAGCCCCCGAAGACATATAACCCTATCCTAGCGGGTCTTACCCCGCCCTGACTGATACTTGTCGGTATCCTGCACTTTGGGAATTCTTGAATGGCTTGCGCAGCCCGTACGGTCGCTTCTTGGATTGGTTCGCCTATATTTCAGGTTCTAGCTGATTAACTAGTCCAGACTTCAGAGGCGACGCGTGGGAGGGGGGCATGCAGGGTCACGTGCCCCCATCCCCGCTGTGCTGTTTGGTTTGTACGGATAACAGATGGACTGAGCATGCTCAGTAACACTGCTGAAGCCGGCTGCCCTCTCTCTGCCCTCCTCCCCCATCACTCTCCACTGGCCCGGGTCGTCTCCGCCAGACTGAATGTGACTCTGAATGCCGAGGGGTCTGGTGCAGACCGTGAATGTCAAGGCGGCAGCCGTCAGAAGAGCTTTGTTTGTATCTGTGTCTAAAGAACCATGTGAGACGTCCTTGTAGCCGCCCACGTCTGGCATGTGTTCCTCTTTGTTCACCTCAGCCCGCAGGCGGAGGTATTCAGAGCAGCCTAAAGGACCAGGCACTCACCTCCCACACGTTTCAATGGGAATTGTGTTTAAATCCCCTAGTCGGCTTTGAAAATCTCCAACGCGGACTCTGGCCCTGCCCTCTTGTCCGTCCTTCCCCGAAGAGAACAGCAGGAAAAAGCTCTCCTAGAGGGGGGACATCCCCCCCGCCCCACGTGAGAATCCTCTCTCTGACCCTTCTGGTGGGGGGGAGCTGGATAGGGATGGCACCAACTCCCTCAGGAGAGCCGAGCCATCCAAACGTTGCCTGACTGGACTGAGAGCAGCATGGCAGCTTTTCAGGAATCCGCAGACCTCATGCCGTTTGCAAAAAGAGAACAGACCCCAGAGCCTGTTACGGCTCGCTCAAACTTGAACCTGCGGGTCAGGCTCTCAGCAGTGGCCCCTTGGCTCAAGGCGGAGCATTGCATGCTGGGTGGGGCCTGGACGCTCTGTGCTAAAGGTGTGGGTGGCCACACTGTAGGAATTACGGACCGTCACTGCGATACAGGGGCTTGGTCTCATGGATCCATAAGCCTTTCTCCCAGGGAAACCTCCAAGCTACACCTGGCATCCACGCGTTTGCAATAGTGGCAACGCTATCCCAAGCAGACAGCAGCTGATCTGCCTACCCTGAGTTTCCCTCTCTGATTAAACTACCTCTCATACCCTGCCCTGGCTTGTGGCACTCAAGAGGAAAATGAGAGAACTGCTGCTCATCTGAGACCCCAGCCCCAGGGGCTATTTTCAAAACTGTCCCATGTATAAGCAGCCCTCCCAAAACGCACTTTGGCTTTTGGATGTAACCTTCCCTGCTTGTAGGCAAGTCTATGATGGGAAACCATCAGCTCTTGTCCCTGTGCAGCCTGCAATGCGAACCTGCGTCAGTGGGTCCCCCATCAGTAACTATGTTTAGAAGAAATAAATCACTTTTTCACCCTGCTTTCAGATAACAGAACCTTCCTCACATTCGCCCTGTGTTTTCCATCTCTTTAGACTGTAAATACCTTGGAGCTTGGGCCGTGTCTTGTACAGGGTTAGGGGAGTATGTATAGAAGAGATAATATGTGTACAGGCAGATAGTTAATATACAGAGCCCCATCTTCCGGTGCATAATGTGTTGCAACATTGTTCATGAGTGTGGAGGTTCAGTAAAGCTGTTACCTCTGACCCATGAGTGGCTTCCTGAGTCCAGCTCCTCCAGCTGCAGGCATGCTGCCCCTGCCTGGCAAACTGTACTGACCCATCATGAAGCCCTTTCCCCACTCTGATTCCTGGGAAGGGAACACATCCGTGTAAGACAGCATGGAACAGCTCTTCTCTGCAATCCCCTGGGCACCACTAATATCTGGAAGAAACTCACTGGTCAATACGAGTTCTTCGGTTCAATGATACGGTAGGATCTAAGTAAACCACTTGAATGATCACAGGAGTCCTGATGCTACACCATCCACCACACTAACATCTCACTGTATCAGCCCTGCTGTGCCAGCCCTGTGGGGAACGTCTCCCTTGGGAACTGGTTCCTTTTGCTTTACTAGGGTTCAAAACTTTCTCCCAATATCTCTCCCAAGCTTTTCCTTGCTTTTTAGCTTCAGGCCAGAGCTCCTATTTTAATCAGCTTCCGAGACTGTGAATCATTCCCTTCCCTCGTTCAGATAGCCACGTTTTGAAGGTATTTATAAACTGTGAACATACTCCCCTGTGTCTTCTTTAGTAGACTGTATAAATATAGCTCTCTCATTCACTCCTTTTACATCTTCTGCTCCCAATCCTTTCTCTCGCTTTTTCTGTGCAGGTGTCTTTGAAATAGAAGATAAGACACCACTTCTGCTCTAATTAACAAATAAATTACCCTACCGGGTCATGTTCTGAGGGGAATGGCATTAAATGCCCAATGCTGGGGTGCCAGGGTATCTGTTGTTCACTGTCTCTCTCCATTCATCATTGGTTAGGGTAACTTTTCTGTGTAGGAGATGCAGAAAATTTCCTTGGCCTGCCCTAGTACTGTGAGACGTTTCCCTGCAATGATAGGTTACTTTAATTGATGTTTTATTCATATGTATGTAAAATGCGGAAAGAGAGAGAGAGAGACTACAGATCAGAAAAGCACAATGAGCAATTCAGGGCAGGGGTGTGCAGGCCTGCATTGGCAAACTGCCAGGAACCGAAATGCTGTGCCTAATAAGCAATTGGGGTAAGTATAATTTACTGAGCTGTATCAAGAATAAACACAAGCAGCCCTGTGCTTCGCTAACAGTAGCATTCAGCATTGCCAGCTCTCTGCATTTTATTGCGAGTCTCGTGATATTTGGTGTTTTTTTCCTTAAAGCCCCAGCTCCTGGAGTCCAGAGGTTACACGAGACTCTCTGCTTTCATTTTTTAAAAAGTAAGTTTCTAGCCCTCATGGTTGGGAAGAACAATTCAAAAACTTGATCCCCAAAGGCTCAAAAACTAGAAGGCAAATAATAGAAGCAGGGGTGCTGGAACGGTGTGTATAGTGGGGGTGCTGAGAGCCATTGAACCAAATTGTAAACCTTGTCTAGGAAGGAAACCCCATCAAACCAGGGGGTGCGGTAGTACCCCCAGTCCCCCTAGTTCCAGCACCTATGAATAGAACCCCACATTTGTGAAGTCTGCCAGGACACTCCACAGGATGAAAGGTGTACACAGGCTGAGGGCACAGAGGGATCTATCTCTGGGTCCCATAGCAGAGGGGCTGCTGATTCTTAGGCTGTGTTATCCATGGCTTCACAAAGTCGTGACTGTGACAAAGAGAGCCATCCATCCGTTCAGGGGGAGGACACAAGAGGGGGGATTCGCTGTGACTGGGGCCTTTTTCCACTCCTGGGTCAGTGCCTGCATTTGCACTGACTCCTGGACTCCTCAGAGCAATGGGCCTTGTCTAGGGTTCTCTACTCATACTCCCTTCTGGTTCTCTCGCTTTGACCCTGTAGCTCAGTCCCTATTCATTTTTTTTTGGTCCCTCTTACTCTATTAATGTCTGAGTTCTGTGGCCCCACCCTCTACTCAGGGGGCGGGCCTTCTGATGCTTTGGTAGGCTCCTCCCACCAATCCCAATCATCATCAAATCAGCTTTTTCAGCATCCCTCCTCTTCTCACCTGGGGTTAGGAAAAGCTGTAGCTCAGGGCAGTGCCTCCTGTAACATCACAATTCAAGTCTTCCAGAGCTCTTGCCAAGATCCTCCAGCTAAGAGGGACGGAGGGAGACCTGATCATATTAATGTGCTGAAACATGGGGAAACACTTCAACAAATACAGGAGTCTCCATGAAGCCTAGAGGAGCAGGGAAGGGCAAAATAGGGGAATGGTTTTTTTTGCTTTGCAGTTCACCATTACAACATGGATACATCCTGGGATTCAGATAGTCTTCATAGCCCGTGTAATAGAAAAAGAGGGAGAAGCTGGGGGTGGAATAAAAATCCAACATAAGGAGAAAAAGAGAAGGAAGGGAGGACAAAGAGCCCTTTCGTGTTTGGAGCAAGTACAAAACAATGCCTTACGTTATGTCCTGTAGAAAGCCTGCGACCAGCTCCGTCTGCCCCCGTGGGTTTCCTTGCCTGGCGGGAGCAGTGTACTCATTAGCCATGTATTGTGTGTTCGGCAGAGAGATGATGGTGGGATGTCTGTAAAGGCTTGCTCAGAACCGAGAGGATTACTCCGATCGGAGGCTTGACCGCTGGGCTCCCAGGTGGTGACAATATATGATGGTTTCTAACTGGTCAGCTTCACATGCTGCAGTTCAGCAGCCCGAAGCCCACAGTACCTAGGGGGAATACTTCACATTTAAAGCATTTCACACCGTGTGTAGAAATCTGTCCTGACCCTCTGCACCAGTTCCTGTCATGGTTTGAAACACATGAACTTTTCATTCTATTCCCCTTATGGAAAATGACAGGTGAGCAGTTTCTGGGGGGCTGACAGTGCCCCTAGGTTCCCGGGGGTTCAGCTTACTGCTCCAGTGTATGGTGTTGCCTGACTAGAGCTGGGTGGCTACGATTCATTATCCCAACCCCTCACTATTCCGTTCCCGTGGAGTCCCCTGCAGGCGCAGGCATATTTCCTGGGGGACTTTTGGAGGCCTAGGTAGAATATATTACTCAAGTTGTTCATTAAACACCAACCCTCACACTGGTGAAGCCACACCAGCCTAATGCAGCCTCCTCTATGGACCCAATTATTGCATGAAAAATGTATCACGAGATCTCTGTTTCCTAACTCGGGATGCTAGTGCATGGGCTAGGCAGTCAGGACTCCTGGGTTCTGTTCCCAACCAGAGCTTGTCCCAGCTTTACAATTAGTTTGCCGTGCTACCTTGGGCAAGTCACTGACTCTGACAGGGTCTCTGCCCATCTGTACAATGGGGATTACAGCTTATTTATCTACCTCCTAGTGGGGTTGAGGCTTATTAAAGTTATGTGTGTAAAGCTCTCTGACATCCTTAGGTTAGAGCTGACACAAATTCACCTGTTGTTTTTATAGTCCTAGAATCAGTGGCTGGGCTTTTTAAAGGAGCCTCCAGAAGTTAGGTACCTAAATCCCAAGTATATTCACTGGTGCTTGGGGGCCCCTTTGAAAATCCTAACTAGAGATGTTAGAGCTGGGGGGAAAAACCTACTGACTTCTAGAGCTTGCTCTAAAGCTCAGAGGTCCCTGGGGTTTGGTTCAGGCCCCCAGCCAGGGAAGTACTGTTCCCTACATTACTCATCTGTTTTATTCCCCTGGTGCTTTATCCATTGTTACCCAACCCAAGCAATGGGGCTGCCATCCTGTCTCTGGGGGGGAGAGCGCCCCTCACCTCATGCTGAACAAACGACATTTAAATCATGTCACTAATGCAGCATTAAATTGCTATGCAGAACCATCAAGTCCTGTGTGATTTTAGGCTGGTTCCTTGAGCCGGTTCCATCGGGGGGGGGGGGGGGAATCTCTGTTTGAAGTCAGCAGGGTTACACCAGTGCGGGTTTAGGGTCCGTTGTCTCTTTCCCTTCTGTATTCAGGACTGTGCCTAGCTGTAAAAGCAACTCCATCAGAGCAGTAATAAGACACCTTGAAGTACTGGCTCTTGTGGGTTCGTGTTTAAATTGCAACTTAGAAGGTGGAGCATTAGCATGCATGGAACTGACCAGCTGCTCTTGCGATATTTGGTCAGAAAGAACAACCAGACAAGACTGATTTCTGTGGACAAACTGACACATGTTGGTATTTCGGCTGTCCTCGAACCCAAGATGAGTTCCTGGCCACTCGCATGTTATATAAACTTTTTCCAACTCAGAAATGGTGCTTCGCGATTGCTTAGAGTTTTTTTAATGACACCATAATTGTTACTGCTACTAATTGCAGTGGCTGTAGTGGGTAAATTAATTTCTATTCCTATTACCAGCAGGAGAGTGGGGTGGGAGGAGGCATTTTTTCATGCTTTGTGTGTATATAAAAAGATCTTCTACACTTTCCACAGTATGCATCCGATGAAGTGAGCTGTAGCTCACGAAAGCTTATGCTCAAATAAATTGGTTAGTCTCTAAGGTGCCACAAGTCCTCCTTTTCTTAATTTCTTCCTGGCTCTTTCCCTTGGGGCTTTTTAATGTTTAGAATTTTTTGTTTGTTCGTTCAATCTTTAGAGAGCTACATTTAGCAAGTCACATGGCTGGTCATTCCAAAAAGGAACCAGTTCAGAATAGACCCTCCCATCCCCTCTCTCCTGTCAATGAGATGAGGATGTGTGAGTGTTTGGATAAGCCTCTGAGACAGGGAGTGACATCCTGGCCCCAGAGCAGTCAGTGAGATTCTTGCCTTTGACTTATTTGGGGCCAGGATTTCACACTGGATGCTTATTTGAAACTTAACCCAACCCCTTGAAGATTCCCTCCCCACCCTCTCTTCCAAATTCAGCCACATCCTCCCCCCTTTCCACAACTTCAGTCTTCTCTCCCTTGCATCCCAGATCTTTCCTTGACTCCAGCTTTGTTGATATCACATCCGCAGGTTGGGATCTTTCACTCTCTCCAGCTCTTGAGCTCTCTGTTTTACATCTTTCAGGTTCCAAAATCTCCTGGGTTTAAAGGTGCCCCAGAATGCAATACTTCTGCTCCATTCCCACCAGCCCTGGGTGAACCCAGAGCTCCTGTTGTATGCAGAGAACATCTGGCCCAGCCCAGCTTGCTTAGATCCAATGTGACAATGAAATGGACTTTAGCAGTGGCTGGAGACCTCAGGAAGGGAAGTGGGGAGGGAAGAGCATGAGCTGGGGACTCAACTTACCTGAACCTTTCCAAATTACAAACAAAAGCTTGGGTTTAGTTCTAGTCTGTTTTTTTCCTGAACCCCTTCACTCAGCCCTGTAAGTGGGATATGCCAGAAACCCCACTAATTTCCTTCTGGCTGCTTTATGCTTCTTGCCTAGTGGGTCTGTATCTTGGCTGGGCTCTCTAATGCTGCTGTAAAACAAATAATTAAACAAAACCTAATATGAACAGGAGGAAAGAAAGAAAAGCTCTGTGTGTGTGTGTGTGTGTGTGTGTGTGTAAGTAATTAGAACACAGGTAAAGAAGTTGTTGGAGCAGAGAATTTAAAATGAAAAAAGTTAAAAATCACTTGTTCTCCCCTATCAAATCTAAAGCTTTTCATTGACTCCAGGCTTACTCCATAGATATGGTAGGCGACTTGCAGTGATTTAACTCTGCTATGTCTGTGACCTCAATTTAAAAAAAAAAAAAAGTCAGCCAATCCAATTCTTCCTAATGGGCATTCTCATGAGTTTCCCCATCAGCTCGAGTTGGGCTTTACACAGAGTCATTGTTGCAGGTCAAGTTGGCCACACAGTAGGAACAGACCTTGGTTTTTACTAATCTGTTCACTTTCCATAACTGATGGATGGATGGACTGTGGGTTATTCCCCAGCTGCTCACTTCAACTACTCTTTGTGTGATTGGTAACTTAAATCACATGGTATTGTTGCTGTTTCCTGATTGGGTGACTGGAACATGTTTTGAACATGAGACTAGCAAATATTCTTCCTTCCACGTGAGCTCATGTGAAGAGAAATCTGTTCCCACCCGTTTGTGCCAAAGGAAACCATTCGCGTGAATGATCACAAACAGCAAGATACAGGAATACAGTCAAAGCAAATACTCAGAAGTCAAACAAATATTAGCGAGCGCTTTTTCACAGTACTTCACCTGCTCTAGGTTTACCTTTTCTCTCCCTGGCTTCCTTGTGTGCTTGCTCGACATCGGCACACTGACCATGCCCCACGGAGACTCGAGTATGGTTTAGTGCACGTCCAGAATGTAATAAGCTCCAGCTGCCGTGATTGTCTGCTGTCAGATCCCAGTTCCAGTTTACTCTGAGTGCAAAGCACCTGGCCTGGTTGAAAATAAGTCTTGTGGTCACAGGGTCCTTCGCCTGGTGCTCAGTGTTAGGGAAAGGTTCTCCCCGGATTATACAAAGACAGAGATGCCATTTTTGGTTTCCAAGGCCGTTTACGTGTGATCATCCAGTCAGCACTAATAGAGTTGCAGAACATCTCTTGAGCCCTGCGCCGCACCCTGATGGGGAATGGGAGAGTCAGACATCTGGTGTGCACAGTAATGAATTCCCTCATGGACTTGGGTTAGAAGAGACAATTCAGTCAGATGCTTCACAAACCTGAACCCACCTGGGCAAACACAGCAAGAGCAGCAGCTCCTGGTACACTTTTATTCAAGTCCTCACCGTTTGTTTCGAAGAGAGCTGCGTGAACATTCAGCTCGCAGACGTTAGGACTAGATTTTTGATCCCCTCAGTAACCACAGTGAATTCAATTTAGCTCGCTGGTTATCCACCAGAATCTGGGAGGCTCAGATGTCTGACATGTTTTAGCCTGCCACATTAGTAGGTCCAGAATGGCAGCAGGAGTTATGCCACTGTACCCCTGTAGCGTAGGCTACAGTAAGGGAAGGCATTTTTCCCGTTGCCGTAGGAACTCCACCTCCCTGAGCGATGGTTGCTAGGTTGATGGAAACATTCTTCCGTCAACCTAGCTGCGTCTGCACTGGGCATAGCTATGGTGCTGAGGGGTGTGGAGTTTTCATACCCCGGAGTGCTGTAGCTATGTCAACCTAACTTTTAAGAATAGATTAGGCCTCAGTCTCTTCTGCAGAGCTGGAAGCCTTCTGCACTGACCAGCTGTAGGTACATTAGCTTGGAGTTTGTGTGATTTTTCTCTTTGCAGTGCAGAGGCCACTTGCTTCTACTAGTTGACCCTTTGCTTTCAGCCACACATACCAACCTAGAGAGTGCACCCCTCAAATGCCTGGGGGAGCCTTGCTTTGGTCCTGCGTTGGGAAGGAGAAATCAGTCCGAATGGCTGAGGTTTGGTAGCCTTCCCCGGCTCACGGTTGAGTGTTGCCCTGGCCTTCCGCACACGACAGGCTGAAGTGAATCCCAGCAATCAGTTAATAACGAGCACCGCTGGCCACTTAACATGGCAGGTTATTTACTGCTCACAGTTCATTGGAGAGGCTGTGACAGGGCAAATTTTGTTGTTTTTTTTTAAATAAGGAAAAAAGGGTGCTTGGATTTATTACAGCCACCTTTGCCAAGCGCAGAGGAATCCTTGAGGAAGAGCAGGAGGAGAGGCAGTCTGGCCTAGTGGATAGGCTGCTGGCTTGGAAGTTAGGAATCCTGGGTTCTGTTCCCAGCTCTGCTAGTGACCTGCTGGGCAAGTCTTTTCCCCATCTGTGCCTGTGTTCCCTCCCCCAACTTGGCCTGTCTAGTTTAGGATCTTGTCTGGGGATATTCATCAGGAAATAAAAATTGAACTTTCTTTTCCATAACCTGCTGCATGTATTGTCCCAGTGGGAAGCAAACTTGTTTTGGATAAATAATTTTCCTCTCTTTAGAGAATGTTTCATCCAAAGTTCTCAAAGTGCTTCATAGACTTTAGTCGAGTAAGTGCTCACAGCTCCCATGTGAGGTAGGTAAATATTTCCAATCCCTATTTCAAAGGTGTTGAAATGGAGGTTCATTGTTGTTACGGGACATGCTGAGGGGCACAAGGAGCCAGTGGCAAAGTTTGGGACATGTCCCTGGTATCCTGGTTACGAGTCTGCTGTGCTAACCACTAGATGATGCTTCATCATAGACCTGAACTTTCAACCCCAGATTCTAAGTCAAGCCCAGGGCGTCTCCTGAAGCTCAGACACGTTGGCTGCACTTTTGGGGCCATGTCCAATCCTTGTGTGACTCACTGAAGTCAGCATAGGTGTGCTGGCGGTGAATTAGGATTGTTTTCATTTTCATGCACTTCTCCACTTCCTGCCTTTCACGAAGACATGAAGCCACAAGTACCAAAATGCCACAACGGGGTAACTGATGCATGGACTGGGAAGCCAGTAATAAAGGAAAATCAATGAATATTTATAAACTCCACTGGCAATGGTTATAAGAATTCTGAGAGCCGAACCCTCAAGATCTTAATAAGATTTGGGAAAGGGCTATTTAAATGGGTGAGAACGTGCACAGTTACTTCGGTTAAGATAGAAATACATAGCAGGTATATAAACCCTTCTCCTTTGGGGCATGAGCCAACCACTCACTGCCTGAGGATAGGAAGAAACTTCCGCTGTCGGCAGATTACTGAATAATTGTCCATTATGGGTCAGATTCTCAAAAGGGCTTAGCACTGGAGCGTGCTGAATGCTGAGCTCCTCTGAACATCTAGCCCTGTAAAGCCGTCTTTGCCCAGTTCTGGTATCTTCCCATGCAACATCTGGTACTGGCCACTACCAGAGCCAGGATACCAGACTAGGTAGGCCACGGGTCCATACTCTGATTCCTTTGTTCATGTGGGAGAGTCAGCACCCATGACCACTGTTCCCTCTAAGCTGTGCCCATGTGTGCGTGCACAGAGATCCTAAACCCCGCGACACGGCGAAATACCGCGTGCACAACAATTTGCACAGAAGAAATTTTTTGCGCACACGGCCTGTCAAAAATTAGAGGGAACATTGCCCATGATCGGGATGCACAAGTGACTTTGGACAGTCAGGAGTCTAAATTTCTACTTTAAGAGAACCCCTGAGGACAGCTTCCTGAGAACTCTTGCAAGATTTCCTCCTGGCTAGTGCTTTTGTGGGGGATTGTCAATAAGAGGCACAGAGTTAGACAACTGCAAAGTAATGAGTGCAACCAGACAGCTGCTTGTTCTCCAAGAGAGAAGTTTCCCTGAGAAGTTTGGCATTGTGGGGTTGTGAATCTCACTTGGACTTGAATACAGCAAATCTGCGGCGAAATCGCCCTGTGCCAAAGACACAGTACAGGAGTTTGAGGGACTGGTTTCTCTGCCAAATGAATACATTTATTCTGTGTGTCATATGAGAGCAAAACAGTTTACCTGATTAGAGCCAGGAATTGCTGGGAGGTTACATACAGCCTTGCACGTGTTGTTCTGCGATGCCAATATACACAGTGCAGAGTCCCATAAACCCGATGCATGAAACACTCCCATAAACCTGATGCATGAAATAGACAACTTCATAACAAATAACATTTAATCTTCCTGCAGTTGCTGACCCATTCACCACAAGCAGAAGCTGTTGGCATTAATTTGAGCCTTTGAAACTGATAGAACTTCAAAAGTTGTGAGGCAAATTGATGGGTAAGGTGGCTGGCTGGCTGGGCTGCACCTCACATGGCTGCTGTCTCCACTGTGCGGAGGAAGTCCTCCCACATGAGCGACCCTGAATCGGCAATCAGCAAACCATTGCCCCCAGAGGAGGAATTACTTTGGAGAGCTGCTTGGAGCAATAAGGACTCCTTTGCACGCTAGTCACTGTTGCCTGAAAACCCATTATCCTGGGGGACTGCATGGTTCCATTATGTCCTGTGGAGAACTTCACTTTTGGCCCCAGGCCATGAACGGAGCAGGGTTGTCAAAGGCAGCACATGGCACCCAGCTCCTATAACCCTGACAACCTCCCCCCAAAGCCGTCACAGCTGCGGATGGCGTGGCGGGCCCTGTACGTAACGAACAGTTGGTGTCAGTGAAGTTCCTAGCATACAGCAGCCCTTGTCCTACAAACACATTCCTCACTGGCTGCTTTGCTGTCAGTCTCAGCAGGGAGACCAAGGACCAAAGTGCTCTCCCACCCCTCATGAAGGTCCAAAGTTACAGGCAAGGTTGGCAGGGATCCCCGGGGGGAAGCTCGCCCTCTTGCTGGCCATGCTGGCCCTGCTGTCTGGACCCACAGGTCTAGGGTGGCACCAGCAATCAATTTAAACTAAAATGTGTTTAGTCCTGCAGCCCCTCAGCACACTGATTTCTAATTACCACTTCCTTGGCTTTCTCATCAAGGCATCTGTAATTAATACCAGCTGGGTTCCAGGCCAGCAGGGAGAGTGGAATTGAATCTCCCAGTTTAGTTCCTTTCGGAGAAGGTTTTAGTGCAGTGTAAGGCTCTGTTCAGCAGAGAACTCGCTAACGAGGCTCCACAGTCTCTGACTCTCCAGGTTCCCTTTGACCTGCCTTTCCCAGCTCCCATTAGCTCTCTGTGGCATACCCAGCCACCACGGAGGGCCAGGTCTGCCTTAGCAGCATGCTGCCCCTCGATGCGCCCCCGCCACTGGGTGTTCGTTGGGATCCCTGTGTAGCCCACACACTAAAGTATCCTACTGGCTCCTGCCTGCCCTGAGGGGACTTTTTAATGGTGTGGATAATAGCTGCCTCCCTGCTGCTGATGGAGCTGGCGAGGGGTGGTGAGCGGGGATTAACTACACGCTTGATCCATGGTGTACGGCTTGCAAAAATGATGCATGTGGCTTGAGCGAGGCAAAGTGAGACGATAGAAATTCCTCCAGCTCTCTTGGGGAATAGCTCCCAGATGGGCATTGCCACGGCCAAGCTAACGCTAACCGGCAAGCTACGGGAGCTGAGATGCTGTCGTTCTCCTTAGTCCAGGGGCTCTCAATGGGGGGGCACAAACAAGCATCAGGAGGATGGGAGTCACTGCTACTATTGTTACTTGCAGTGGCATGCAGGTCACCCCAACATGCCCATCTGGCATGGTGCTGCAGGTGAGCCTCTGCCTCAGTTTCCCTTCACCTGGGGTGTAAACAAGTCAAAGCTGGCCTTTCTAGTATTCAAGAGCACCCTCTTCAGGAGGTCTCATTTATTTATCAGGAAAGGATAACACCAAAACATAAACAAAACTCCACCGCCAACTCTCCACCTCTGGATTAGTCCACCTCCCATCTCACCCCGGAGCCCTTACAGGCTGAATGCTGAGCCTTTGCTGGGCATTCGTCTGGACACCAGTCTTCCCCGACAGTGCGTGGCTCTTTGCTGAGCCAGTCCCCAGCACCTCCCCAGGAGGGGCTGTGCCCAGTTCATTCTCCTGGGCTGCTATGGTCCCTTGCCTGGGAACGCTGGCTCTGGGCCTGCATCTCTCGCCGTCAGCCTCTGCTTGCCAGGGAGACATGGCTGGGAGGAGCTGACCCGTCTCCCCAAGGAGTCTCATGCCTCAGCGATTCCCCTATTCTGGGCTTCCTCGCTGCACTCTCCTAAGCCTTTGTTAGGCCCAGGGGTTCCCGGACTAACTGCTGCCCAGGTATTAACTACTCACCGGTGGGTCTGGGTCGGCTCATCTTCCCCAGATGGGCTGGGTACTTGAGCCCCTCATGGCTAGCGACCCTGTGCCATTATCATATGGCTGACAAAAGGCTCTGGCCAAGATCGGGCACTGCACGTGTTCCCAGCGAGACAGTCCCTGCCCTACAAAATTCACCTTCTGCAGACAAGCCCTGCAAAGGGTAAGAGGGGAAACGGAGGCCCAGAGAGAGGAAGGGACTTGCCCAGCGTCACAGAGTTAGGAATGGAACCCAGGTGTCCTGACTCTAGCCCAGGCCACTAGGCCACACTGCACCTCCATTAATCGCCTTTCTGCTCCTGGGGCTGGGCAGGGTGGTGGTGCCCGGTATGTGTGTGGTGTGGGGAGTGACGAGGAACAGTAGCTGTGCTCCCTCAGAAGCTGGGGGACGGGCTCACGGCGGGTTCGTCCGTCCAGGGCTCTTGCATGATGAAATGCCGACTGGCTCGCAAGGCCTCGCACATGGTGCTGTGCGGTTCCTGGGCCTGCTCTTCTTCCCTGGCAGGCAGCCTGCTGCTGCCAGAGGACATTTGTCGAAAAGCTGTGCCAGCACCTGGAACGTCTGTACGTCCTCCGCCAACATGCAGCCAGTGCCTCTGCTTGTTTATCGGAACAGCGCACGGCTCAGGGTTATGGTCCCCCCTTGCAATCCATCCAGAAAACCATTGTTACGGGAGTCAGTTAATTTGCCGAGTGGTGTGTGATTGCTTTAGCCGACAGAACGTTGTTACCACAATTATATTACAAACACACAGAGAGAAAACACCTTCTCTGAGAAATGAGTGAACTTGGCCTCCAGCCATCGCGGGGCTCGGAATAGACTCTTCCAGAGAGCTTTTCACTGAGGTAGCTGTCTCCTCCCCATCCACCGTGCTCTCTAAATGCATGCAGGGTTGAAATCGAATTCCAGCTGGGTACTGTGTGTGAAGCCAGCTTATGTGGCTCTTTGCCCACCCCGATAAAGGAGGCTGCAGATTCACAATTTAAATGGGAAACTTGTCGTCTGACTCCCTCCTGTCTCTGTGGCCCATGTCGTGGCTGGAGAGTGAAGTGCCACCTTTTCAAGGGGATCCATAGGCTAGCAGATTGCTTCTCCTGGCACTTTGCTGGGGAGCGAGGGTGACTGTTAGAAGGGGCACTGTCAAGACACAGCTGATGCCTTATATTATTAACAAGGAAAGAATTTTTTAAAAATCAAACCCGCATCTCACAGGAGCTGAGGTTTACCCTGTTTTTCTGTTTGCAAATAATTCGCAATACTTTCCATAATGGCAGAGATGGTCACGGACGTCCCTTCTGGCCTTATGAATCAGTTTTAAAAGGGAGTACTAACAGGATGCTATCCACCAGCGCCCTCCACTTTGGATCCTCTTGCTCCTCTTGGACTGAGCTTGCCCTGGTTTGTCGACCTTGGGGGCACGCTATGTAAATTGTTGTATGTAACCTCTATGCAGGACAAAGGGTGACTCCTTTTTGGGGGGAGGAAGGGAGCTTTGTCCTTTTGGAGACTGGTGGTAGATAAGCTGCTGGCTTTGGTTCACTGGATAGTGCACTGGGCTGGGACTCGGTAGTCCTGGTTTCAATTCCTGTCTCTGCCACTGACCTGCTGTGTGACTGTGGGCAAGTCGTGGCCCCTTTGTGCCTCAGTTTCCCCTCCTGATCCTCTGTCTGTCTTGTCTTTTTGGCATGTAAGCTCTTTGGGGCAGGGGCTGTCTCTTGCTGTGTGTATGTTTTTCAGTGCCTAGTGCAATGGGGTGGCTTTTAGGTGCTCTGCTAGTAGTCAAAGGTGCCCAGAGTAATAGAGATGTGGGGTTTTTGCATGTTTTTATTATAAATTTAAATAAAATCTGTCGACAAATCTCAGTCTGTTCTAACCTTTCGCTCCGATGTGTCTTTAACTGTCGGGTTTTCATTATAGATTCATTTGTTCATAGCAGTCAAGGCCATAAAGGGACCATTATGATAATTTAGTCTGCCCTCCTGCATGCCCGAAGCGTAGAATTTCACCCATCAATCCCATACCTTCTGGTTGAGTTAGATGGAACTTTACAAAAAAAAAATCCCATTCATGATTTAGAGATTTCAATGAACAGAAAGTCTACGCCAGCCCTTGGAAAGTCATTCCAGTAGTTAATTACCTTCACTGTCAAAAAATTGTGCTTTATTTCTAGTCTGAATTTGTCTCGCTTTGGTTTCCAGCCCTTTGATCTCGCTCAGCCTGTGTCTGCTACATTAAAGAACTTTCTGCTAAATCTTCTCCCCATGTAGGTACTTATGGCCTGTGATCCAGTCACCTCTTAGCTGTCTCGTGGATAAACTACATAGATTGAGCTTTGCAGTCGTCTGGGGTTTGAATTGTTCTTGTAGCTGTTTGTTGATTCTATCCAATTTTTCAACAAGAAGATATCCCCCCGACTCCCCACCCCGCTTTTCTGCAGGCCCAATGGGATTTTAAGGTGCCAGCTCAGTGCAGAGGCATACTGTGGTGACAAAGATATTCTGAACAGGTTTTTCTGGATTCAGTCTCTGGATACGGAAGGAGATTCTCTATTAGGTAGTAATATTTTTCATAGTGTGTGGTTGATTATCTCTGTGACATAGATAATTTGTACATAGGACATTCTGCTCCTTGGTTCTGACTCATTCTCTTTAATCAGGAGAATAATGAAGGATCAATAGTGACTAACGAGTGCCCACCTGAGATGAATCCTTCTTTGGACCATGGTCTGGCTGAACGCTCCCCAAAGCACTGAGTAATAACAGTGGAGCAAACCAGCCATGCTGTGTTTATCAAAATCACTTTTTCCACCAGCTCTGCTTCTCACTGGTTAGTCTGTTGATTTTCCTTGATAATCTCATCCATCTTGAACTAGGATCTGCCCTGAGGTTGTTTCCGTCTTGGATGGGCTGCTCAGAGGGGCTCTGAAGTCTAGGCACTGGTCTCTGAATGGCTGGGGCAGGAGGGCAGAGGCTGGTGCTTCCCTCCCAACACGGAGGCAGTGGAGGCAGTGTGGGAAGGGAGCAGGGCCAAGGGGAACGCCAGCCAAGCAAGGGAGGGATGTAGAGCGGGGCTTGGGGTGCTCCCTGGCCCGTCCCCGCAGTCAGCCCTTCCTCAGCCAGAAGGGACAGCATCCGTTTTGCTTCTGAAAGAGGCTCGTTCCAGTCATACATGAGAGACGGTACTTGGGACTCAGCCAGTCGCCTCCAGTCATCTTCACCTCTCACCTTCTGTCGCCCCCTCGCCCTGGGGATCTCAAAGCACTTTACAGACTGAGTCTTGGGGAGGTGGTGACTTTCCCCAGTGAGACAGAGGCAGAGATGGAACTAGAAGCAGGTGTCCTAGCTCCCAGTCCCCTGCTCAAACCACTAGATAGACTCCCTCTTTGTAACTGTCAGGCCTCTAATGGGGAGCTTTCGCCCTCACCATCTCCCTGTGCAGAAGAGGTGATCTGACCATAGCAGGCACTTTAGAGTTTGTCTTGCAGCTGCGTAGCAGCCAGGAGAGCAGCAGAACGGCACCGCTGGGCTCGCGTGAGCGGCCCACGTTGCTGTGTCTTCCCACCAGGCAGTTTAGATGTGGAGATACAGTTGTTATGGGTTTGTTGATTTGGTTGATCAGCAGGGCTCAGGGTGGAAGCAGCAGGGACTGCCATAAAAAGGAAATAGGAGCATTAGAGGCTCGTTAATTGCTAGGATGCATCAAAAAAATGGATAGCGGTAATGCAGCCCATCTGCTGTAGCGCACAGCAATAACGTTTGTTTAAGGACTCGCTAACCTGCAAGTCAGGAGGAGAGCGGAACTGCTGCTTATCAGTGCAGATATAACACAGCCAGAAGCAATTCCGATCCACCCTCAGCTTGGCATGTTTGTCTACTGTGGGTACCGGAGCATCTGCGCACCTCACAATCGTCAGTGTGTTAGTCCTCCCCGCGCCCCTGGGAGGCTGTGCTGGTCTCTCCATCCTCTGTGAGGGACAGGGTAGAGTTCCTGTCTTGTCCCAAGTCACCCAGGTGTTTTGATTCCCAAGCTAGCAGCATAATCTCTGGCCCATCCTTCGTCTCCTTAAAGTTCTATCCAGGACAAGGGCAGTATGGAGGGACAGTGCAGAAAGTCTGACTGCTTCAGCTCGTTTTCTTATTGATTTTTATTGTCCAATCATCTAAAACACAGACAAAATGAACAAAAAGGAGAGTGAGTGTGTGAGAGAGAGAGAGAGAGAGCGCATCTCTATGTTTGAAAAAGAAGCAAAATTGGCAGGAAAAGAAGTGATTTTTATGTTTCTAAGGGTGGTTACTAACTGAATATTTGTAAGTAATTGGCTGTATCTTTTTAAAGCCATTAGCACAGCATATTGTAGCTCATTAATTTATTGCCAGAGGTCCTCCAGTCAGAGCTACGTGCAATAGTGTAAATTAGCACCAGTGATTCTGGATTTTAAATTGCCAAATATGTCTACCTTGCCGTAGACATTGACACTGAAAACGATTTTCTAGTTGTACCACAATATAAATTGTTTCCACGGGTGATTTTTATATAACATAGGAAGTTTTTTAAACAAGCGCCTGAGCACTTATGAATAAAAAATAACACCTGCAGCTAGGAGAGCTGTTACCAGGACTCCCCATCCTCCTGCTTCAGGGCATAAGTTGATCAGCAGCTGGAATCAGGGAGAAATTCCTTCCCCCGTATGGTGCACAGTTCCGTGCAGTTTAGATGTTTTATATTGTTCTCCAAAGTGTTTGTCATTGACTGCTGTTGGATGCAGGTTCCTGGGCTAGCTGGACCATTGGTCTGTTCTGGCACAATGGAAAGTGAGATACCAGGCGAGTGCAACAGGGTCTGGGATTTTGAGCTAGCAGGTGTCAGTCTGCTAAAACTCAAGGAGACTGCAGGCTAGCTGGACCATCTGGCTGTTCTGAAATGGCAATTGCTAGGTTTTTAAGAGCTCTGCTAGGTGTAGGAGATGGATACAAAGGAATGCTTTCTCATTCATATTCAGACCTCCATGCCTCCCAGTATATCCATCTATTTTAAGAAAGAATCAGATGAGGACCTGTCAGAATCCCCCTTGTGGGCATTAGACACAAATGATCCTCTGGGTTTGGCCTGTCTGCCAGTCTCTGGTGCAGTGACACCCAGAAACGCACATACTAGTGTGGTCTCTGGAGGGCTTCGGTTTGAAGGTGGGATTTTTAAAACTCTGGGATAGGCCCTGCCCCTTGAAGGGAGTAAATAAACTTACGTGCAGACTTTCTCTAGCATTGCCCCACCAGGTGGGGGTCATTTTGAGAGGAGCTGGAGATACGTGTACACAAGGGCAGCACGAGTAAAAGAGAATTGTAGGAACACGAGTCTTGTTTGTAAAATGTTTGTGCAGCGCCTAGCCCAACGGGGCTGGGGCCTGTAGACACTAGCTCAGTGCAAATAAAGAGTAGATAGCTCTAGGTAGACAGGTCTGTAATAGATTTTGTGTCACAGCCTTCAACAGTGAAACCTGGGCTCCCATTTATAAGCCCCTGCAGACTCCTTATGCAAATAAGGATGGGGAATCACTTGAAAATAGTCTCTCTCTCTCTCTGCAGTGCTTGTGGTAAAGAGCCAACTGAAGGGCCGGAGGACTTACCAACTTCCCCCCAACCCACAGTCGAGGGGAGGGTGGAGAGCTGACAGTCCATCCATACCTCGCTGAGAATTTTCCAAGAGCGAGGTCAGGCCAACCCTCCATCCCCTCAAGCCAGCGGGCTGGCTCTGACCTCCTTTACATCGCTCTACTCCATTGACATCGCTCCTGATTTGCACCCGCTCCAGTGTCCTCTGCCTGCTAGATACTGCCCCTCAAGATGTGCAAAGCCTGGCTTCACTGGTATCTCTGGTCACAGGGGGGTTGTGGCAGCTTTGAGAAGGGCTGTCAGGGAGGAAATCACCAGTTAATTTCCATAGCCCTAGAGAGTGGGACCAAATGGGCAGGTTGGAAATGGAGCCTCTGAGCCCATCAAAACAACATTTTATTTGGGGTGCGACAGCGGCATGGTTAAGGCCGAGCTGCTGCATGTGGTCACGCTTCAGACAACTGCCATCCCAGCATTCCTGGGGAGCCTCTCCAGAGTTGCAGAGCCCCCGGCTCCCAATGGATTTCAACTGCATTTTGCTAACTTGAGGTCAGGGAAGCTGCAGCTGGAGTCGAACTTGGTTTGCTGAGAAAGTTACGGTTTTCCTGCTGGTGGTGCAAAGTCCCTGCTCCTTGGGGACATCCCTTGGGAGAGGCGCTTGTGTCCTGCTGCAAAGCCTCTTCAAAGGGGATGGTCAGAATTAATCTGTCTCAACAACCTGCCCGTCTGCGTTAGCGGCTGCCAATAGACTGGTTGGGTTTGTCTGTAGGTGCCCAAGACTGGGACTGAGCTGGGGTTGGTTTCCTTTCCGGTGCGTCCATATACCTGCTGCTGAAGGAAAGTGCCTGGATTTGGGTCAGGCACCCAGGTTGAAAACGATCATTTTTCTTATTTATTCTCCTTTTGCAGTACAAATACTCCAAGTCTGTCTGTGTCGCTTCTGACACGTCTGTTGGGTTTCCTAATCGTAACGGAGAGACCTCCCTATGCTGGGAGCTGGACGTGACTTTGGAATAGCTCCTAAGATGGGTCTGTTCCCTGGGGGAAGTGCTGATGAGCTCCTGCCAGGCTCTTGCCCTGCAGAGGCACATTCTGAGCAGGGCTGGACGAGTCAGCGTTTTAAGGGTTGTTTTTTGCAAATATCGCTCGGTGGCAGAGGAAGATGGAGGCCTTGTCTGCCTGCAGTGCACAGTGTGGGTGAGAACACTCCCAAGGCAGTGAGAGAGGGAGCAGGGCCTAGCATTGTCTATGGAGCCCCAATATAGATTATAAGCAGCCCATAGCAGCACAGTGCTCTCTGCACCTATGGTCATCTTAACTGCCGAGGTGGTGACCCGCAGAGACTCCAAAACCCAGCGTGCAGTGCTGTGTCTTGATTTGAGCAGCCAGGCCACATGGCATGCTTGGCTCTGTAGACTCTGAGGACCCTCACCTCCATATTAAAGACATGGGCTTGTTCTACTGACAGGTTTCTAATGCATCCATTGCCAAGGTACCACCGTGCCCCTTCTTTGGGCACGGAGAGAGCGTCCCTGTTCTGTAGGACAGGGAGGAGTTCAGCGCCAGGATGTCCGTGCAGGCGTAGCGTTTGGGACTAGCCATCCGACCCCTCCCATTCTTTAAAGGCAGGTGCTGAAGTTTTTGGATTCCTGGCCCATGACTTGGGGGGGAGACTCGTGATTGACACTGCTGTTCAGATGGTCACCAGGACATCACGGCTGCAGGTCTGACAAGGTCACGCCAGTCTCTCCTGTGACCAGACACCTGAAGGTGTCCTGGGCCTGTACTTACGGAGTGTTTTCACTGACAAGTCTCATTCATGCCCACTTCAGGCAGTTAAATGGACACATCTCTGCATCTTCCCCCGGTGCGACACCCCAGCAAAGGACATGTGGCTTCTGATGGGCGTGACCTTGTTTTATAGCCTTCAGTTTAATATTGTGCATTAACACCATGGACTGTGCTGTAGGGGTGGTGCTGGGGCAGGATCCCAGAGGTCAGAACTAGCAGGCTTACCAGGAATGGAAGAAAACCTTCCTGTTGTGGCCGCAAGGACCTTTATTGAGGATCCAGTCTGACAGCCCTGTGTTGGCTGAAAGCTGGTGTAATGCAGACCTATTTGCTGGTGGTGCTTTGAATGCCCTCTAGTGTGTGTTCTCTAGCACACAAAGCATGTGTAATGACTTAATCCCTCCTGCGAAGAAATTTGGTACGATCTCCCCTTTGTAGATGGGGAAGCAGAGGTGTGAGAGCAATGGGCCGGTGGCTGAGAACCCAGAACCCAACTCCCAGAATGTGCTGGCAGAACAGTCTTTCAGAGGGGCTGAAAAATCAAGGTACTGACTGCCTTCGTTAGGGTCAGTAACCCCAGTGCCTTGCTAATTTCCACTCTGAACAATTACATTCTGCCTACCTAAAGTTCTCGCTACATTACTGTGTGGGGTTGATGTACACTGCTAAACCATTGCTGTGTTCTTCCCCAGCACTGGCTGCAGTGATCTCTCTCCAGGCATTAGCTGGTAAAGTGCTATGGATGAAAGGGGCTGCATAACTGAAAGGCTATTGTTCTTAATCAATACAATACAGAAGTGTGACAGTTACCTAGGAAAATCTTAAGTATTTGTTGGCCAGTTCCATACAAACTAATAAAATGTCAGTGCAACAAAACAAGATGGGGCAAATCCCTTTGCTTTTGTAACTCTGTCTAAATCTGTTTTGTACAGAGTTCTCATCATTCTTCTGTTTTCTCTTTCAGAATAAAGTCTTAAATGTGGATGCAGTGAAGGTAAAGCTGCAGGTAAGCCCCTGACCCGCATTCGTCAGCTCTGCATGAACCTGAACTCGTCCATGTCAGCTTGTTTGCTGTGGGGCTTAGTGCTGCTGGCTATGGTACCTAGCACCCTATCAATACCCACAGTTGATCGAGGGCTTCATGAAACCTTTCTGCACTTCCAAAAAAAAAAAAAGAAAAAGAAAGAACCAACACGTTGGTTTGGATTGGGTTTAGTTTTAAAGGATAGCTTGTTTAGGTTGTTTACCTTCTTTATTAATGAGCTGGATGTAGGACTAGAGAGCACACTGATCACATTTGCAGATGACACTAAGCTGGGAGTGTGGCCAGCACTTTGAGGATTAGAGCTAAAATTCAGAGGGATCTTGATATATTGGAGAACTGGGCTATAGACAGCAAAATGAAATTCAACAAAGACAAAAGTAAGGTCCTGCAGTGAGGGAAGAAAAACCTAATGCACAAATACAGAATGGGGGATAAGTGGCTTGGCAGCAGCACTGCTGAGAAGGATCTGGGAGTTGTGGTGGATCACAGCCTCAACATGAGTCCGCAATGCGATGCTGTTGCAAAAAAAGCAAATGCATTTTTAGGTTGTATTAACAGAAGCATAGCATGCAAGTCACAGGAGGTGATAGTACCACTCTACTTGGGGCTAGTTAGGCCTCTGCTGTTTAAAAAGGGATCCCCCACCTCCCCCGTCGCCATCACAGCATAGACCAAGAGACCATCAAACGATCACAAGTACTCTGGCAGAGCAAGACATTGCAGACCTCTGAACTCATGTAATGGAGCTGAATTCAGATCCGCTCAGGCTGAAGAATTCCCAGCAAGGTTGGCTTTCATATCTGTTGGGCTTTCTTAACAGGGTTCCCCAGTGTATGGTCTCCCCAGGGAATCTGGAGTTTTGCAAGAGATGTAAGGAACGTACCAGAGTGCTCTCTCCCGTCTGCAAGCGACTTTCGAACGTGTGCAGCAGGGTAATGAAATCAGCAATATCTAACACCAAACAAAGCATCAGCCACACGCTGAGGAGCAGCAGTTGGCAGAATATCTTTGGCAGTTGTGATTTTTGCATTAGTTCCTCTCTGTGACTATTTACCTGTTTCTTTGTCTTTATAATAGCTTTAGTGGGAATTTTTTTCAGCGCTGCTGAGAGGCATCTCTGGAGACAGGCCTTTGTGCACCATTAAACAAGTATAGCATAGTTGGCCGGAGTGCAAGCTTCCCCTGCCTTCCCTGCTAATGCCCCTTAAGCCTCATTGTGAGGGGTCACTTGGGGAAGGGAGGGGAGGCTAGTCTCCATGGTCCATTGACTGCTTGACCTCCCTGCTGGTTATTCTTCTGCTGGGGACACTGGTCTAAACCCAGCAGCTCTTTCCACATTGACGACTGAACCACCACTGGGTGAGAATAAATTCTGATTGGACACAGCCCCGATTCAAACCAGTTACTTGGATCTTGTATATACCTGGCATTAGCCTTGATTTCAGCTGCTGATTTAATTGCACCCATGCAGACAAGGAAAGCCACAACTAAAACTGCTGGCGGCCATCCCTACTTGAAAGTGTATATTTAAAAACAAAAAGCCATACCTTAAAACTCTACCAAAACAAGATACTCCATTGTACCCACTTCTCCCCCAGGGAGAAGATGAGAGAACAAACAACATGTTGCTTAATACACTACTGGAAGATGCTCAGATATTATGGTGGTAAGCTTTTGGTATAAGAACCTATATAGAACAGAATAGACACCAGGGTTCCACTGGTCTAAATCATGTCTTTCCTTGTCTGCAATGGCGGTGCATTATGATGGCTGAAATCCAGGCTAATTCCTGGTGCAGACAAGACCCTTGAAGTCAAAGACTCCGTGGTGAAAGACACTGTTACCCAGTCCCCTGATCCATCCCGGCCCCATGATATCTCAACTCAACATCTTCAGCTCCAAAAGAATCTGAGCTGCTGTAATGCCACAAGATCTGGCTGTCTTCTGTGACCTCGGTGCTGGAAGCTAACTAATAACATTAGCTCTCCTTTTCCCCCAATAGGATTGTGTGTTTCTGTGCAAACACAACACTGCATTAAAAACTGATAAATTCAATTAGTAGGTCCCCACACATCCATCCAGCAAATGGATTTTTGATTAAGGAGGCATTGTAGGCCATTTGTCAAAAGCCATCATTTCGGTATTCAGACATGCTGAAGAATGGTGACACGCCTCTTAAATATTTATTGCGCTTGTCACTTTTTCTATTCTTAGCCCTACAAACATCCCCCTGTTGCAAATTAATCATGTGCAAATAGATCAGACCATGAATTGTTGTTGAAATGAAATGTTAAAGTAATTTTCTCAGGAGTGCGCATTGTCACTGGATTTTATATTTATTTTCCAAAAGAATTTCTGGTTGGGTCTTAATTTTTCTCCCATCGTTGCTGAAACCCGCAATGTTCCCTCCGTCGCTCTGACAGCTGGTGTTGCTCACATGTGAGCAGACTGCTGAACTCCCAGCTCTGAATCACTTCAACCTGCGGTACGTGGCCTGGCAGAACATGAAGCCATCAGGCGCTGAGTGGACCATTTTCCATGGTGCTTCTCTTGGCGGGATGGAGACATGGAATGAGTAGCTTGTGGTGACAGCATGAGTGAAACAGAACCTGCCTGTGGCCAACACCTAGCAATGAAGTAATAACAAATAGAACTAACTGGCTCGATTTGCAAAGGCTTTGTGGTGTAATTGCATATACAACCCCTTGGCTGGGCCAGCTCACAGGTGGGCTGAAAGGAAAGAGATTCTGATCGCTAAGCACAAAGAGCAAATCTCTGAAAAGGTGGCTTCCATACTATTATGGGTTGGGTGTGACCACAGCCCTTCATTGAATAGAGTGGTAAGACACAATGAAGTTACCTGGTAGCTGAAACAATAACAACCTCCACCGCATACGCCGGCCTATGTCACCACCCACAGCAAGGCACTTGGGCAAAGGGGGTTCACTGGCTATTCTTTTGTGAAGGTGCGTGTGTCTGAGAAAGCATCAGAAAGACCAGAGAAGCTGGGAGATAAGGGGAAGAAAAGCCAAGAGCAGTCACACTGGGAGTGTGGCCCTCAAAAAAGCCGGGAGAGCGCTTTTGGGCAGAGTGTTGTCTGAAAGAGGCTGGGAGCGATGAGCAAAGACATGACCTCCTGTTGCTTGATTCCTGCTGGGTTCAAAGAAACAGGACTTTGAATCAGGTGCTTCTTTGATGCAATCCTGTTTCTTTAAAAAGGCTGTGCAGTCATAATTTCTAACTGGACCAACCCACAGGACCCCAACATTTTTGGCTAACCACTTGAGTCAAAAGGGGTAACTTTATAGTAGAATTAAAACAATAATTAGCAGTCCAATCAGAAGCTGCCATCTTGATAGCACACTGGTGCAGGGATGATTTGGGGACTGCAGGTCCCTTTCAACGTGTGACTAAGCAGGAGGCTTCCAAAATCCTCATTCCATTGCTTCTCTGGAGTCCTTGGATCAGCTCTAGCTAGCCCCTCCCCCTTCATTCATTTTAAACTTAAAATAAATGAAACATCTTTAAAAGGAAAACAAAGGAGCCCAGTGTATCCTCCCAGCTCCCAGAGCAGCCTGGGCTGGTTTGAGCAGCTTGCATTGTGTCTGATGGTGCCCTGTCTTTGCCCTTTTCAGATCTGGGACACCGCAGGGCAGGAGAGGTTCCGCAGCGTCACTCACGCCTATTACCGAGATGCCCACGGTAAGAGCTTCTCTGCGCTCCCTTTTTCTAGGGGGGCCAAATAGAGTTTAAAGGGACAGTGTTAAGGGCCCCCGGGATCATGGATCCACACAGAGCGTCATGCTCCTGGCGGGTCCCTGTTGCTGCTGTTTGAGTTTGTGCTCCTTGCTCGGGCTGGGGAGTGAGTCTAGACAGCTCTGTGTTAGCGTCACTTTCCCCTCCTGGTTTCTGTGCCATAGCCTGCTGCTGGTGTGTCTGGGGCACAGCTAAGGTGACCAGATAGCAAGTGTGAAAAACTGGGGACGGGGGGGTAATCGACACCTATATAAGACAAAACCCCAAATATCAGGACTGTCCCTATAAAACCAGGACATCTGATCATCCTAGGCACAGCATGGCAGGAAGGGAGTCCATCATTTAAAAAAGAATCTCCCAGGGAGATTTAAAATTATCTCCTCTATATTGTCCAGCTCCTCAGTGACTGAGCAAATGTCACGCCTCCCACACCACGCTATTTTACGGAGCTGTTATTGAAAGTGGACGCTGTTAGCACCTGAAAACACCCTTCATTCCTAGCGTTAGTACCAGAAATGCAGGTGATTTTTAAATGGAAAGAATTTTAAAAGATTAAATTGATTCATTTTCGGCCTCATCCTGCCTCTGTTGGAGTCAGCGAGGAAATCCACGGTGCAGGCTCAAGCCCTGTCTGCCCTTTTCCTGGGGCAAGGAACACAGACTGGTTAGTTTCACATTTAAGAGCCTCTGCTGGTGGAAATTGGCAAGGCTCTGTTGAAGGCTGTCAGGAGAAACTGACCCTTTAAGGGAGCTGGGCTCATTCTCACCAGTGCCAGGTTTAGCTTACTCCTCATGTGAAGGGAATGATTGGTTCTTGGAAAGACTCCAGTGCAGCCCCCATGCAAGATTTTGTCTTTCACGCTCAGAACCCACCCTTTATCAGTGGGGCTCTGCCCCAACCTGAGTGGGTGTTTAACAGCTGTGGGCAGGCTGGTGGAACAATTTGTAGAGTTGGGGTGCTGAAAGCCATTGAACAGAACAGTAAACCCCATATATGAGGGAAGCCAGGCATTCAGCTGCCATTATTCCTTCAAGCCACCCCCCTAGATCCTACCTGTGGGTCTCAGAAGCCAGATCTCGTACCATTCTGTAGTGATGAAATCTCTGCAGTAACGAACGGCCAATAGGGACAGAGCTGGAAGGAGCTCTAATGATATGGTATGCTCTCCCTTTGAGAGTTTCCTCTTCCAGAGCATCCCCAGCCCTCTGTTAAGCCATCTCCAGGCCGACCTCTTCTCTTCCGTTTCTGCCCAGGGAGCTCCAGTCAAAGTGAACGGGAGCGCCATAGATCTGTCAAGGGAAGATGAGACATTGGTGTGTCCCTCCTGGGAAATGGTTACTGAACAGCACGTTCTTGTAGTTCCAAGTGAAATGAGCTGTAATAATGACAACAGACATTTATGCAGCTCCTTTCCTTGGGGACAGCTCAAGAGTGCTTGACAAACGGTATATGCAGGAATCTTCGGGGCGGCTGGGGAGAACGCAGCTGTTGCTCAACATTTCAGGGAAGAAATGAAGGAGAATCCCAGGTCTTTGCAGAGGGATCTAAGACAGGAAAATGGAATCACCCAAGCGGGAATTTGGGCAGTACTCTGGGCTCTCTTTTCAGAGGATGTCTAAAAAAAAATTTTATTTTTCACATACACCGTCTCAGGCAGAATATTGGTTTGAAATGTTTCAGTGTTTCACAGGAAAATTTCAAAATGAAACAACTTTTGTCACTAGGAAATTTTGAAAAAATTGAAAATTTGACATGTTTTCCTTTTTCTTCCCAGTTCTTGTTTTCTTCGGTTGCCAGTGAATGCAATACAGGGAATAATGGGTAGTATTTTCTTCACCCCTTTTTCCTTTTCTTTTCTTTTTCCACTCTGTAACATTTCCAAAGATGGAGAAATCTTTGAAAAATCCGACTGGAAAATGGGAAATGGGAGGGGAAGAGGAAAGCCCTAGCTATCGCCAGCACTCATTGTATCGCACTGAAAGGTGAAAAACGAAAAAACGGAGAGGAGAAAACAAAAGCCTAAAACTTCCAAAGTCTTTGTTTTTTAAAAAAATTTCAATTCCAAACTATGTTTAATTTCAAAGTTTCCCTTTGAAATCTCTCTCTCTCTCTCTCTCTCTCTCAAAAAAAAAAAAAAAAGAAAAGGCTGATATTTTTCAATGAAACCCCATTTTTCCATGGGAAAACTTTGACCACCTCTAACCACAAATAGTTAAGCCCTGACCTGTGTGCAGAAGGTAAGAGGCCGAGCCCCCAAGAGAGCTCTGCTGGGGCAACGGCTCAGTACCAACTTGAGGCAAAGATTCGTAGGTTCTAAAGCCAGAAGGGACCATTACGATCCTCTAATCTGACCTCCTGGGTAGCACAGGCCAGAGAACTGCCCCAAAGTAATTCCTACAGCAAATCTGTTCGAAAACTCCAATCTTGGTTTCAAAATTGTCGGTGATCAAGCCTCCACCATGACCTTGGGTAAATTGTTCCAGTGGTTAATTACTCTCACTGTTAAAAATTTAGGCCTTATTTCCCATCTGAATTTGTGTATCTTCAGCTTGCAGTCTTTAGATCATGTCCTTTCCCTGCTAGACTGCAGAGCCCATTGTTAAATATGTGTTCCCTGTGTAGGTATTTATAGACTGTGATCAAATCACCCCTTAACCTTCTCTTTGTTAAACTAGATCAATTGAGCCCCTGGAGTCTATCACTATAAGACATGTTTTCTAATTATTCTCATGACTCTTCTCTAAATCCTCTCCAATTCATCGAGCTCCTTCTTGAGTTGTGGGCACCAGAACTGGACACAGGATTCCAGCAGCAGTCGCACCAGTGCCAAATGCAGAAGCAAAATAACTGCTCTGCTCCTCCTCGAGATTCCCACGTTCGCTCTTTTGGCCACAGCATCACACTGGGGGCCCTTGTTCAGCTGATTCTCCACCACAACCCCCAAATCTTTCATGTACCGAGCCACCAACACTGTTTCTTACTGGTCCTGCTGTTTTCCTTGCAGGTCTTCCGCCCACATTCTGAACACGGCTGACTGCTTGGATTGAGAGAGCAGATAAGTTCACATCCCCAAGCCAGTGCACCTGCAGGCTGTGTGCTTAGTGTTATCTCAGTGCCTCTGACTGTTAGGTGGTATCTCAGGCGTGCTTTCTTTGGAGGAAAAGCCAGCTGGCTTTAAGTGTATTGATCACCGCAAACTGGAACTCTTCCTTTGCAACCCAGTGATATCTACAGATGCTTTCCTTCTGTGAAATGAAGATTAACCTTCCCCCACTGAGCAACCCGTCTGACTTCTAAACAGTCCACATTTAATCAGCGCCTTTATCCTGTTCGACAGAATGAGAGTACTCTTGGGAGATGGTCGCATACTCATGTGCAGAGGGCCCCATGTTGGTGAAAGGCCAAGGATCGCATGTAGCCAATGGAAGGCTTGCAAAGATCACGTGCATTGCAGGGAACATGCCAAGCTAATATCCCGAGCATCCTCCTTGCCTTGGCATGTCATGTACCCGTGGCTCTAGTGCTTTGTTGGCATGTGGGTGGTCTTTTCTTGGCAAAACTCCCCATCAGCCTATGTCTTGAGTAAGGATTTGGCTTTTGGGTGTCACTATTTCACTGTGAATGATTCCAAGTGCAGCCGGGTAGGGGATAATGTTATAGTTACTTTGCTCTGATGATAGTGTTAGGAGAACCTTTGCTCTTACTTGGTGTGAAATTCAGAATCGTGAGTTAGTGACTTACACGGGTTTTTATTCATTTATTCCGATCTGCTGTAGCTATTGTGTTCAGTCACAGAAATAAAGCATAGACTTTTAGAGGAACTGGGACGTAAAGCTTTGGCTCCCTGAACAGTCTCAAGCCAATATTAGATGTACCCATGAACAATGCTGGAGAAAGGAAGGCAACTCACCGTCCTTTCACAGAATTGATTTATTTGGTAAGACACGGTGTCCTTTGTACGTCGGGCATGTTGTACTTGGTCACTTTGTAGGTTAGTTCTAGGGGATGCTTCCCAGCAGGTTATCAGCCCAGTGGTCAGTATCTCAACCAAAGCCCTGCACCCAAGCGGTCCTGGACTTTGCGGAAGTTGGGATCTTCATCCAGACTTTGTGGCCCCAGTGTATCGACCTATCTGCAGCATCTGTAGATGTGGTAGGGCAGGGGCAGCAAGGGACCGACTGGCTGGCGACTAGCCCTAGAGCTAACCTTCTCGTACATCCCCTTGTTTGGGTGCCAGGGAGAGCTGGGGGAATTGGGGGCAGGAGGGGAGTGGTGGAGAGGCAGGGTTTGAGTTTCACTTTTCAGGGGGCCGGGGGGAGTTTTCTTGTTCCTCTCTGAGAGGGAATGGAGCAGCGCACCCCAATAGAGAACAGGGACGGGGGAGTGTCAGGGCGGGTCCCCCTGACCCCGGCTGACCGCTGATTTTTTTTTTTTTATCTGCGAGGCTGATGTTAAAATGCAAAGCAAGTGGAACTCCGGAGTTTGCGTTTTAATTTCATATTCGTTTAAGACAGAATATGTGGCTAAGCCAGGCACTCAGAACATGCTCTGCAGGGAGGGGCGTGGAGTTACCTGAAAGGCCTCGATGCTGCGCCAGCCAAAGCTCTCCTGCCTGAAATGGGAGTTGGAGCAGGCCTCTAGGGCTTGTGAAGGTTGCTGAATTGAGACCCCTGGCAGCTGAATTCTCTGCCTGTAGATGCAGCAGCGGCGTAAGACCACACACTGCACTGCCCTTGTACCCCCACGTGACCCTGGAGGGGGCCTCATCCGAGAGGACAATCTCCATCTCCAAAGTTGGTCCATGGCACTTCTTGCTGAGTCCCCGTTCAAGGGACCAGTTGTTGCCAATTGTAATGTGCAAACATAAGCCACTGAACAGCCATTAGCTCGGGGTGGGTTTTGGTCATTCACCGCTGACCTGGCCAGGATTCAAACCAGTGTTTAGCCATTAAAGGCTCACTGTCACATTCTCATTCTCCCCGGTCATCCAGTCCTCTGTCGTCTTTGGCACACTGAGGTACCAAGCCCCCAGACATATAGCATGTGCGCTGTGACTGGTGCATTGCACTGGAGCAGGCTTGTCCATTTGGGGTCTCCCCCAGGGGGTTGTAGTAGTTTGGCCTCTGCTATTTTTTCCCTTGTGTTGTGCATTCTTCCAGTTTTTTCACGTGATACACGAAAGAGGGAGATGCCCTTCTGCCCCCAGCCTGAGCTGTTCCTGTAAGAGTCTCCCTGAGCGACAGAGGAGCATCATGGGAAGAGGTTACCGACCAGGCGAGAGAGGCACTTGTGTAAACCACTGTGATAATGCGCAGGACACTCGGCTCCTGAACGAGATGCCTGGGAAGTTCCCGTTCTTGCCCTGTGTCATTTACAACTGAATAATACCTATAGAAAGGGCCTGATTCACATTCCCACGAAGGCCCCTTGGCCCCCGTCAGGCAGTCATGAAGGAGTACATGTGAGACTCAGGCCCAAGGTGGTGTAGACCAGTCTGTGAAGGCACTATGCAGATGTGTCATCTCTGTTCATCGTCCTTGCCAAGATTTTGGTCATTTCTTAGAATCATAGAATATCAGGGTTGGAAGGGACCTCAGGAGGTCATCTAGTCCAACCCCCTGCTCAAAGCAGGACCAATCCCCAATTAAATCATTAATTCTTTCTGGACTCTGACTTTCCTGGATCGTAGGCACATTCCTGTTCCCAGCACAATGGGGCCTCGGGTGCTACTTTATTGTCAATGACAATTATCTAAAATTGCCAGTTGCTTTTCCAGTCCCCAGCTGCCTCCCCCACCAGCGAGGGGGAGCTTGCATCCTGCATCTGGGGTGTTGATGTCTCCTTAAAAGGACTGGCTGCATCTTCACTGTCTCCCCCAGGCAGTGCTGTGGCAGGGAGAGTTCAGAATATTGCTCGTCCTGGCACTTGCTGCTGGGTCTCTTGGGCTCTCTGGAGACTAGTGCAATTCCCATGCAAGTTTTGCATAGCTGAGAAGGTTCCTACTAAATTTACAAAAAGAAAGCTGTTTTATGGAGGGTGCCTTCATGATTTCCTAACCCATTGTGAGAGATACTAATGATTTCAGTAAAACACATATTACAAGTACAAAGCTTTTGCCTCTTTGCATGCACCTAAGAATGTAAAAATTGCCACAATGGGTCAGATCAATGGTCCGTCTAGCCCAGTGTCCTGTCTTCTGACAGTGGCCAGTGCCAGATGCTTCAGAAGGAATGAACAGAACAGGGCAATTATTGAGTGTCCCATCGCCTGTTGTCCAGTCCCAGTTTGTGGCAGCTGGAGGTTTAGGGACACCCAGAGCATCCCTGACCGTCTTGGCTAATAGCCATTGTTGGACCTGTCCTCCATGAACTTCTCTAATTCTTTTTTGAACCCAGTTATACTTTTGGCCTTTACAACATCTCCTGGCAACGAGTTCCAGATTGACTGTGTGTGGTGTGAGGAAGTACTTCCTTGTGTTTGTTTTAAACCTGCTGCCTTATTTCATTGGGTGACCCTGGTTCTTGTGTTATGTGAAGGGGTAAATAACACTTCCTTCTTTGTTTTCTCCACACCGGTGATAATTTTACAGACCTCTGTCATATCCCCCCTTAGTTGTTTGTTTTCTAAGCTGAAAAGTCCCAGTCTTATTAATCTCTCCTCACATGGAAGCTGTTCCATTCCCCGATCATTTTTGTTGCTGTTCCCTTTACTTTTTCCAATTCTAATATATATATCTATATTTAGCTGGAGTGACCAGAACTGCCCACAGTATTAAATGTGTGGGCATACTATGGATTTGTATAGTTGCATTATGATATTTTATGTCTTCTTCTCTCTCCCTTTCTTAATGGTTCCCAACATTCTGGTCGCTCTTTTGCTGGTCAGCTCGTTGAACAGATGTTTTCAGAGAGCTAGCCATGATGACTCCAAGATCTTTGTTGAGTGATAACAGCTAACTTTAGACCCATTATTTTGCATGTACAGTTGGGCTTGTGTTTTCTACTGTGCATTACTTTGCATTTCTCAGCATTCAGTTTCATTGCCCTGAAAACATCTTGCTGTAAAAAGCAAAACAAACAAACCCCCTGTGACCATTCAGCAAGCAATTCCCTGCATTAACTGTGTCTTTTCCTCTCTCCACAGCTTTGCTACTGCTGTACGATGTTACAAATAGAGCATCATTTGACAACATCCAAGTAAGTTGGACACGGTCAGGTCCCATGTGGAATGTGATGAGAATTTAAGGCAAATACTTTGTGTTTCTTGAGTTGTTGTACGCAGGTTGGTCGGTTGGTGTTGATGACATCCTAGAATTGTTTTTCAGTGTTTATAAGATCCTATTGGCCGGTCTGTTCTGCCTCACCTTAAGAGCAGGGTTGGTGAAGCAGGTCCCGTAAACCAGGATAACTCTCACCTCCCTGCAGCTCACACTAAGCTCTTCAGTCCAAACCTTTCTGAAGTCTGATTCATTATTTTCAGCAGTTGTTATTTTGGCTGCCGCCTCAGCCTTTCAGGGCTCCCATCTGGCGTGGCAGGGCAAAGTCTGGAATACCCGGGCACAGGCGGCTATCGTGCTAATTCTGGCCAGACATGAAGTAGGAAGTTCTGGCGGTCTCACAGGACCCTGTTTTGGCAAGATCTGAAGCCTGATTTTGTAGACCCAAGAGACTTCAAGAATTAGAAGACGCTTGAGCATCAGCTTGAGTTTTGCATGCTCCTCTGTACTGCCAAGCCTTTTGATGCCTTCCTGCTATCTGTGAGCAACTGACTCGGGCTTTAGTTCTGAGCAAGTGCTTGTTATGCTCTCTGCACTCTTGTTCTCGGATTGCATTCCAGAGGCAAGTGCACTTACAGAATAAATTACTGTGAACAATTAGGACCTTGCGAAACACAGAGATTTCTGTGTAATGCTATGTAGCTTGAAAAAGAAATAATCACAGTCTGGTTACCAGGAGATTGATTCTGTTGACACCAAAGACTCACGAGAGTATTGACACTTGCTGCTGGGTAATGGGAGCAGCAGGGGAGAATGTCTTCCATTCAGACACAGGAGTCTGATGAGAAGGGGTGTATATATAGCGATCTCCCTAAGAACATTGCACGCCTCTTCTCCTGAGAACAGGCCCTTGCAATCGACCCAAGTAAATTGCGTGGTGATACAGTACTGGGTATGATGATCCACATCCCCTAATCCTGCTCATTACTGCCCTATTGTCGATCCCTCCTGCAATTATTATTACTGATATTACTGTAGCACCTAGGAGCCCTAGTCACGGACCAGGTGAGGCTCCCATACAAACACACAACAGAAAGACAGTCCCTGCACAAAGAACTTCCAATCTAAGTGTAAGACAGAAGATACCAGATGGAGGCAAACCGACCAACAAGGGAGCACACAGAAACAATGAGGCAATATTGGTCAGCCCAACAGCCTGCGGTCTCAGTCCACCGCTGGCCTGACAATTGTGAAGTTTTTTTGTTGCCATCACAGCAGAAGAGATTTGAAGGAGGACAGTGGGGTGGCTTTGCAGATGTGGAGGGAGAGCTCCTCCCAAGCATGGGGGTAAGGCTGGGAGAAAACCTGAAGGTGGTGGTTTGAAAATGTAACAAGTGGTATCTTAATTACAAAAGGAACTAAACATGGGGCAGCAGCTTTCTGAGCTGGCACTGGGAAGTGGGTTGCTGTGAATTATTTTATATCAGCAGTGGAAATCCTGCATTTTCGAATGCACATTCTGTTACCTTTCACTAAAGGGTACAAGAAACCGTCACGGCAGAGTGCGAAACGCTGTGTTCATGAAAAGAGGACCTGTTTTGCATTTGTAATACAATACAGAAAATCTCAAATGTTGGGTGGATTCATGTTTCACTACAAGTATTTCAGTCACCTGTGTTATGCTCACACACCGGGTGGGGAGTGGGGGAGATGCACAAACACACTTCACCCCTTGCTGTAATGTAGATGAACTGCTCTACGTTACACTGCAATAGCCTGTGTTTTGTGTTCATGATGGATCTTTCTGATTAGAGCATTTTCAAGTCCACTTAGTTTTTGGCCTCCTATGTGACACCTGTTTAAAAAGCCCATAAAGCATCCCCCACTATCCCCCTGACTGCTGAAACTAGAACTGGTTCCATTTCTTCTGCAGCAGAGTATGACACGAGGTGGGGAGGGCTCTGAGTTACCACAGAGAATTCTTTCCCAGGTGTCTGGCTGGTGAGTCTTGCCCACATGCTCAGGGTTTAACTGATCACCATATTTGGGGTCAGGAAGGAATTTTCCCCCAGGTCACATTGGCCGAGACTGTGGGGGATTTTCACCTTCCTCTGCAGCATGGGGCACAGGTCGCTTGCAGGTTTGAACTAGTGTAAATGACAGATTCTCTGTAACTTGAAGTCTTTAAACCATGATTTGAGGATGTCAGTAACTCAGCCAGAGGTTAGGAGCCTATTACAGCAGTGGGTGGGTGAGGTTCTGTGGCCTGCGATGTGCAGCAGGTCAAACTAGATGATCACGACGGTGCCTTCTGGCCTTAAAGCCTCTGAGTCTCTGCTCCTCGTTGGCCAGGCGGTGGAATTTTGGCTTCGTGAAATTGAGACTCTGCTTGGAAGAAGCACTGGGAAGTAGCGACCGTGGTGGCATCTGATTCCTGTCTCTCGCTTCCCTGACGGGTCGTGTCCTCCATGATCTGCAGCGTTGGACGGACGCTCCAAGCGGGCTAACGGCAAAACAATGTAGAATCCCAAATGAGCAAACTCAGTCTCCCAGGCCTTTTCATTTACAATCACTGAGTTTAGCACGTCACATTAAAGGCCAGGAGTATCCAAAGTTCATATTGAGGTGCTTGGCTCCTGGTGATGTTACTACCTTTATCCAATCACCTTGCACCTCCTGAGACTGTAAGGAGACAACAGAGGATTAAAGTAGGTCTTGCTCTTACCCCTTCCCCATCTTCCCTGCGCCAAGAGAGGGCTGTATGCAGCCAAGGGCCCAAGCTATAGAGTTCTGACTGCAATTCCCCCATCGCACACAGCAACTACACCGCACCGCGTATCTTCTCCTTTACAAAGGCCCATCCAGCCCATATCCTGTCTTCCGACAGTGGTCAGTGCCAGGTGCCCCAGAGGGCATGAACAGAACAGGTCATCAACAAGTGATCCACCTTGCTCAGGGCATATCCTGACATCTCCGGGTTAGGCCCTGGGTGAATTCCAGGCTTGACTTGATGGTGACTCAGTTTGTTTCCATCATGTAACGAGGCTGAGTGAATGGGCAGCCAGCACCCTTTGGGATGAGAAAGCCCTGCTGCGTGTCTGTGAGGTTGCCATCTGGTGGCTGCATGAGCATGTATAGATTGGGCCAAAGCATCCCAGCTTGTTGCTAGAACTCCCCACACGAGCGTGAGTTTAACCCTGCCTCCATTCCATCAGTACCAGCAAGGCTCCCCAGGTGCCTCTGACAGTCTGGCAGGTCCAGGAATATCTTTGCATGCTGTTAAACTGCAGGAGCCGAGCTCCAGCCTCCCCCCAGGGGCCATGCAGCTGGTATGTTCTCTCTCTCCCATTGCTCCTCAGGGATTTCATGCTGCAGAATTTGTCCCCTCTTGGTGCAGGGTCCGTTGCCTGGCCCTTGCCAAGAAAGGTGCGATGATATCCAAGCATGGTGGCACCAAACCCTGCATTGTATGGGAGAGGCACCTGTGTTTGGGGCCCTCCTTGCAGAGCAGGGTCTGTTGTTTATAGGGACCATCTAGGGCTCAGTCGGGCAAAGGGAACTGTGTAGATGGACCCATTGCCAAACCTGGGGCCCAGCCCTGCCCCCCCCGAGCAGTTGTGCCAGGCTCAGAAGTGCTTCTGCTCGGAGGGAGGCTGGCCAGTGGGGACCCTGCCCCGGGATATTCTGAGGTGTCTGTGTGTCTCTACAGCTCTGTCCTGCTCCCCACACCGGCACAGCATGGCCGTGACCTGTGGTTCTGTGCCCGGTGAGCATCTGCTGAAACCAGGGCCAGCGTTAGACTCGCTGGGGCCCAGGGCAGAAAGCCGAAGGCCGAACCCTGCTGCCTGGGGCTGAAGCCCGAGCCCCACAGAGCACCTTAGCTTTGTGGGGCCCAGTGTGGCATGGGGTCCTGCTTGCTAACCCCTAACGTCGGTACTGGCTGAGACAGGGCCCACAGGGGGTGGACGTGGCCTGAGTGCTCAGGTACCCTGGGCACAAGGTGGGCTGGGAGAGGAGGGTGCCATTTCTCCCGTCCTGGGCCTAGTCCCTGTGGCCGAGCTCTTTGCAGGCCCCTAGAGGGGAGAGATTCCCAGGATGGCTCTCGTCACGCAGCTGTACTTGCAAAGCCCTGGGATGCAGGGAGGGAGGTTTTCAGGAAGGGGGAGTGAGAGGCCCCCAGAGAGCGGCTGTTAGGCAATCCGGGAAAGTGCCACAGGGTGGGGGCAGCAGTTTAGCAGAGAAGTAAATGCAAAGCTAAATAGAGGAGCTTTGGGTCTGTAATTTCAGCGGGGCTGGGGGAGTGATTTGCTTTGGAAGTAAGCGTCCTCTCTCCCACACAGACCTTGTGCTGGCTCCATGCCGGGGGAGCCGCAACTCGGTCTGAACGAGCCCTGGGGTTCCTTCGTGGGGAAATGGAAATCACTCGCTGACGGGGTCACTGCTCGCGCTGAAGCCTCCCTTTGCCGCTCGGGGATCTGGGCTCTGCCACGGACGCCCTGCGGGGCTGTGAGCAAGTCCCACAGGCCAGCCTTCCCCACGGTGTCCTCGAACCCTGGGTGCTTTGGTTTGGGGGGGCAAACTCAGACACCCAGCCCCTGATTTTCACACGTGCTGAGCATCTGCAGCTCCAGCTATTGCCAATGGGAGCTGTCCGTAAAGTGTTTTCCACCCGTCTGGCAGAGGGCGAAGCACTTTTGGTCAATGGGGGTGGGTTTATTTACTAGTTGGTGAACTGGACCGAGCCCTCCAGGCTTCGGCGTGTTTGCTGTCTGACTCCCTTTGCTCTCCTGCCAGGGCTCATCCATGCTGCATCTGGTCACAGTCCCAAACTCATGTCTTAAGCAGGTAGCATGAGGCACCTCCAGCCCGCATGATTGTTTCTATGCTGCGCAGTTCAGACCTGGCTGCAGGAATCACCCCCGGGGAATCTTGCCCTCTGCATAGCATGGGGCTGGTCACTGCCCAGAGAAGGAGCCCGGGATCCACCTGCCCTCTGGCATAGCACAGAGTAACACGGAACCTATTGAAATGCAGCCTCTTACCTCAAGTACCTTCTCAGAACGTGGCATTCATTTCCCAGCCCTTCATATCCTCTCCCTCGGCTTTCATCCCCCTTTGGAGTTAGCCTCAAAGTGAGACCTGTAGCATAAGTCAGCCCTTGCCATGTTCTCCCAGCCACCCTGCACCAGCTGAGCTCCCCATCCCCTCCCAGTGTTTCCTTGGGATTTCGTCTTCTGGCGTCAGATCAGAGACATGGGCCAGGCAGGCTCCTGCCTCCTGGTTTTCTTCCTGCAGATAATCCTCACTGGGATGTTGATCAAAGGCTGGATTCGCAGCCTGACGGGGGTGGTGTGGATCGGACCCGGGGGAGCAGCTGGTTGCACACACTCAGTGAAGGGTCGACTGCAGCAAAACCCCAAGGGAAGCTTTCCCCCCCCCCCCCCCCACAGTCTCTTTCTATAAGGAGCCACGAAGGGAGTGGGAGTGGAGGGGTGGAATAGATCACCCCCTCGGGATTGTGTCCCCCAGTTAGGCCTAAGTTCTGACACCGATTCTGATTGATTCATTTTTGGCCTCTGTTTGGACGAATTCAGTTTTCCTTTCTCGCTTTTCGTGCCTTTTCCCGTTGACGTGTGTTGTCGTTATAGGTTATTGTGACCTTTATACGCTTCTTACACTTCCCTTTTCCCAGCTGAGCTGACAGGTGGGGTACATCTGTCGGCCCTGGCACAACACCAGCCCTGTCATGTTGGAATTGAGGCCCCTTCAGGTCAGCGTCTCACCCTGCCAAATGTATCTCGGGGTGCCTGCGTGGTAGGTGGCACATGTGAAACGAACTGGTGGGGGCTCAGACCCGCTGTTAGCGGGCAGAAGCCAACAGCAGCACCACTTCAGCTGGCACTAATTAGTCCCCCTTTACCCTCTCCCTGCCCCCATGATGGCCGAGAAGCCAGGAACCGAACAGGCTCTGGAGACTGAGCTCCTGTCTCTGCAGATCAGGGCTGGGCTGGGGACAGAGAGGGAAAACCTGCTCCCTGCTGCTGCCCTTGCTGTACCTGCTGGGTCAGCAAAAGGCTCCCGGCTCCAGGGAGGTCAGTCCCGCCCCTTTCCCTGAGCTCCCCTGCGTGCTGATGTCTCTAGCAGGAGCAGGGGGAGATGAGATGAAAGAAGAAAGGAAAAGTCTGAGAACAGGCTGCCAGCAGGGCAGGCTCTAACCAGGCCCCACTTGAAAGCTTTCCGCGAGGCCTTTCAACTCCAGAGATGGGGGGTTTCACCTGCACTTGGCATCTGGAGCCCTGAGCGGCGCACGGAGCACATGGTGTCGCTTCAGCCTGTGTCAAAGGGGAGCCGGCTTGGCCGTCGCTGTGCACTCACATGAGGCGCAGGGAGGTCTCCAGGTGCAGCAGTCGGACCAGCAGGTCGTCCTGCCTCCAGCCCGTTCCCCCGGGGTGCGGGAGCTGCTCTGGGGAGAGAATTCAAAGCTGAGCTCCCTGGCTCAGTTCACAGCCCTGGGGTGGTTCCAGGCCAGCCCGTTGGCGCACGCCCGGCTCACCCCGCTGTGCCAGGCCAGCTAGAGAGGCAGAAGCGCTCAGCTGGGCTTGCTGTCTTGCGGATCTTCCCGGCAGGGGTGTGGGACTGAGCCGTGCTGCGTTCTCCCCTGCCGTGGGTTCAGTCCCCGCTGTTTTTCGGCGTTGCCTGCCATGCTGTCAGAGTCGACCAGACGAGAGAGGGCCGGTGTGCGTCTCCGGCCCCTGGCTTTGCCGGGCTTATCCGCGGGCGGCTCCTGGGGGCATTAAATACCCTGGAGAATCTGCGGACACTTGCTCCCCTGGAAGTGGCTCCCTCTGACACTGCTCCGTTTGCCTGCTCCCTGCTCAGTCCCCACAGCCTGCACCTCGTTAACAGCGAATGGCAGTGGTCTTTAAACATCCAGATTCCTGGTCTGTTTGGCACTCTGGGGCTCCTGCTGCAGGTTGAGACTAGCCTGGCTCAGCCCCATATTCATAACTCCTGATGCTGCCCCAGCCCCCTGCTCCATTGCACTGAGTGGCCCCTGGAGCCAGGGCTCATGGGGGTGCTGTGGGTCAGTCATTCCTGTGACTAATGCACACAGATTTCAGGCTTCTTGTCCCTGGCGACTCCCGCTCAGCATGGAACCATGAGGAAAAACAATGCAAGGCAGCCAGATCCATCCCTGGGGGAACTTGGTTGAACCCAGTGGCATTTGTCCGGGGATGGAATCAGCCCAGATAGTTTAAAAGACAAAGGACAGGGCTGTGCTGTGACAGGCTCTCAGAGCCCGCAGCCCGGAGGGTGCCAAAGCATGTGCCCTCCCTGCAGCGCTGGTTGAACAGAGTACAGTGAGCATATGGATCACCCCATCCCCCATCATGATCCCTCTGCAGGGCATGAACCGCAGACCTTCAGCACCAAAGCACAGCCTCTGCCATTTGAGCTTAGGAAGTAACTCCATTGGCAGGGAGCGGTAGTTGGCTGTTATCCTCTGAAGCCAGGATGCACATTTTGAGTGTTACTCTCACAGACACATGCCCAAATGGGACCAGCTCTGCTGACTAGCAAGGAGAGACAACAGGGCCAAAATCTCATTCCTTCTCTGCCCTCTTAGGGGCTGGCGCTCACGGCCCCAGACTTGAGCAGAAGGTGGGGCTGGACAGGTGATAGGTCTAGCAGCTAGACCCTGAATGGGTGCTGGGTTGGGCACAATCTCACCCACCATAGGAGAGCTCCTCTGAAATGCACACTGCCTTTCCCCACCTCCCTCGGTCCTACTGGGCCCTGAGGCCCAGCGGCGCAGCTGACGAAGTGCTGGCATTTCATGATGAAAATATTTTGGCACCATGTGGCTGTGCTGTTTGTTAGTAACTCCGATGCTTGTCAAAGGGGCTGTTAATTACGGCTCTCTCCCTATTAACATAAACATATAAAATAGTCATCTGCTGACTTAAATATTTGTCCACTCCAGAATGAAAATATAATGACTGAATAGCATCTCTGAGAGGCTCTTTTGCTGGTTGGTTGGCTGTCCTTGCCTTTCCTACCTATTAACTTTAAATGTCACGGCCGTACTTCCCTGCCATTCTTCCACTCTGGGCTGACTGTGCAATGCTCGTGCTTTTGGGTAGCGAATCTAAATGGATGGTGCCCACATCCTGGGCCAACAATACTGGGAAAGGCAGATCTTTGCCATTCATACCTTTTGAGTGTCTCAGTGAGTTCCTTTCTCTAGAATGCCCATACACGCTCCTAAAACGCGTATCTGGGATCATTGCATCGTCTGGCTGTGAAGGAGTTAAAGATAGAAGGTTTCTTTTTCCTTTTTTCTTTTTAAAGAACACTGTCAAGATGAAAATCATGCCAAAGAAAAAGTGCTTCCCCCCCCCATTCGTAGAACTGCCTTTGCTTGTTAAAATGGCCAAAAGTTTAAACCTCTCCTTGGAGAGGGCTTCCCATTTTCCCCAGCTAACACAGGCCGGTTCCCCATGTGTCCCCGGATTTACTGACTGGTTCCTCCTGTGCTAGCACAATGCTGCTCCGATTTGCGTCCCCAGTGCTGCAGGGGAATGGTTCAATCCAAAGGTTCGCTCCAAGCTTTATTTTAAAAGCGCGGTTCACGTCTTATTCCAGAAAGCTCAGCTGTTGGGTTTTTTTTTTTGCATAGATCCTGAATTCTAGCCCTTGGCTAATTTTGCCCCTGTTCTTTAAAAACGTTTGTTGTGTTTTTTTCAGTTTGGTGGTTGTTATGTGATGGGTCGTTCCCCACAGCCCCGGGGTGCCACTTGGAACTGGGGTAGCAGTGAGCCTGCCTGACCCACCTTCCCGGGCTCCCTTTACACCGTATTGCTGAGGCAAGCCAGGCAAGCTGTTCCCCAGGCTTCAGACTGCACTTTACCAGCACGCACACTGGTAGGGACACACCCAGCTGCAGCTGTACACACAGGTGCTGAGATCAGATCTGCACGGGAAGGCTCAGCTAAGGAATTGCTCAGTACTCAAGTGCACACCCACCTCTAGTGGGTAAACCCAAAATTGTACCATCTTGTGCTGCACAGGGAACTGTACAGCATAAGCTCATGAAATTCACCCCCTCCCTCAATGTGGAGAGAGATATACACAGCTTTCTGCCCCAAGTTATGATTTCCACACACACTGGTTTTAGACAAAACAAAAGCAAGTTTATTAAGTACAGAAGGATAGATTCTAAGTGATTATGAGGGATAGCAAACAGATCAAAGCAGATTACCTAGCAAATAAAACAAACATGCAAACTAAGCTTAATATACTAAAGAAACTGGTTATAAGTAGCAAATTCTCACCCTAAATGTTGTTTTACCAGAATGATACATGCATACAGATATGATAATCATATTCAGTGAATCATCACCTTTCCAATGAGATCTCACATGCCCCATCTTGCAAAAAATACATCTTAGTTATGCCATAATCATATCATAACCAGATCTCTATGAAGACTATGGGGCGTAGTGTCACCGTTAAGTTGAGAAAAATGAACAGAAATACGTGGGGTGTCTCTCTTTCATCTTCAGTCTTATTTACTTTGTGTTCCTCAGCCTGCGTAGCCTCGTGCTGGGATCAGGGAAAACATCCCCTTCTGATGCACTGTAGCATGGCACGGTTCAGCACGATATTGGATTATAGTGATTTTTTTGTTCACCATCCTCTGAAGAATCCAGCATTTTCCACTGTCAGAGACAGGGTTCTAGACTACCTGGAGATTTGATGTGCTCTGATGTGGCAGGGTACCCTACGCACCAGGCCGGTATTCTGCTCCAGTTCTGCAGGAGGCTGTTAACACATCCAAGGGATTAAATGATCTGATTCTGTACAACAGGAGACTAGAGGGACCCTTGGTCTTCTCCATGGTGTCAGTTGCTTTATTCTTGCCTCTCAAGGGTCAAGAGAAGGCTCTGAAGCTTTCGCAGGTTTGCTAACCCTGATTACAGGTAGCTATACAGGAGTCTTAAGATTTATCACATGCTGGACTGAAGTTTGATATGTGTATACATCAGCTCTCTGAATTCCTTGCTATAAATCAGAGCAAGAAACCCTTTTCCGTTGCTGGTAAAATGGCATTTTGGGAGGTATAAGTAGGGGCATTGCCAGCAGATCGAGGGACGTGATCTTTCTCCTCTGTTCGACACTGGTGAGGTCTCATCTGGAGTACTGTGTCCAGTTTTGGGCCCCACACTACAAGAAGGATGTGGAAAAATTGGAAAGAGTCCAGCGGAGGGCAACAAAAATGATTAGGGGACTGGAACACATGACTTATGAGGAGAGACTGAGGGAACTGGGGATGTTTAGTCTGTGGAAGAGAAGAATGAGGGGGGATTTGATAGCTGCTTTCAACTACCTGAAAGGGGGTTCCAAAGAGGATGGCTCTAGACTGTTCTCAGTGGTAGAAGAGGACAGGACAAGGAGTAATGGTCTCAAGTTGCAGTGGGGGAGATTTAGGTTGGATATTAGGAAAAACTTTTTCACTAGGAGGGTGGTGAAACACTGGAATGGGTTACCTAGGGAGGTGGTGGAATCTCCTTCCTTAGAAGTTTTTAAGGTCAGGCTTGACAAAGCCCTGGCTGGGATGATTTAGTTGGGGGTTGGTCCTGCTTTGAGCAGGGGATTGGACTAGATGACCTCCTGAGGTCCCTTCCAACCCTGATATTCTATGATTCTATGAAGAAAAGAGGATGGGGATTAGAAAGCACCTCTAGCAAGCCCACCTGGGAAGATTATGTAATTAGCCACAAGAAGAATGGTTTTCTTCCTTTCTTACAAGCTCTGACCTCCCTGCAGACTGATTGCTGTTGCAGGTATTTCTCAGAGCGGCAGGTTCAGAACTGCTGTCTTCTCTGACAGTTTGTTTCTCAGCACCTAGAGTACAGCTGGCCATGTGGCCTTTCACCCTCTATCCTTTAATCACGGGTTATCCGTGAGCAGCAACTAGGGTTTAGCCGGCTGCCCATCATCATCAAATCAATAGAAATAGCAGAGTCCCCAGTGGACTACATGCAGTCTCTGGTACTTCCCGCGTTGGGATGTGGAGGTGTCAGTGTTGAGGTTTGGGGGTCATTACTTGTTAGTATGTCTGGGCACTCTGTAATGTGCTCTTTTGTGATCCATTTTAATTCACAGCACAATAAAAGGGCAGATCCACTGTCATTCTCAAAGAAGGGATGTTGACATTTGCAGTATTGCCTGTCCCAAACGTTCAAAAATCTTGAGTCAGGCCTTAGAAAATCGTGAGGTTGGCTTAAGATTAAACAAAGAAATAATAAAATAAAAATAAACTGATGGGTTCTTATTTTCCTTCTGGTTTTTTAGCCTTTGGAGTTCATGTTTTCTTTGCAACTACAAGAGCTAGAAAGGTTTCAGAGTAACAGCCGTGTTAGTCTGTATTCGCAAAAAGAAAGGGAGTACTTGTGGCACCTTAAAGACTAACCAATTTATTTGAGCATAAGCTTTCGTGAGCTACAGCTCACTTCATCAGATGCAAGTAAGCTACAAACTTTCTTTTTTTTTTAAATGAAAGTTGAGATTCTCACATAATCACAGGACTCCGGGAGCTGGAGCATCAAGAAAAATACCAAACAGCGTGAGACCTTTGCAATATACTAGCAAGAACTGGCAATGCTGGCAGACTGCTCGTGTGTGTTGGTGTTTGCAGGATCAGGCTCCTAATAGGTAATTACATATTAGTGTTTGGGGGAGGAATTTGAAAGACTGAACTTCCCTTGTGCCTGGGGCATGTTTTAGTGGGCTGCATGTGGTCCCTGCTGGTCTCCTGGATGGTGCTTTTGTTTCAGTGTTGTTGCCAGAGGGAAATTTTACCTTGTAGCATCAAACTTTCATCTGGAATCCAAGAGTTTCAAAGTCACTGGGAACTCACATGTTGTGAGGGGCTCCACTGTTGGATCCTGAACCAGGATTGGGGCCTAAAATGCCATATCCATAGCTCAGATCCTTCTCTCCGAGATCGGTTTGCATTGGCCTGGAAGGCACCAGAACCATGTGGTTGTGCAGCTGTGCAGGGAGGCAGGCCAGAGAAGGCCCAGGTAGGGTGAGTCTGTGATTCTATGTGCTGTGAAGCTTTGCTCTGCAGAGGCTCCATCCCCTGTAGGGGGGGCGGGGGTGAGTTGCTCTGTGTGTGTGTGGTGGAGGGCGTCCTGCTGGGGAATTGGTCTAGAGGGGAGGATTCTCTGCTGAGCCCCCCCAGTCCATCCTCGTGGCTCCATCAAACAAGCCATGTGTGTGCAAAACCTCATTTAGCTGGAGGTTTGTGCAGGGAGGGAGAGTTTGGTTGCACTAAGTGGTGGTTGTTTCACCGACAGCGGCTGTTGCACACCTGCTGATCAGCACAAATCAGAGAGTATCAGGGTTGGAAGGGACCTCAGGAGGTCAGGAAGGGTCCAGTCTTTTATTCAGTTACAAACCTGCCCCCTCTGAACACCGCTATTGGTAGCCATTAATTGGCATTTAATTAACATGGAGTAATTGCAACCTGGCCCGAACAGAAGCATTATCTAGGGTGCTTAAATTTGGAGTGTGACAGTTCTGAGCAGGCCTCTCTTTCGTTTTGTGGCATTGGGTTGTGCTGTAACAATAACCGTATCACCGCTCAGCGTTTGTCCAGTGCTGGCCATCTTTGGAGGGCTGGGAAGCACTAACTAATCCTTGCAACCCGCCCTTGATGTACCAGCATCACACTCATGAATATTAGTCACAGACATGCAGCAAGGGGAAAACAGATTCTTCTCTAGCAGGCAGGGTGCTTGCTTCCAAAGGCATTTGTGTTTTCTTTATTCTGGGTTAAAGGGATGCTGTTAATCCCATAATTCAGGGCAAATCTTTGCAAACTGTATCTCCCTGCTGGAAAATGACATCAATTGTGTTCCTCTTCACTCCTGCCCTGTATTGTTTATAACAGCACCATCACCATTTGCTGGCTCCTGCCATTATGATGGAACACTTCCTCTCCTTCATTGTGTGCTTTGAGGAAATAGTTAACTGTTGACACTCTAAAGCACTGGGGTTAGCACCCATTGAGAGGAAATGGGCAGTTCAGACCTCTCAGCTTTTGTTTCAGGCTCTCTGCAAACTCAGACATCCCAGTATCATTTTCACAGAGGTCACATTTTTTAAGTTTTTCTTTGCAACCAGACTACCTAGACTTATTTTTTTTAATCAAAGCTGAGACTCTACACAACGATTGAGAGGTCTACCCAACCCCCCGGCTAACATTTTGTGCCTCCTGACGCGGGGTGGGGAAATACTGATTTAGGGCTTTAAATGTATTTCCAATTATTAACCAAAAATATACTAGAAAACAAGGTGTTACTGTAACATGAGCTCTGGTCATTTAAATATATACAGTTAATCCTGACTGTGTCTCGCTCCAAGTGTTTATATTTATGAAGATGTTTGAGGGCTGACCATTGACATCTGCTCTCGGCAGTGAGCGAAAGGGGGTGACAGGTTAACTTGAGCAGCTAATTTCTGCTCTGTGTAATTACAACACAGGCTGGGAAACATGTCCATGGTAATCTACCGCAGCCAGCTTTATGGGTGAGGCTGTGAACATATCTCATTTATTGTCCACTGCCGCCACATCATCCTGATGGGCAAGATTTGAAGCTGCAAACAAAAGCAGCTGCTGACGAAGCCCGTTGCACTCTCTTAGTGGCCCCACTGTTGTGTTTTTGGTGACTTGCAGTGTTGCGAGGTGCCACTTGAGCAGGTCTGTTTCACCCATGTGGATTTGAAGTCCAGAGAAATTCGGGCCCGTTCATGATTGTAAAATCCCTGAGCGTGATGGAAATATGAGGCCCTCGGTGGTTCTGTGACCTGTCCCTCAGAGGCAGAAGGGGAGAGCTGCTGCCAACTTGATCCTCTGGATGGCAGGAGGGCGGGAAGGGTGAGCTTAATAAAAGCAAGCTCCCTCAGGGAGAGGGAGGTCACTGGGAGCCCCTATGAGAGGAGGGAGGCTTCCTGCCTTCCATGGCTGGGCGTAGTTCCCATTGCCATGAGAATCAGTCCTCATGCTTCGAGGGGGAGGTGATAACCAGCTGGGGTCAGGAGGGAATCCTTCTCCTTTCCACTGGGGCCTTGTCCTCAGTGGTTGGGGGGAATGGCATGTTCTTACCTCATGGGAGACACCTCATGGTAAAATCACAGTGAAGACAAGGCAGCTCATTGTGTTCATGCGAGTTAGCAAGGTGAGTTAAAGCTTAGGGTGCCCGCGACTGGGGTGTGGGCAGTCTGGCTTTGTGAATCGAGCCGTGGTGAGGATCAGAGCCAGTTAGGAACCAAGCACGGGAGCGAGACTGGAGCAGGGCAAGGAAAAAGTGGGCACAGGAGCGATCGCGGCTGTGGGCAGAAGCACTGAGCCACCAGCCTGCTGCTGCTGGGCTTCAGATAACGTCTGCTGGCTCCCCAAAGCCAGTCGGGCGGGTCAGTCAATGAGGCGGTTCTGCTGTATCTCCTCTAAGTTCATGAGCCTGCCTGGAGACTGAGCGAACTAGTGCCAGGCTCGGCGGCAGGAATTCGTTCCCAACACCAGGCTGCAGAGTTAATTCACACGTTGCCGCTCCACACATAACCAGTCAGCCTTTCCCTCGAGCGTGGTGATGCTCCTATCTCGAGTTCTTAGCCCATTGGGGTACAGGCTAAAGCTTCAGTTAGCACCACTTGTCATCTGCTAACACACCCACTGTGTAGTGTGGACACAGGCTAGCTCCACTCAAGCGCTGCTCGTCCTCCAGCGCCTTCCCACAACTCCCCCCATTGCCCAGAAAGGACAGACAAGTTCTCCCACAATTCACAGAGCGGTTCAAAGGAACAGGGGCTGTACCCCCAAAGCTCGCAGCACCTCAGTGTGGCCGCAGCAGCTCCAGGGTTATCTCGGGGGGGGTGGCTGCTCTCACTTGAGCGGGGCTGCCCTGAGAGGAGTAGCTGGAGCACCGATAACTGCAGGTAACTGCTCAGTGCAGCCGTGTCCATCGTCAACTCCACCTGCTAACTCATGTGAAAACTGCCAACTGCCTTGTCTTCCCAAGGGTTTTACCCGGCGTTGGCTAGCTCTAGCTAAGAGTGCCCCTTTTGCCTTAGTGTCGTGTGTGCGTTACTTCAGAGTAAGGGGTCACGTCTTTCCCATGATCGGGTTTTGTCTGCTGCTGGAGACAGGATTCCGTGGTACAGGGACCTCTCGTCTCTTCCCTGTGGCACGCCCCTCGATTTTTTTTTTTGCTAGGTCCGGTTTATCCACCTCCCCCAAAGGAACTTAGCTGTGCTAGCGAAAGCCCTCGTGTTGATGCTGTTTCACTATCAGAAAACTGCTTTTGCCGATTATAGCTTGTTTTGTCTGAGACTGGTACAAGCTGTACTAGCAAAAGCAGCCTTTCCAGTTTAAGCTGCATCTCCACTAGCAGGGTTTGCTGCTACAGCTATACCGGTGGGATTGTACCAGCAAACACCTTCTAGTGCAGACAAGCCCCAGTCCATTGATTGCCAGCTGATGCTGAGATGGCTCAAACATTTGTAAAAGCTAGTGTGGACGCTCACCAAACACCTGTTCTTTGCCCTTGGCAGGCCGCCAGTGTTGTAGGTTGGGGATTCGTAAGCAAGTAACTGGAGGTAAAGAAGTCCAGTGCAGGAAAAGCCAGGGAGGCCAGCAAGTAACTGGAGGTAAAGAAGTCCAGTGCAGGAAAAGCCAGGGAGGCCCGCAAGTAACTGGAGGTAAAGAAGTCCAGTGCAGGAAAAGCCAGGGAGGCCAGCAAGTAACTGGAGGTAAAGAAGTCCAGTGCAGGAAAAGCCAGGGAGGCCCGCAAGTAACTGGAGGTAAAGAAGTCCAGTGCAGGAAAAGCCAGGGAGGCCCGCAAGTAACTGGAGGTAAAGAAGTCCAGTGCAGGAAAAGCCAGGGAGGCCCGCAAGTAACTGGAGGTAAAGAAGTCCAGTGCAGGAAAAGCCAGGGAGGCCCGCAAGTAACTGGAGGTAAAGAAGTCCAGTGCAGGAAAAGCCAGGGAGGCCAGCAAGTAACTGGAGGTAAAGAAGTCCAGTGCAGGAAAAGCCAGGGAGGCCCGCAAGTAACTGGAGGTAAAGAAGTCCAGTGCAGGAAAAGCCAGGGAGGCCCGCAAGTAACTGGAGGTAAAGAAGTCCAGTGCAGGAAAAGCCAGGGAGGCCCGCAAGTAACTGGAGGTAAAGAAGTCCAGTGCAGGAAAAGCCAGGGAGGCCCGCAAGTAACTGGAGGTAAAGAAGTCCAGTGCAGGAAAAGCCAGGGAGGCCAGCAAGTAACTGGAGGTAAAGAAGTCCAGTGCAGGAAAAGCCAGGGAGGCCAGCAAGTAACTGGAGGTAAAGAAGTCCAGTGCAGGAAAAGCCAGGGAGGCCAGCAAGTAACTGGAGGTAAAGAAGTCCAGTGCAGGAAAAGCCAGGGAGGCCAGCAAGTAACTGGAGGTAAAGAAGTCCAGTGCAGGAAAAGCCAGGGAGGCCAGCAAGTAACTGGAGGTAAAGAAGTCCAGTGCAGGAAAAGCCAGGGAGGCCAGCAAGTAACTGGAGGTAAAGAAGTCCAGTGCAGGAAAAGCCAGGGAGGCCCGCAAGTAACTGGAGGTAAAGAAGTCCAGTGCAGGAAAAGCCAGGGAGGCCCGCAAGTAACTGGAGGTAAAGAAGTCCAGTGCAGGAAAAGCCAGGGAGGCCAGCAAGTAACTGGAGGTAAAGAAGTCCAGTGCAGGAAAAGCCAGGGAGGCCCGCAAGTAACTGGAGGTAAAGAAGTCCAGTGCAGGAAAAGCCAGGGAGGCCAGCAAGTAACTGGAGGTAAAGAAGTCCAGTGCAGGAAAAGCCAGGGAGGCCCGCGAGTAACTGGAGGTAAAGAAGTCCAGTGCAGGAAAAGCCAGGGAGGCCCGCACATTGTTACCCAGTAAGCTCCCCTCGATTGCAATTGCACTCTTGCTGCGCACTGCACGTCTGTAGTGCTGTCTCAGTAATAACCGGGACATGCCTCTGGTCCCTGCCATGCCACCGGCCTGTGAGCGCCATTTGTACTTAGCAGCAGGGCAAAGAGAGAAGCCTGAGATCATGAAAGCTTCCCCTTGAAATCCTTCCCCAGCCAAGATAAGGGGAGTGAGGATTGCACCTCGGGAATGGGCCTCGAAGCCAGGGGATGCTAATCAGGGCCCCCAGCTTATCCTGCTCCTCTGAGCAGAGCAGCTGCAAACAAACCATGGCTCACGACAGGCGGCGGGCAGGGCTCTTGGCTGCCTGCAGAGCCCCTGGCAGGGCAGCCCCTGGAGCACAAGCATGGTCCAGGCTGCCCGCCACGTGATAGGGCAAGAGGCTTGGGAGGAGCGGTGTGTATCCGCAGCAATCCCAGGACTCTGCAGACCCGGAAGGGAGGAGGAAGCGGCCGGTAGGCAGGCTTTGACAGCACAGGACTGACCGTATGGGCAAGGCTTTCACTGAATTCTGGCTCCTGTTGTCTCTCGGGGGCCCAGCAGCAACACCTGGCATGGATCCTATTAGGAAGCAGCATCGCTCTGTACTCTCCAGATGTCCTCTCTCTACTCCTCTCCTGACCAGCTCAGAAGTGCAATAGCTTTGTCATGCTGTGATGCTCCTCCGGGCCAGGAAGGGGTTGGGTCACCGCTTGCTCTGTGATCCTGGATGTCTCTGCTGGGTGCATCTTGGGCTCAGAGTCCTGACACCAACAGCCTGTGTACAGCACGGTGACGTCCCCCTGGTGTCCACCAGCCGGTTACTCCTCACGGGGCGACACCAACAGATCCCAGTTCTCCCCCCAGCACGTCTTTCTCCGCCATGGTCAGCCCCTCTTCTGTAGCACCTGCAAACCTGATCAGGCTCACTGCACCTGTGTAACGTTCGGGTTACACCCTTTAGAGAGACCGTGCACGGCAGCTGATTAACTTAACTGGGGTTGACAAAACCCCCACTCCAAGCAAATTACTTAGTTGCTCTATGGTAGAAGTGAAACGCAAGCCCAAAGGGACAGAGGTTTAGGTGATACCAAGGATAAGCAATCAGGACGGAAATGGTTACAAACAAAGACATAAACATCCACTTCTAGACTAAATTCAGCTTAACTAGAGCCTTTTGTTCAAAGAAGTTTTTCTCCCCACAGTCTTTCTTCCAGCATGGCTGGCCTGATCTTTAGCCAGGACCCAGCACACGCAGCTTAAAGCACTTGGTTTCTTTGACTCCTCAGGTGAAGGGTAACTTAAGGCTTCTCTCACGCTTTCTTTGTAGCCCAGTAAACCTTGGAAATGTATTCCTTGGAGGTGTATCACCTGATACAGTCTTCTGATGGGCTTAGATGCCATGCTGGCTGGTGTATACGCTATGCAGGTCTTTCCCCTGCTTGTGATTTTTACAAGGCAAGCAGTCTTCCTGCAGTCTCCTGTACAAACAAATAGCCACTGTCCTTGGCCACACCTGGCTTGAGGTGCTGGCCTCTTTCTTTTATGCTGGCCCCTTTCTTATCGGGTTCCCCTGACATGCCTGGTTTAAACCCAATTTAGTCGCATATTTCCAGCACTTCTGGATAATTCTTTGTAGGTTAACCATGGCTACATCATGCAAGAATGTTAATGATCAATGAGTTATTAGCTCTCCGGAGAGATATTACATGCCACCGTTTGGGTCTACAGCATGACAACAGTGTGTGAGACGCACTGAGTATGTCAGGCCTGAAGAGAGTGGCTGAGGAGTGAGCCTCTGTGTCACAAGGTTACACTTTGTCTAGATGAGCCCTGGCAGGACTTCTGCCCAATACACTAGCAGCCGCTCAGTGTGAGACACCTGCCCCTGGTGAGCGAAGGCCACTGGGTGTCTGTAACAGCCCTAGTGAGGAGCTGCCACTGTGCATTGCAGGGAAGCCCTGGCCAGGAGAAGCAAGAGAAAGCCACTTCGGAATCTGCCACCTCTTTGTATGTTAAATTTTTATCCCTACAAAACAGAGCTACCTGGATTTTCCACTGGATGCCTCAGGGAATTAAGGGCAGCTGTCAATGGGAAGGCTCCTCTAATCATCAGGAGACACATCAGATCCTCACAGCTCTGCGCTTCCTTGGAGTCTGTTGTTTAAATAACACCAATATTCCTTGGGTGAGCTGGTGCCATGGACACTGATGATAGGCACAGTCCCTACTCATGGGAGGAGTGCCTGAAGTCAGTGATACTAGTAAACGTTACTTGTGTGGGGAAGGGATCAGGATAGGTAACAGTGGGGAAAAACCTGCTACCCTCCAGGGGCATGATCCGCAGCGGCTCACAGACCATTAGCCTTGGCACTATTCAATTCTTACTGCTTTTTATAATGGACAATGGTCATGTTTATTTTTAGCAATTGTTCAATTTTATTGATTTAAATGAGGGGATTTGCACATTTTTAAATGTTTTATCTATTTACATTTTCACAGTTGTGTGAAATGATGGGGGGAGGGTCAGACAAATAATAATTTAATGACAGTAGCCACTGAGATTCAGACCGTTACAGCTTTATAACGGTTAAAACACAAACAGTCAACATCGTATGTCAAAATGTGAACCTGAAATCAAACTGTAATACGGTCTCAAGCAGCACTGTTTTTACTCTGCCTATCTGTACATTTCCTTTACAGAATAAAAGAAAAGAAAGTAAGTTTGGGTGCATGCGATGAAATCAACATTTATCAGCATTTACCAAGAAAAATCCTACCCTTCCAAGCCTACCAATTATCCAGATTTGGGTAAAATCCCGGTGACCCCTGGGGACCTGACTACATTTTATCTAAATTTGGGGAGTTTTTTAGGCATCCAGCTTTCCCAACGAAACTCCAGCCGACATGGGTCAGCGAAATACCAGGGGCTGGGCGTCTCTCTGGGGGGCTGGCTTTGCACTTCCAGTGGGCTGGTGGGATAGTCTGGGAACCGTTCCTGCCTCAGCGGGGTTCAGTGTGTTGCCTCCTGCTGCAGGTGTTGTTTAACCTTGGGGTTTCATCCACCCCCACCCCACCCCTCCAATGCCTGAGGCCTCGACCATCGTTCCTTCCCACGCTGGCCCTGGCGTGTCACTCTGACCAGTAAGCGATCTCCCCGGCTCCTTGCGCTGTTCGGTTTCCCATGCTGCTGCAGGTGTTGCTAGCAGTACGGCGTTTGCTTATTCACAGCAGACGTGGCCTTGGAGCCGGAGCAGCTGATATTTGCTTAGCAACCCCAACGAAGCACCTTTATTTGTTTGATTTTCCAAACAGGCTTTTTCTTTTTTCCCCTAGCTGTGGGGGCTAATGGAACAGAGGAGGGCTGTGTTTTCTCTCTAAGCCTTTAAGGCGGCAAGTTTGGGGTTAGTTTGTGCAGTTTGATTTCGGGGATGGCTGAAGAGCAATCGGGGATTACATTGGCCTCTACACTGTTGTTAGCAGGGAAGAGAGAGGCTTGTGAGTGGGGGTGGGGTCTCGGTGGCAGGGACGGAGGTGAGGAAAATCCTGTCCAAATTACACTCGTAGCCTCCCCACCTGAGGCTGCTCAGAACTGCCCTGCTGAGCCGGGAGAGGCAGATGGAGCCAAGATTTGGAGACCTCCAAAAGGAAATCCAGGGCTTTCAGGAGCTGACCCAGTAGGGGGTGCTTTCCCCTGGTCAGTGCTGCCCCCGCAGGGTGCTACAGGGCACGATGGAAGGGCTGCCAACCCTCCAGGATTGTACTGGAGTCTCCAGGAATTAAAGATTAATCTTTGTCATGTGACGAAACCTCCAGGAATACATCCAATCCAAACTGGCAACCCCACGCTGTGCTGTCTGTCAGAAACCCCACAAAACTGAAGTGGCAGCTCTGTGTGGCTATTAAAGATCCGGGGCCGGTCTGTTAACTTGGGCAACTTGTTCCATTCCTCAACTGAATATTGCTTTCCTCCCTTCCTGCCCCAGTGTTGCTGTGTGCAACCCTAAACAGCCGCTGCCGTCCCATCTGAGGTGGCTGCATTTGGATGGGGGGTGACTCCAGCAGACAGCATATAAAGAGTTTTCGGATTCAGCAGGAGGAAAGGAGTTTAGATAGCAGTACAAAATCTGAGCCAATTCTTGGTTTAAACATTAGAACAAAGAGTCACTTCTTCTCTTTAGGAATTAAGCTAAGTGTGAGTCAGCCCAGCAGAAATAATCCAGATTTCAACCTTCATGGCCAGCTTGTGACTTTTTCTTTACTGGATTAGGATAAATCCGAATAGTTGAGGCGTCTGCGGGTGATATTTTTGAAGCTGAAATTGTACGATTTGTTAATCTGGGCACCTGTGACGCCTCCAGTAACTCGAGAAACAAGCAGTGATGTGTAGCTTTGCAGCTCCTAAGGGTTTCCTGATTAAACTCCTTGAAGTCTCTGCCTCTTTGAGAAATGCAATTGTCATATCTCTTGACCCCACAGTCCTCCGTTGTCACTTTGCTACAAATGGTCAATCGCAACATTTACAACCAGGGGTGGCAAAATAAAAACGAAAGAGCCCAGCTGAAAGGGTGACTGGCTGGATTGTGGCAAGCCCAAAGTCTGACCCTGTGATAAAGCTTGTGTTTTAAAATGTTGCCATGATGAAAGGGGAAAAGCTAAGAGCCCTTCCAGACCAGGGGGTGGGAGCAGTATAGAAAGCCCAGCTGCACCCCATCACGGACAGCCCGAGGCATCCTGGTTTGTTGGGCTCCTTCACCATACACCCATGGTTAGTGTTTGTATCCGGTAGCACATCCAGGTCCCACCACGCATAGGCCTGGTCTACACCTAAAACTTCAGTCGACTGATCTGCGTCACTAAGGGATGTGAAAAAGGAGATTGTCGTGAAGCTGAGCTACGCCACAGTGCGGCCACTGCTAGGTCGATGGAAGAATTATTCCGTCACCCTAGCTACCGCCTCTTAAGGGCGTGGGGTTACTACAGCGACGGGGAAAACCTCTTCCCTCCCTGCAGCAAGTATCTCCCCTACCATGACGCAGACGCTGTGCTGCCATGGTGCCCGTAGTGTAGACGTACCCAAGCAGGAGACCGCCCCTGCCCCCACGAGCTCATGGTCCAAATGAGCAAGGCAAAGAAGCGGTAGAAGAAGGGGTGTATTAGTTCCCCATTTCACAGATGGGATCTGGGGCACAGAGGCCTCAGGTCAGCAAAGCACTTGAGCGCGTGCTTTATAAGCAAGGGATGGACTTTGCCACATTCTTAATTGCTCTGCTGACTTGTGACTTGTCTGGAACCATACGGAGAGTCAGTGGCAAAGCCGGTCCCCTCCCAGTGCTTCACCACTAGTCCAGCCTTGCTTTCTAGCATCATGCTGCCCCGGGCCAGCTCCCGTTTTGTAAAGCTGGCAGGCACTTGGCGCTGATGAAATTCCTGCTCTCCTGAGAGCCTAGAGTTACCTGGCCGTGGGCATCGCTATGTATCAAAGTCGGTTGTGCCGATGTCAGCACCCTGGCATGGGAACCAGCTTCGTCATCTTCATCTCTCCACTGATTGCATCTTCTTCTACCCCTCAGTACAAAACTCCGTTTGGCTCAAACCAGTCTCTTGCCAATGTCCTTTTTAAAACTAATGGAAAGCCCCTTTTCCTAGGGAACCCTTCGCACTTCCCATGAGCAAACAGATGGCCAGCTCCAGTGAACCAGTTGCGTGTGCCCATGTGAAATGACCATTTGACAGTGCTCCCTGGGCAAGACCTTACCATAAACATAGTTTCAGTCCAGAGCAAAAAAAGATTTACACCAGACATGTGAATCCCCTTCGTAGCTTTCTAATGGAAGTGCTGAGCTACAGCCGTGCAGAAAGAGGCGCTCACATTAAAATCGCTAGAGAGGACAACAGCAGATTGCACCCAGTAGCATGTTCCTTTCTGCGGAGCAGAGCAGATCGTTCTTGGTTCTTTGCAGATCTCTTGTCTCTCCTGTCTGCTTGCCTCTCTGCACACTAGTATTTGCTAACGAAACAGTGTCTTAAGTGAGGAGTTAATGGCTAGCCTGAAGCAAAACTATTATACATTGGTGGCTTTAAAGGCCAGAAGGGGCATACGGTTCAAGCCGGAGAACTTCCCCCACTGATTTCTGCGTAAGTCCAATAACTTGTGCTTAAGCTAGAGTGGATCTTTCAGAAAGAGCCATCGGCCTTGATTTAACGACCCCAAGTGATGGAGATCCCACTGGGTCAATTGCTCCGAAGGTAATTACCCTCAATGTTGAAAATGTGCACCCCAGTTCCAGTCTGAATTGGTCTAGCTTCAGCTTCCAGCCATCGGGTCTTATTCTGCCTCTGGCTGCTAGATTAAAGAGCAATCTGCTATCAGAGATCTGCTTATCATGTAAGCACTTACAGACCACAAACAATTCGCTGCTTAACCGTCTCTTCGGTATGCTAAATAGAGCGAACTCCTTAGGTCTGTCAGCTGTGCAAGGCACATTTCAGGTCCATGATTACTTCCTGGGCGCCAAAGAATTTCAGGAAGACCAGCCTTCATTTGGCTTCAGTTCATGGCAATGGTTCCATTCTTATGGGTTTGAAGGGTCTGAACAGAGGGCAGAGAGGTTACCACTACTGAGGGCGGATCTTTAGCTTTGGGATTTGCAGGTCACCGGCTCAATTCCCAGCCAGGAGCATCTCACTAATTAGAACTAAAAAAGCCCATTTTACCCACCCCTTCAAGCAATGCAGGAGTGAGTGCTCCCTGCTGTATTTTATCCAGGCCAGTTTCAAACATCTCACACAATGGTGCTTTCGCTGTTGCCCCAGCAAGACCATGTCCTGGGATAACAGAGCTGGCCCTAAGAAGCAGAACCGCCCATGGAGACACGCGGATACCCCCACAGTAGGTGCCGTGAGAACCCAGGGAGAGTCGAAAACACCCTTCAGCGTCAGTTGTGGGCCTCTCTCTGGTCGTATTGCAGATACAACCCCTGCCATACATGGGCATGACTGGGCACCTTGCTGACAGCCCCAGCAGAGAGCTCAAGGGCTGACCGGGCCATGAGACCACTGCCTGCTCTCCCTTCCACGGGCCTGGGGGCAGCTGCAGTGCAGTCAGCACTAAGTGACCCCGGTCAGGAGGCCTGGCTGGGCCTGGCTCATTCACTCCACGGTGCAGTTTCCTAGCTGCAGAGAGGACACGGCGGAGTTCCCCGGTCTGGGTGAGCACACTGGGAGCATTCGGGGCTGTTCCTTCCGCAGCGGCTGGCAGCACTCGCCGCTGGAGAGGCGAGCCATCCCACAGCCATTTCAATAAATACAGTCAGACAGTTTTACGAGGCCCCGCTAAGCAGGAGGCATTAGTCCTGAATAAATAGGACATAATTGCTAATGTTCCAGATGTGGAAGTACATTGTGTACGTCTCTGAGGAGATGATCGCACTCGGCTCCTTTACTTCTGCAAAAACATTGCCTTCAATCGTCTGTGGCTGACTGAAACGCCGTTAATATTCCCGGCCCCAGTGAACTGTAACCCCCAAGGACCTGCAGAGTGCCCTTATGAGACAATCCCATTGTATGTCAAGCTGCAGTCTCCCAGGTTCCACGAGGGTATTTTTCAGCACATGGCTTCTGTTTCTCCTCCTGAATGGAGAGATTCATGCCCAGAGGTGACTGAGATGCAGCCATCTCTACAGGCCACGGTTTGTAGAGCCAGAAGCGTGGGTTGAGCTGCAGGTGGGCCGTAAGCAGTGAGGCGATGCAGCTTGCACTGAAGACTGTAATTACACCCTGAAGGGGGTGGAGGGAGGGGTGTGACAGGAGGCTAATGGGTAAAGCAGAGCCTGAGTCTGAGCTTACTCCTAATTTACACCCCTGGGTTGTGCGGGGGTAACACCAGATGGTCTGATCTGGCCTGTAGAACCTGTGCCAGATTGGGGACTGAGACCCAGAGAGATTCAGCGACTTACCAGAAGCCACCCAGGGAGCCTGTGGCAGAGCTGGGATTGGACCCAGACAGCGTGGGGCAATTTTAAGTCGAGGCAATTAAATAATGATTTAAATCAATCATCAGGCTGAGACGTCATAAAATGACTTTGAAAATTTGTGCTACTGTAACTTCAGATTAAAAGTCACCATGAGCTGAATTATGAATGTTGGTTTTTTAAATGCCGCTGCTGGCCTGGGATCGTCTCTGAATGTTACAAAACTCGTTATAGCAAAAAATGAAATAAGGAGAATGAAGGCCCTGAGCCAGCAAACGCATAAGTAGCTGCGTGACTGAACTCTCCTGGAAGCACTGTTCGCAGCATCAGGGGCTAAATGATGTTTTTATTGAAAACTTTTCCCTTAGTGGCTCAATATCTTTGTCATTTCGAAGCAAAATTGCTTCCATGTTACCGCTGCAATGCTGTTCAGAATTCCATACACAGACGTGATTGTGAACTTTTTATACATGCTGGGCAACATTTTCAGAAATGGGAGGCTCAAAGTAGGCTCCTAAACCCCTATTTAGGCACCTAATGGTGGATCTTCAAAAGCAGTGACTTGGGAGCATAGCTCCCATTGCCTTCCAGTGGCAAACCTGTTGGAGAGTAGTGTCTGGTTGGAGCATTGTGGCTGTGTGAACTTGTGGGAGATCAGTGTATTGGAAGGTAGGGTTGGTTGCAGATGTATTGGGCTATTTGCTTATTGACGAGGTGTTGGAGTTTGTGGTGTTTTCACAGTGAGGGTACTGTTGAGACCCAGGATGAGTCTTTTTCAGTGTTAGATGAGCATTTTAAGTGTGAAATTTCTTACTTGAAAAAATCTCTTTGTGATCTGAAATTCTACTAGCAATTAGAAAACTAACTAACCAAGTACAACACATCTGCTTAGCAATTGAAGGCTACAAAATGTGAAGAGTAAAGAGCTAGAAACATGGAAATAAAACGTTGATCTAAGGTTTAAATCATGATTCAAATTAAATCAATTTTTTAATGTTCTTGTTTAACAAATTCTGATTGTTACCCCTCCTGAACCCCAGATCCCCTGAGTTCCAGTCCAGAGCCTTATCTGTTAAACCATCCTTCCTCCCTTTTATCAGTGTGTGGGTTAGAAGAGCTAAGTCGGGTTTCTCCTCGTTGAGCTAGGATTAATATATCCATAGCAGTGCTCTCAGCTGGCACCTGTTCAGCCATTATCGGCTCCCAGTTTGCTTCCCAACAGGTGATGTTGCTGTTGCCACTGCTCCCCATTCAGGGGTTTCATTATCTGTTCCAGCTCCAGAGTGACATTTAAAAGGACGGGAGATAACTCTCTGTGGGGAGCTTGATAAATAAAACCATTCTGTCTTTAAATGGTTTGCTGTGGCTCTGCCTAGTTTATTGAATACGACTCCTTGAGGGCTATTGTAAAGGGCTTTTATTGACTTGAGAAATGAGCCTGCAACTCCACTCTTCACAATTATGCATCTTAACTCTTCGTTTTGCTGGCTGGATGACCAACGGTGAGTTTTCTCGCCGTACTGATACAGGACAATGGGGACCCTCGTCTGGTAACGCGGCTGCCGTGCCTGCTGATGGGAAGACAGCCGCTCGGGCAGACTTGGGCAGCGCAGGCTGTCTTGTGGCAACTGCTGTAGAAGATTTCGGGTTCCGCTCCTCTCTCTAATAGTTGGCCGCCTCTCTACACACCTTAGCCAGAGTGCGTATGATCTATGCCAGGATCTGGGAGAAACAGTTGCTAGTAAATCTCAGAGACTGTCCTAGTCTCATGAATACTGCAGTGCAATCCTGGTTATGCACCTCTTTACTTTCTCTGCACTCCTCTGTTGTCATGTGTTTGAAATTTACATGTCACTGGGTTTCTCTTTAGCTACAACTGCATGGGGGCTGTAGGGGCTCTCATGTTTTTCTCTCCCTTGCATTTGCTTCATGTTCCTTTGCAGCCAAGTGGATGTCCCTGGGAAAATCAATGGTCAGGTTAGATTCATGCACACGATTATCGTCTAATTGCTCCCATTAACTGGGGCTCACGCGGCAACATCGTAGAGGTCACCAGATGGAGATCGTAATGAATGAGAGAGGGCTTTGGCAGGAAATTAATCTGCCTTGGAATTTTTTCGCCTTCTCGGTTTTTTTGAGCTAGGGTTTAGTTTGTAACTTGCCATTTGAGTGGCAGTTTGAACGATGTGCTGGGGCCTGCTTTCTTTTGTATTAGCATTTTGGTGATGGAAGAAGGGGTTGGACTGTAACACCCATTGGCAACTATGGTGTAAGCTTCCCGCATGCTAGGGCAGATAGCACCACTCGGGCACCACGGCTCATTCGGTCCTGGCTTCTTTGCTACAACAGCCAGCCAGGCAGAGGTGGTGTTAGTGGTCTTGGTGATGTGCACCCCTGGCCCCCAGGAGCTGGCCTGCAATGCACCGAGCACATGCCGTGCGTGTCTCCACACAGCACCCTGCTGGTGTCTGCTCCAGCTGCTGCCAAACTGGGCTGGATTTCAACAGCTGATGTGGAACCATCACCATCCCTTCTGCCCACCCAGCCCCACCTCTCAGGCCTCTAGCCTTTCAGCTCACGTGACCAACCTTCTCCGATATTCTGCTTTTAATGGGGGAGCAGTTGTTTAAATCTTTGTGCTGGATTTGGCAGGCAAGGGGAAGCCACTGACTGGAGGCAGCAGCTAATCACTTGGCCCTTCAAAGCCAGGATAGTGGAGTGATGGACGCGGAACTCTGCTGAGCCTGCAGCTTGCACAGAGTCGGGAAGGGCTGCCAGAGATGGGAAGGGGAGAGGCTGAGCCGCAGCGGGGGGGGAGGTGAAAAGAAAGGGGCAGTGGAGAAAGAACAGGGCATACAAGCTCCTCGAGCAATGGGAGTATGAAATGCAAACGTCGTGTCCAGCTAGTAAGCAACTCTTGCTCCGTGGTGCTGGAGCTCTTGCTCGGCCCCTGGGTGGATTGGGCAGCGGTGAGTGGGACTGGAAAGTCACGGAGCCCCTCAGAGCCCCTGGACCCCATGGCAGCGCCCTCTCCTGGGCTTCTGGCACTCTTTCGTTCACATAGAAATCAAAGGAGCCGGGGAAAGATCTACACCTCCACACGTGTGAGTGCTGCTCCGGATCCGGCCAGCTGTGCTGGCCCTCCTCTGGCAGGGGAGGTATCCCCAGGCTGAGCGGCATGTGCCATCTTTGGCAGCACCGACAATCCATGATGTTAATTAGTCGGTTGTCCGCCTCTGCCCCTTGCGGCGACTCCCCGTCGTATTTCTCCTCTGCCTCGCTGGCAGATGTTCCTCACTTTTCCAGCGGCTTCCCTCTCGCAGTCTCTTGTTGGTCCTTTATTGCTGTGGCGAATTCACACGTCCCTCTGCTGGGGGTGAAGTAATAAACAGGAACGCTGCTGGCTGCACTCACCTGGAGAAACCTGCCTCCCCACCCGCTGTCCCAGTGTGCAAACGGAGCTCTGAGCGTCACGGCACCTGAGAGGTCAGTGCAAAGGTGCCAGGAACCTGCTGCTCACTGTGCCCACGGGGCAGCAGGAAAGGCTCCGTTATGTCGGTGAAGTCTCCGATTCTTCCTGGAGCAGCTCCTGCTGGCAGGTGTCTGGCTGATTCGCGCACCAACATCTGTCTGGCTCGGCTTAAGCCCCAGTCTGAATTGCACCAGCCTTACTGCAGTCCAGTACTGCCAGGAGACCAGTTCCGCCTCCTGGAGCGTCCAGAAGAGACGGTGGACGGGAGCTTTTTGTGCACACAGGTGGCAAAGCATGAACAGGGCAAGTCGGACCTGGAGAGAATGAACAGTGGGGGTGGGAATGTCCCCTCAATCCATTCAGCTGTGTCCATGGCAGGGGCCGTTTGGGGGGCAGTGCTCGCTACTGCAGCTGGACACCCTCAGAGACCCATGTGCTCCTTTCCTCTTTTCAGGGCTCTCGGTGTTGTGGTTAGACGTTGATGGATGTTTGGCTACGTGTGTGTGTTCCCTCTGTGTGCCGCCCCAGCCCTCCGCAGACAGCTGGCACGGCAAGGCTCAAGCGAACCACTCAATGACCACAAGATCCGTTAAGGGACGAGGGCACCCGGCCAGGTTTATAGTCGACGAAGCATGGTACTAGTATCCCACAAACTCTACCGGACCAATAATACATGTATACTAGTAACAATGGACCAGCTCAGTGAACAGCGGGACTTTCCGTTCCTCCCCAAGGCCAGACAAAGATGCTCCCTCTGAGATACATCTTTATACCCTGATACAAACAAGTTAGTACTGCCCTTTTGACAGTTAGTTATTGCCCCCTGACATCGCTAGTTATTACCCATTATCTTGTACATGTTGGGTCGATCAAAACATCTCTATGTACTTTTATCCTGACTTTATCTTTTAGGAGGAGTCGGTGTGTCCCTGTTGTTCTTGGGTAATGTTTTTGTTCCATTTTTTATACCAGGATGTTCTAGTACCACCTGATATCAGGATGTGTTTGCATGAGTGCTTTGTGACTAACACTTTTTAGGAATATGAATTTCTGCATTATCAGCCCTGTTCTTGCCCGATTCTGTGAGCAGGTCCTGCTTCATACTCGGCCTTTGATTCAAGGGCTTATGTCTCAGGCTCTCTTCCTACTACAGGTGTCTCTTCTGAGATGGGCTTGCATGGAACCCCAGCTCCAGCTCCCTTCACCGTGGCTTTGGGAAACCAGATCCAAGCCCCTCTCTCTGCTGGACCCAAACAGGAAGAGCTGCCATGTGGAGATGGGTTGGATTGCGGTCAGAGCCGGGTTGAATCAGGGTCAGTCGGTGACTTGGGCCCATCTCTTGGTTAAAATAATGAACTTACATTTCCCATGTCAATTGCACTTCTCGCTAAGAACCCTCCAGCTCTCAAAGTCTTTACTATTTAAAACAATCACTTTCTGAGAGGGGTTTGGTCAGGGTTTTCCCTGCTGTGTCTAGGTATCCCAGCATTCAAGTAATTATTAGCCTCTTCTTCAAATTTCTGAGTTTCAGCAAATGTCCGAGTGAATTTAACGTGAATCAGTGCGAGAGTCAGGCACTGTGTGCAGACACCAGGCAAACTTCCCCCAAACACACACCTCTCCCAACACTCCTCAAACCCGACCTGCAGCCCCTCTGCTGTTCTAGCCCTGGCTCCCCCAGCCCACAGCTCAGCAGATGGGTCTCACAACTGATCTGCAGCACCCCCTTGCTATTTCTTCCCTCACGCTCCCAGCTCCACCACCGCCCTTCTCCCCAGCCCTGTGCCCTCCGCTCCCCAGTAGTGGGCCACACACAGTTTGTGTCTTTTTACTTTTGTAATATGTGCCCACCCAGCTCCCGGAGCCCCTGCAGCCTAGCTCTGTAGGGCAGATTTTGCTCCTGGCTGACCCCTCTCCCCGCAACAATCTGGCTTTTCTCTCCCATTCGAGAAGCAAAGAAGAGCCTCGAGCTTTGGTTTTGTCACTTTAAAGCAGGAAAGTAACATCTCCCCAGCTTCTATGGGCTCAGGGATCCAGCCCCGCTGCACAGGGCCCATCTCTCTATGCTCCCCGCACTCGAGGCAGGACCCGACGTAAGCTGGCACTCGCAGTACTGACAGCCTTGGCTGTAGCAAACACCATGAGAAACCTCCTCAAAGCCTGCGTCTGGGCTAGGCTGAGGCTGGCAGGTTTGCCACCAGGTAGCATTCGCGAGTGTCTGGGCATGGAGAGGGGCCTGTTCCCTGCGAGAAGGGGACGGGGCACCTGAACAGACAGCTTGGGAGCCTGACGCTCCTTGTGGAGGAGCAGATGCCAGGCCCACCAGCTGGTCTTGAGTGCCCAGTGATGGAGCATCAGTGCCTCCTTCTTAGTCGGCGCGTTCATGTGCCCCATCTGCTCTGCTGCTCCGTGCTGCTGATTTCACAGCCTGTGCTCTCGCCGGCATCCCTGGTCGGAACAAAACGTTCCCACAGCTGGCTTGTAAAGCCTGCCGCGGGGTGAATTAGAGATGAGCCTCACGCTTTGCTGAGCGGGCCGCCAGGGGCCCGAGCCGCCGTGCCGCCTTCGGGGGGCACAGTGGGAGGCTGCGATAGGGACGGGGGTGCTCGAGTGTTCCCTGGTTTCCATCCTCTCTTCGCTTCTTGACAAGTGTTTGCAAGCAGCATCTGCCGGCGCCTTGGTGTGTCTAGGGGTTTAGGCCTCACCGTATTCTCCGCCTCGGCATGCCGCTGACAGGGTCCGTTTAAAAATAGATTTGCTGCTGACGCTCCGGCTGTGGTGTCAGATGGGCATGAGCATGATCCCCCCTCTCTCCCTCCATCTGAGGGGTGTGATTTGCCCAGCCCCCTGGAGGGAGGAGGCAAGTGCTGGCTTCAGCACCTTACAGCCACGTCTCCCAGAGCCCTTCGCGGCACTGTTCTTCCCAAAGCACCTTCTTCACAGCACATGCTCAGCACCACTGAAATGCAGCCACTTCTGGGGTGGGAGACCAGCACGATGGGAAACTTTGTCTCAGGGCGCAGGGGGCCACTCTTTTGGAAAGCAGCCAGAATTCACCGACATCCCTGCAGAGCAGCCTGGGCTTGGTTTCTAAGTGGTGTTCAGAGACCCATGCACGGCAAGCGGTGTGAATTCCTCGATCCCAGGTTCGCCAACACATTTGTTCTGTGGGCCAGTGGGGAAAGACCTGCTCCCAGCCCCCCCCCGCTCCTCTCCCTGCGCCCCTGGCCTTTCCACTGCTTGTTCCTCAGTGTTACTGTGCAGCCTGCCAGCAAGGCGTCCCGGGGCCCCGGTGTGAGACACGTGGCTCACCCTCAGCAGGGCAGGGGGTGGGAATCCCAGCACCCTGCCTTGGATGCCACAGCCAAGAGAGCTGAACATCAACAGGGGCTTTGAGGGGCGAGGCCCTGGGTCCAGCGTTCCCGTGCTGCTGGGTCATCACCTTGGGCTGGTGTACGTGCTGAGACGCCACACCACCCTGCCGGGAGCAGCCTGCCTCCTCGCCACGCCAACCTGCTGGAGGGCAGCGCATCCCTTTCCTCCCTCCCCGCCTGGGGGGCAGCGCGTCCTTTCCCCCCTTCCTGCCGGGGGCAGCCTGCCTCCTCGCTTCCTGGGGGGCAGCGCATCCCTTCCCTCCCTCCCCGCCTGGGGGGCAGCGCGTCCTTTCCCCCCTTCCTGCCGGGGGCAGCCTGCCTCCTTGCTTCCTCGGGGGCAGCGCATCCCTTCCCTCCCTCCCCGCCTGGGGGGCAGCGCGTCCTTTCCCCCCTCCCTGCTGGGGGCAGCCTGCCCTCTCCCCCTGCACTCCCTGCTGGAAGTTTCTGGCTGACCGCACTCCAAGTGTTCGATTGAGAATGACCCAGGGTTCATTTCTCTCTTCCAGGCAGCCCCTGGCCACGGCCGGCTTGGCTGGCCGCGTGCGTCTTTGCGCTCTGAGGGGGGCGGTTTTATCTGTGTTCTGTTCTGTGTTCTCGCTCAGCGCCCCCAGGCACGTCCCGTACCCACACAGCTCCGTCCAAACTGCCCCCCAGCACAGGCAGCCCTGAGCCCTGCCTTGTGCCCCACCTCCAGGTCCCACGCAGCACGCTGCGGCTGGGGTGCCTCTGCTGAGGCTGACGGTAAAAGACAAAGGAGACGCTCGCGCTGGGGTGGTCTTTGGCCTTGGCTTCACCAGGATCAAGGGGCATTTTGAACTCGAATTCAACCTGCTCTTCCCAGGGATTGACCCCCACTTTAACACCTGCTGCAAAACACACTTGTTTCTCCTACTCGGGGGGCGTGGCCTTTGCAGGGTTGGCATCTTCCCTTCAGGAAGTGGACAGACCTTTGGGTCCTGCAGCCCACTCCAGACGTTTGGGGTCTCTCCCACCTTTGGCTGGAAGGCTATCCACCCTGGCCCCGTGCAGAGGGCTCCTGGGATGCCAATCCTGCCCGAATCTCTCAGGCCTTTCAGCCCCGTTATCATCCGTGACCCTCGCTCCTGCTGGTCATTTCTGGAAACCGGGATGAAGAGGCCCTGGAGGGAGGGTCTCTGGCGAACACGCACCCGGGTGGGTTAGGTTGCCGTTGGTAACGCTGGTATTTCGTCCTGCTGCGCCTCGTGTGACGTTCCATTTTCCAGCTGCAGTGCAAGGTGGGGGTGCTGCGTGCTCCATAGCCGGGCTCCTGGCTACTTCAGAGACTCACCTCTCTCCCCAAATACTGCCATGGTACTTACCAGGTGCCTGGCAGAGATGCTGGTACCAGCCCCTGGAATGTGCAGGCTCTGCCCCCCCTTGCTCCACCAGTGTCCAGCTTCACCGGGGCCAGGGCTGGGGCCGGGGAGGGAGAGTTTGGGGACATCAGGTTTTCTACCTTGGCCCAGCTGGGCTTTGGAATGGGCTAGGAATTAACGTTTTGCCTGCACCCCAGAGCTATGGATGGTGATTTATGCCCCTGGCATGAAGTCAGACAGTGTTTGCAATGAAGGTTATACATCTTCTCCCTGGCCGGCTGCCCGCACAGCCCCTCCCGTCCTCCCCCCCGCTCCAGAGGGCAGGAATCACTCCTCTTTGATCGCAGTTCTTGCTGCGAGGCCTGGCCTTAGCGCTGCCCTCCTGAAAAGGCCCCATGGATGCAGCAGAGCAAAGAGCATCAGGAGCTAGCCAGGCAATGTGCTCTTCAGTGACGCCGGATGGCTCTGGACAGGCCTGCGGCCTTGCTCCTCTGAGGAGGCAATCCAGGAGAGTAGCTGGCCCATGACAGAGGGGGCCCTCGTGGTGCTGTCTAAGGAGCTGGCTCTTGGCAGAGATGCAATCATCAGCCATTGGCATTTCACCTGCTGCGTGATGCGGTCTCCAAGCCTGTGCCAGGTCTGGGTGCATTTACTTCTCATTTCCAGTACTGTCACTTACTTTGTCCCATTTCCTGAGGTGTCAGCAGCTGGAGCTATTTATGCTTCTCTAGCGTCTTTCATCCAAGGAAATCAAAACACTTCATGAACCTTCGTTAAGCCTCAACCAGAAACCCTGTGGGGTAGGTGAGTGTTTGCTCCTGTCGCTAATGAAGTGCAGCCATCTCTGGGGTGGGACGCTGCAGTTGTACGTGCAGTTTAGAGCAGGAAGACATGAACACTCTGGCCTGTGGAAACGGCGCTGGGAGTGTAAGGAGCAGAGCTGGGGGCGGGGGGAACTTTCAGCCTTTGACATTTTTCAACAAAAAAAGGAACAGTTTTGTTTGAATCTGGGCAGGACCCAAGGGTTAGCAGCCCAGCACTGAGAGAGAGGCGCGGAATTGTTAACGATCAGTGTGCTCATGCCGCTCGTGACCTGAAGTGCGAGTAAGCAGGGGCCAGGAGACTAGAGGAGAGAACTCCCAGACACAGGGGCTGAATTCAGTTTTTGCCGGTGGGTGCTCCTCTCCACCCGCTTCTCGTGCAAGCGATGGACAGGGCCTCAGGGTGGGGGAGGGGGGAGAAGCAGTTGAGTGGAGGGGGCGTCAGGGTGGGGCAGGGGGCAGGGCCACGGTCCAGGCACTGGGGCCCACAAAAGATTAGTCCAGCCCTGGGGGTGCTAAGCACCCCCCCTATTTTTTTCAGTGGGTGCTTGAGCCCCAGCGTACCCATGGATTCAGCACCTGTGCTCCCAGGGGCTAGTTTGGATCTAGTTGTACGGACAGCGCGTCCTCCTTAGCATTGAGCATAGGCAGGACTCTTTCCTAAGGGAATTCAAGTGGAAGGGAAGGAAATTTTTTAATTACCCCAGGTCCTTTGTATTTGCACACGTAGCAAAAATAGTGCAAAGGCCCGTGAAAAACCGCCAAGGAAAGCAGCCCTGCCGTATGCACATCACTGTTCAGAGAGGCGGCGTGATTGCCAGTGTAGTTCTGTGCAATCACATCCTGACGTAAATGCAAGAGGAGACTGGAGAATCATTTAACTTCCCTCCTTTGCACTCCCCTTTTCTAACCAGTCAGTGCCATGTAACAGCAGCGATGGGTTGGTACCAGAAAGGAGGGAGGATAGAGAAATAAGCTTACATCCATGCATAAATCTTGAATGAAAACTAACGATAAGAGAGCCCTGTGGGAGCTGTTCACTTCTTTGCGATTGGCTCAGCTCTTGGGGAAGAGGCTTGCTTCAGAGCTGAGCGTAATGAAGTGTGTGAAGAGGCTTTGTAGAAGGCTAAATGTGCCCAGTTTGCGTCTTGCTCTTGATGAAAAAAGAAAAGGAGGACTTGTGGCACCTTAGAGACTAACCAATTTATTTGAGCATGAGCTTTCGTGAGCCACAGCTCACTTCATCGGATGCATACTGTGGAAACTGCAGAAGACATTATATACACAGACCATGAAACAATACCTCCTCCCACCCCACTCTCCTGCTGCTAATAGCTTATCTAAAGTGATCACTCTCCTTACAATGTGTATGATAATCAAGTTGGGCCATTTCCAGCACAAATCCAGGTTTTCTCACCCTCCGCCCCCCCCCCCCGCCCCCCACGCACACAAACTCACTCTCTTGCTGGTAATAGCCCATCCAAAGTGACCACTCTCTTTACAATGTGTATGATAATCAAGGTGGGCCATTTCCAGCACAAATCCAGGTTTTCTCACCCCCCACCCCATACACACACAAACTCACTCTCCTGCTGGTAATAGCTCATCCAAACTGTCCACTCTCCTTACAATGTGTATTATAATCAAGGTGGGCCATTTCCAGCATAAATCCAAGTTTAACCAGAACGTCGGGGGGGGGGGGGGGGGTAGGAAAAAACAAGGGGAAATAGGCTACCTTGCATATTGACTTAGCCACTCCCAGTCTCTATTTAAGCCTAAATTAATAGTATCCAATTTGCAAATGAATTCCAATTCAGAAGTTTCTCGCTGGAGTCTGGATTTGAAGTTTTTCTGTTTTAAGATAGCGACCTTCATGTCTGTAATTGCGTGACCAGAGAGATTGAAGTGTTCTCCGACTGGTTTATGGATGTTATAATTCTTGACATCTGATTTGTGTCCATTTATTCTTTTACGTAGAGACTGTCCAGTTTGACAAATGTACATGGCAGAGGGGCATTGCTGGCACATGATGGCATATATCACATTGGTGGATATGCAGGTGAACGAGCCTCTGATAGTGTGGCTGATGTTATTAGGCCCTGTGATGGTGTCCCCTGAATAGATATGTGGGCACTGTTGGCAACGGGCTTTGTTGCAAGGATAGGGTCCTGGGTTAGTGGTTCTGTTGTGTGGTATGTGGTTGTTGGTGAGTATTTGCTTCAGGTTGGGGGGCTGTCTGTAGGCAAGGACTGGCCTGTCTCCCAAGATTTGTGAGAGTGTTGGGTCATCCTTCAGGATAGTTTGTAGATCCTTAACAATGCGTTTGAGGGGTTTTAGTTGGGGGCTGAAGGTGACGGCTAGTGGCGTTCTGTTATTTTCTTTGTTAGGCCAGTCCTGTAGTAGGTGACTTCTGGGAACTCTTCTGGCTCTATCAATCTGTGCTGGAAATGGCCCAACTTGATTATCATACACATTGTAAGGAGAGCGATCACTTTAGATAAGCTATTAGCAGCAGAAGAGTGGGGTGGGAGGAGGTATTGTTTCATGGTCTCTGTGTATATAATGTCTTCTGCAATTTCCACGGTATGCATCCGATGAAGTGAGCTGTAGCTCACGAAAGCTTATGCTCAAATAAATTGGTTAGTCTCTAAGGTGCCACAAGTACTCCTTTTCTTTTTGCGAATACAGACTAACACGGCTGTTACTCTGAAACCTTGCTCTTGATGATGGGTTGTGGCTGGATTTTTTTCATTACTCCCCAAAAAGCGAGAGCTGTGTTGGGCCCCTCTCTTCTCAGGCTGCCACTTGCTGTGGTGGTTTGGATGACTTTTGGAACCTAGCTATGATGAAATGGACTGAGACCCAACAACTCATGCCACAGAGAGGCCACCAGCCTGGAGCAGCTTCACTTTACTGCTGAGCTGGGTTGGATTAAACCTGTTACCTAAAACAACACCTAACTCCTATATAGAGCTTTTTATCAGTAGATTTCAGAGTGCTTCACGGTCTCTAAAGGTCACAGAGATTGAGCTGGATCTGGATTCAACCAAGCAGGATTCGGGGTTGGCATTCTAGCCACTGGGCCACCCTTTCTCCTAGAGAAGTAAAGTACCAGCGTCCCCTGAGCCATTTGGTCCGGCGCTGTCCCTTGTTTAATTTCCTTTTCAGATCTACTCATTGCTCAACTTTTCTCTTGACAAAAGCAAGGGGGGGGAAAACCATAAAAAATTAATAAGAGAATCGATGGCCCATCTCGCGCCGAGACTGTGTCGAAATGAAATCGCATTCAGGCTAATGGCCCTAATTAAAGATGTTATTACACAGAGGAAATAAGGAGGAACCAGTGATTAGTGGCAGTGTTTCCTACCCTCATTAAATTGTCCATTCGCCTGGTTTGCTTGTGAATGAGGGTTTCTAAGGCCTGTTCAAAACCAGCTCAGCGACTGGCCCAGGGAGACGCTGGGTAGGAAGTGGCCTGCCAGTGCGGCTGTCTCATGAGAGCGCAGTAGATTTGGGTGAGGGGTCTCTGCTCAGAGGGGATGTGGTGAGGGAGCACACACAGGCATTAGCATCTCCTTGGGCTGCGTGATCTAGTTCAGAGCCCTGCGTGATGGCTGGGTGTGTGGGATGCAGTGCAGGCTTCTGGAGGGGACACGATACCAAGGTCCTGGCCATTGCTGATTGCACTGTCCGGGGGGCACTGTCTCCCCACCCCCATTTACCGGACTGGGAGTGGGTGGGGTGGGGTCTGGGTCAGCCCCCTGACGGAGCACCTACCTCAGTGAGGGAGATCTTCAGCTCTAACAACAGACACAACCAGAGGGGAAAAGCCATCCCTGCACCTTCCCCACTGCCCTGTCCTCTCCTGCTTCGCCAAAACTAAGCTCCCCGCCCTCAGTAGCAAAGGCCCCAAAGGCCTTTGCATCTTTGCTGTTTCCCAGGTTTTTGTTTTCTAAAATCCCCAGATCCTCAATATTCATGGTTTTAAAAAAGAAACGTGGGTCGTGTTCTTCCCCACAGCTTGATCTCGTCCTTCGATCTGGTAGTGCCGTCTCTTCGAACTAGCGAGGAGTGTTATTTATTTTGAGTGGCCCTGCACATCTCTGACACAGTTTGGCTTCTGTAATATCTGGGAGAAATATTCCAGAGACTCCCTTGATAATGCCAGCCTTGTCAGTGAGGCAGTCAGGTGTTTTTATCCTGTCAGTTCTTTATTTCCAGCTTTGAAAGCTGACAAAACCTTTTGTAAGTCAGGTTCCTTGTTTTCCTCAAGTATTGCTGGATGGGATCCAGCCTAACCGCTTCTGGGTATTCAGAACTCCCTTCCCTGGAAGATGCCCTTCCATTGGGAGGGGGTGATGGCTGACTCTAGAGCCAGCCCTTTTAAGGGGGCGCCAAAGCATAAAACAACTAGATTTGGGGAGCTTGTGCCCTGCGGCTATTCTCCCACCGATGTGCTTGAGAAGATGGTTGTTAGCTCAGCAGCCCGAGCCCCACGAGCCTGAGTCAGTGGATGTGGGCTCGGAGACTCACTGCAGTGGGTCGTCTTTTGCAATGTAGACATATCCTGAGTGTCTGAATGAAACACTGAACAAGCATTGTTAACGTTCCCATTAAGAAGAAGACCAGCTCCAAGTGTCTGTGCTCATTATTCCCAATCCTGAGCATCACGGTAGAGCCTAGGGACCAGCTACAACAGAGGAGTAGGTGGTCCTGACCCCAAAGTGCTTCCAGTGTAAATCATTCACGTTATCTCTCCACTCCAGATGCCCCTGATCACACTGAGCACTTCTCTTTCCACTGGCCTGCTCCTGGCAATCACAGAGCAAGGCGCTGTTCTCCTGTGTGAAGCGGCGTGTCTTGGTCGGACAATCTTGTAGTTATAATTTAAAAAAAAACAAACACCCCCAGTCAAATGTTGTAATTGATTAAATGACCGCCCATCTAGGACATTTCAGGGGTCCAAGGAGGAGGACACCTGGCCGCCATGTGTAAAAACAGGACTGTTCCAACCAAATTGACATGACACGTTACATTTTACATCACTCGTGTCTCAGTAGACTTGTGCAAGGCCCCACAGGAGGGCTGTGGACAGTGTTGAACCTGGATCTGCCATGGCCCAGGCTAGCACCCTAACAACAGGACCAGGCGTCCCTTCCGCCTGCTTCTGATAAAGGCCCCGATCTGCAAAGTGCTTGTCCATTGACTTCAATAGGACCTGTCATGCTTAAAGTTACACACGTGCTTTGCTGGACAGGGGCTGTAATCTGTTTGCCCATCTCAGAGGGAGGCACAGTGCATGTTTCCCAGTTATCACACTCTGGCTAAGTGGGTTCCCTTTGAAAATAGTAATCCCTCCACAGCCCCGTGTTACAGGTGAATCTTCCCTGCATCCTTTTGTCCTACAGGCACGTTAGCTATGCTAATTAATTTAATAAATCCAGTTAGTCCTGGAAAGCACTTTAAGGATGAAAAGCACCATGGAAACACTGACAAATCTTATTATTCTTCAAGGTTTTCACCCTTTTTCTGCTAAGCAGAGCTGGGTGAAAGGGGCAGGCTTGGCAAGTTTTGTAGAAATCTCCATTGTTTCGCTCTCAGTCGTTTCCTGGCTCAGAACCGTCGCTTTGTGCAAAATTCCACTCTCTGATCTGAAAAGCTTGCCTGTAGTGTGAATTCCATTTAATCTGAAAGGAACAAGAAAAAGCCAGGCCAAGGAAATCTTTTTGTACCAGTGTGTTTGCTCGTCTCCTGCAGGTTCCTCCCAAGCAGAAGGATTCCCACCTCCAGCAAACGCACGCTAACCTTTGCTCTTCCTTCAGGGTTCCTAGAACAACGTGTTAACACTCGCTGCTTGCTTTGCTAGACGCATCGAGGCCCCTTCTGCCATGACAAGTTGGGCACAGCGGCTGAGCCTCTCTCTTCCCAGCGCTTGGAATGAAATGTTTATCCCACCCTCCCCCGGAAAGCTCTGATTGGAAGTGACACATCCATTAAAAGCAATACACGTTTAGCCCCTGTGCAGGATCTTCCTTGGGCTCGTTGAGTAGGAGCATAGTGTAGCGACAACATTGTGCAGCCAGCCTGAAAGCAACGTGGAGCAGCAAGTTTGTTAGAGCCGATTTGCAATGACTTGCCCCGGCCGCAGTTAATGTCCTGGAGACGGTGGAGCCTCTCGGTAGCCTGCTTTCTTTGGCTTGCTTCTGTAACACTGCTGCAGCTCAGCTCCTGTGGCGTTTAGTGGCGGAATAGGGGGGTTCCTGGTAAAACGTCAGCCCAGTGAATTCCATCTCCCCTGCCTGCGTTCCCACTTCACCTAGCCTCTGCAGTCTCACCTGCAAAATGGGGCTAATGGTACTTGCCTGCCTCCCGGGCCCCTTGGCTTGCACAGCCTGTTGTGAATATACAGGTGAGCTGAGTCTCATCACTATCACAGGCTCGTCCTGGAGTTTTCCAGCTTGTCCACATGGAGCCAATGCTGCCCTTCTAGTGCCCGCGTGCCAAGCGGCCTCCTTTAAACCCCGCTGCTCTAGGAGTGCCTCCTACAAGCCGCTCGCTTCCTCTTTGCAGCTGCAGGGTGTCCCGGCCGCCCGGCCCCGCAGTTGTCGGGGATGGGGAATGGACACTCCTGGGGCGGGGACCTTGCCTTCAGATGGGTTTGGTCAAGTGCCGCGAGCTCTGTCGCTGATCATAAAGTAACGGGCCCAGAACAGTCCTGCGCTGTTAACGGTTAAAGCCCCTACTTCCTGCTTAGAAGTAATGCACTTGCCAAGCAGTGTCTTCCGTTAGCTTGTCTCCCTCCGCAGCAGCTTTGCTGTCGAGTCAGTGACGTGGGGGGAAAGACTTTTGCTCCCATGCAGTTGTGCAAACATGGTAACTTCACACCACTACAAAGCAGGCTACAGAAGGTGCAATCCAGCTGCAGTTCACTCCCACAGCTGCTGGGCCAGAGAAACCAATCTTGGGGCAGCAGCTTTTCATTCTGCTCCTCACCCTCCAGGGGAAAGGCCCTGTCTCCAGCCCAGCCCCAGGACATTTCTGCTGAGTAGGTTGGCGTCTATTGCCCAAAATTGGCGTCTATTGCCCAAAAGGCTACAGACTTGGCTTTGGGCTGGGTCCACTATGTACTCATCCAGAGATTTTCATTAGGGCCAGAAGGTACCATTAAGCCTGCATAACGTAGGCCAGAGAAGAGAGAGGATGCTGATGTGAATCTAAAGGTTGCTGGGAAGACCCCAAGATCTCAGTACATCTCCCACGTCTGCTACCTGGCCACAAAAACTTGTGGGACGTATTGTCCTCACCAGTGGTCTTCATAAACTCTGCCCTGTGGTGGCTGACCAGCCATGGAATAGACTCTGGGCTGCATTGTCGAGCCCACAGATGGCTACAATTTTAATTATTCTATTCAAGTCCCCTGTTCGCTCTCAGCCTAATGCGCTGCAGCCAAACCCCGAGACTCTCCCTGAAAAGCTGCTGTCCTCTCGGCCAACAGCAGCCACCGACGGTGCTGAATACTTGAGAAAAAAACCTTTTTGGTGGATGTGGCAAATTGATTGCTGAGGGGTAGTAAAACCAAGCTCTGCATGCAGAGGAGCTTGACAGGCATGACTAAATCCCTCCTTGGAATAATCCGTTGTGTGGAACTCGGCGTAATTCTGCACCCTCTCCGGCACTGGAATCCACCGATTCACTGGTTCCCCAAGGTTTATCATCCACACACGCAGCCCAGTTATAGCCTGGGAAATTGGCACTGACTCTAAATCCTACTTTTGTCCTTAAATTGTTGTGTTCCGATGAAAGACTCTTGATTCAGGAGCTCTCAGAGAGTTAATCACTTGCCATTTCCTGTTGCCTTTTAAAACCTTCCTTGACACTGAATTATGCTTTGGCCCAGTCCCTTAAATCAGCGATTCTCAGACTTTCAGGCCTCATGTACCTCCTCGAAAGCTCAGCAGTCCGTGGTGCCCCTCCTCTGTCGCTGTAATCACTGGATTGCTAATGAATTGCCAGCAGTGGCAGAGCTTGAGAACAGCTGCCGTAAGCAGCATGGTCGCTGTGTGCATCGCTGGGTTCACGGCACGATGACTTTAGCAGATTCTTGTGTTTATATACAGTTTTGCACTCACAAAACTCGGTGACCATCTCTCTGAGAAAGGGAGGGTGTTGCATTTAATGGCACCTTGCCTTGTGCTGTCCCCCCCATGTCATGGGGTCATCGCTCATGCTGTGTGTTGTAGACTTGGCAGCTGACAACCTGATGTATCTGTCTTTGCATTTGAGTCACACTCTCTAACTGCTCCTGTCAGCCAGTCTCTCACACCCTGACCCTGGTGATAATGAGGCTGTCGGATTCAGACAAGCGTGGCATCAGATTCCCATCCGTTCCTCGCCCGCACGCCATCGTGCGGCTCGGGGAGTGTGTTGGCTGGGCTCCGTATGATTACCGGGCCTTTCCCTTCCCACCGGGGCAATTAACCAATTCATTAAAAACACTGCTGGACTCTAGACCTTGAGTGTACAGATAGCAGGGCCCAAGGGAACAAATCGTGAATTTGTGCTGGTGAAAGGAGCTGCATTCTCGCCCCTCCCCAGGCTGAAGGATTCGTTGTCGCCACAACATGGGCAATAACATGCTGAGTGTCTCCCCCACAGCTCCCTGCCAGCATGTCTCAGCCCTGCATGGCAGGGGGAGAGAATTCCATCACGGTGGTCCAGTCGCTCCCTGGCCGGCCCACTGAGGCTGCAGCGTGTAGTGAGGAGCCCTTGGGAAGTCCCAAAGAGCGGGATTGGCAAAGGAGGAGCCTGCTGCATCCCATTCCATATTCTCAGGAAAGGGAGTCAGTGATCAGGTGAGCTGGGACCCAGGGGGTGGATGGACCAGCTGACCTCCAGAAGGAAAAGAGGGCAGAGAATGGAAGCTGTCGCCCTGGGAGGCAAGGGGGGCAAAGACCCAGCCCTTCCCCTTCTCGGAACTCTGCACCGGGGAGAGGGGTCTGCAGGGTCAGGGGAGACAGAGTGAAAGTGGGGAGAGAATTGGGGTGGGGACAGAGCTGGACTGGCAGGATTGGAGCTGGTGAGCTAGGGGATGTTGGTGGGTGCAGAAGGCTGCGGGGAAGCGGGGAGGGCAGAGAGGAGGCAGGTTAGAGGCAGAGGGCAGACGGAGGGGTAAGGGGTAGTGGCGGGTAGAGATGGGGGCTCTGGTGGGGGCACTTAGTGTCCAGGACCATCCACGTTCCTTAAGGCCCCACAATGTTCCCCACCCCCACCCCCCCCGTAATTCAAGCACTGCCTAGCAGCTGAGTCTCTTGTCTAGTACAGCTGAGTGAAGAGTCTGTCACAGGCCAAACCCGGGCTCTGCTACACCACCCATGCAGGGCTTGCTTTGTGGGCAGAGCTCAGGACCCTCGGTCTGTACGGCACCAGGCACACCCAAGTTGGAAGAGCGCAGCCTGGCTCTGCCAAGAGCACTTGGAGACAGGCTGGCAGCTGTCTGGCTCGGCCGGCTTGCTTGCTATTCACCTTTCCTCCTGATCGAATACCAGGGCACTAATAGGGCAGAACACGCTCCACACTGCTGTAGGCCAAACACAGGAGTGACACCAAATCGGATCAACTTTTTCCAATCCAGTCTGCCACTTTGGCAGTCTGTCTAGATCCGTCTGTCCAGCTTCTTAGATGGCACCCACCACTGTGCTATCCTGTCCGCTGGCCTGGGCCTCACTCCCCTGACCTGGGCCCCCTAGACCTGTGTCTACCCCCACTCTCCTGGACTGCACCCCCCCCCCGCCCCCGTCTCCCCAGTGTTTGTGGTTTGGAGGGAACTGCTCTCATTTGAGGCTGAGCTCAGACCAAAGTCCTGCTTCCAAATGGCCCCAAACTCAGAACTGAACTTGGAAGCTGTAGGTGGCGGGTTCCCCAGCCTGCTCCCCCTGCAGCCGGGCTTTACCCTAGACTGATGCGGGAGGAGGCGGCCGTGCTTCAGCCCCGTGGGAGACAGGAAGCCCCCGCTGCCTTTGCCTTTCACCCCTGGTTCCTGAGAGCTATCAGCCCGGGGAGGCTGGCACAGATCACTTCAGCCTCGGGTTTCCAGGGTGCAACCGCCAAAGAAAGGGAATTTAGTAGAAAAGGCAGAGTGCAAACGGGCTCAGGGCCTGCTCTCTGAACCCCAGACGGACTCGACTGTCGGCCCCAGGGGCCCCGGCCCCTGGAGCAGGTTTGGAAGACTTTACCTGCTAGCGCCCCATGACATGGATGGGTGACCTCTGGCACATGTGTGGGAACTTCCAGTGACTTTGTGTTTCTGTGGAAGGCTTTTACTGTAGGGAGAAGGGTACTTGTTAGCGGGAGCTGTGGGGTAACGTGTAACTGCTGGCAATGCACCGCGTAGCTCTGGGAGAGAGAGCGCCATGCAGGCGCTGGCCGTCTGGGGAGATCAGTGGAAGGCCGGGAGCTGGGCAGCCATCAGCCCCCCGGGCAGAGGGGCAGGTGACGTGGGCCCCTGCCCAGAGACGGGTGATGGCTGGAGAGCTGGTTGGGGTGGACCCCGGAGTGCGGGGTACGGGTGCAGTGACGCCAACACTGGGACAGGGGCAGTGGCTGCTGGTTTGGGTTTCCTGGGGTTGCTTCAAAGGGGCTGGCCTGGGGGAAGTGCTGTATTAATCCGGCTGCCGCCCCGTAGGGTTCCTGAGACTCCGGCAGGGGAAGGGGTGTCAGTGACTGGAGGTGCAGCTGGCCCTTGTATGCCGGGAGCAGACTGATGCCCTTTCCCCACGCGACTCTGCCAGGCCCTGCAGGACGGTCACAGGGCGATTCCCGTCCGCTGCAAGGTCTTCCATGTCTCCAGCTCCATCTAATGTCCAAGAGGGGCATTGCTCATCGTGCGAGCCGGGTGCCCCATACGCAGGGGTCTCCAACCTTTTTACACCCAAGATCACTTTTTGAATTTAGGGGCAACCCAGGATCTATCCTGCCCCTTCCCCAAGGCCCTGCCCCGCTCACTCCATCCCCCCTTTCTCCGTTGCTCGATCTCCCCCACCCTCATTCACCAAGCTGGCGCAGGGGGCTGGGTTTGGGAGGGGTGCGGGCTGTGGCTGAGGGGCACAGCATGGATTCACCAAGGGAAGGTCATGCCTGACTAATCTAATCGCCTTTTATGATGAGATTACTGGTTCTGTGGATGAAGGGAAAGCAGTGGATGTATTGTTTCTTGACTTTAGCAAAGCTTTTGACACGGTCTCCCACAGTATTCTTGTCAGCAAGTTAAGGAAGTATGGGCTGGATGAATGCACTATAAGGTGAGTAGAAAGCTGGCTAGATTGTCGGGCTCAACGGGTAGTGATCAATGGCTCCATGTCTAGTTGGCAGCCGGTGTCAAGTGGAGTGCCCCAGGGGTCGGTCCTGGGGCCGGTTTTGTTCAATATCTTCATAAATGATCTGGAGGATGGTGTGGATTGCACTCTCAGCAAATTTGCGGATGATACTAAACTGGGAGGAGTGGTAGATACGCTGGAGGGGAGGGATAGGATACAGAAGGACCTAGACAAATTGGAGGATTGGGCCAAAAGAAATCTGATGAGGTTCAATAAGGATAAGTGCAGGGTCCTGCACTTAGGACGGAAGAATCCAATGCACCGCTACAGACTAGGGGCCGAATGGCTAGGCAGCAGTTCTGCGGAAAAGGACCTAGGGGTGACAGTGGACGAGAAGCTGGATATGAGTCAGCAGTGTGCCCTTGTTGCAAAGAAGGCCAATGGCATTTTGGGATGTATAAGTAGGGGCATAGCGAGCAGATCGAGGGACGTGATCGTTCTCCTCTATTCGACATTGGTGAGGCCTCATCTGGAGTACTGTGTCCAGTTTTGGGCCCCACACTACAAGAAGGATGTGGATAAATTGGGGAGAGTCCAGCGAAGGGCAACAAAAATGATTAGGGGTCTAGAACACATGACTTATGAGGAGAGGCTGAGGGAACTGGGATTGTTTAGTCTGCAGAAGAGAAGAATGAGGGGGGATTTGATAGCTGCTTTCAACTACCTGAAAGGGGGTTCCAAAGAGGATGGCTCTAGACTGTTCTCAATGGTAGCAGATGACAGAACGAGGAGTAATGGTCTCAAGTTGCAGTGGGGGAGGTTTAGATTGGATATTAGGAAAAACTTTTTCACTAAGAGGGTGGTGAAACACTGGAATGCGTTACCTAGGGAGGTGGTAGAATCTCCTTCCTTAGAGGTTTTTAAGGTCAGGCTTGACAAAGCCCTGGCTGGGATGATTTAACTGGGAATTGGTCCTGCTTCGAGCAGGGGGTTGGACTAGATGACCTTCTGGGGTCCCTTCCAACCCTGATATTCTATGATTCTATGATTCTATGGTTCACAGTGTGGGAGGGGGCTCCGGCCTGAGCCTGAGGCAGGGGTTTGGGGTGCAGGAGGAGGTGAGGGGGGTGCAAGCTCTGGGAGGGAGTTTGGGTGCAGGAAGGGGCTCTGGGCTGGGGCAGAGTGTTGGGGTGCAGAGGGGGTACGGGGTGCTGGCTCGGGGGGGGTGTCAGGGCTGGGGCAGGGTTGGGGTGCAGGAATGGGTTTCGGTGCAGGAGGGGGATGGGATGCTGGCTCTGGGAGGGGGGCACTTACCTCGGGTGGCGGCACAGCGGGGCTTGGCCCTACTCAGGCACATCGGCACCTCCTCCCCATCACGAGCTGGGCCACCCTGTCAGCCAGTCGTGCACCACGTGGCCACGCCACTCCCTCCAGCTAAAGGGAAAAGGAGGTTGGATACCATTGCAAAGGCTTGAGTTCTTTTTCCTTCCTTTTCTGGATGGTTAAAAATATTTCCAGGGTGGTTGTTGCAACGGGAGTCACAGCAATAACTCGGCATGGAACCCTGAGCCCCCCAGACCTGGTTACGGTTGTAATAGTGAGCAAGGGTTTCATTAACCTTGGGTCCATAAGACACCCCCCGCATTTCCACCCAGCCCAAGGCCTAGTGTGGCTGCTGGGAGCACTCTGCTGTTAGCCTCTTCCCTGGCTAGAATTCACCGTGGATGCCTGTCCCATGCTTGTGCTCTCATTTCTGATCCTCAGACGCTCTTTGCTTCTCACCCATTAATCCGTCGTTGTTTTGCTGGCCGAGTTGGGGGCAGTGGCTCCGTCAAAGGCCTTTTCGAAAGTGAACCCTCCACCGCTCAGCAAGGGAAGAGTTTGAGGGTTTGGGCTCTGGGCCAGCTCCTGTGGGTAAGAAGTGAGAGGTCGCACCGAAGTCTCCAGAGTGAAAGCTGCAGCTCTCCTTCCCTGCGGCTGCCTCCCCTGCTGGAGTCTCTCTCACGGGACTGCACTCAGGGCTTACTTGGCAGTAATGGACAGACAGAGTATTTGAGGCTGCTGGAAACAGACAGACCCTGTGGTTGTCTCTGGCTCCAAGACTGATGGACACAGCCTGTGTGGCTTAGTATCACCCTACAGCTCTCGGCCTGCCCTAAGCAGCCTTGGACCGCCCGATGGACTGTGCCACCCCACCTGCGGGACAAGCATGCTGCTGCTAGAGCAGTAACCCCGCGGAGGACAGCAGTGGTAGCATGTGGCGGCTAGGCTCTCAGCTGCGATGTGGCGGGAGCACCTCCCAGCGCACCAGCACGGTGGCTCAGCTTTGCAGCCGGTGCACGGAGCATTGAGAAGGCGGGTGCGCTTGGGAAGGGCAGGGTCGCATCTGCTTGCGCTGCTCAGGTCAGTCAGTAAATGACGGGAGTGTTGTCATTAGCGCATGCAGGGAAGTTGGCAAGTTGTGTCCCTCACCCCAAATACCCTGATTTGTCTGTCTAACCTAAAGCCGGAATCGGACTGCACAGAGTAATGACCGAGGGAGGAGAGTCTACACGTCTGTTTATCTTATACATTGTTTTGGGGGCCCTGAAACAGGCACTGTTAGAGGGGCTGGAGTGCATCATGCCACACAGCACTGGAAAGAGAGGCTCCCAGTCTATTTCCATGGAAGATGCAAGTTGTATGGGTGATCTGGACAATGATGCCGAGCAGACAGAGCGCTGCTCCCCAACCTGTCTGACAGCATGGGGTCGCCATCCGAGATCAGACTGAATTTTCGACCGTGCTGTACTGGGCTGGCTGCCAGCCTCCATGCAGGTCGGAAGAATTAGAATCCCAGGGTGTCCGGTTTCAGAGGGGCAGCCGTGTTAGTCTGTATCAGCAAAAACAACGAGGAGTCCTTTGGGCATAAGCTTCCGTGGGCTAAAACCCACTTCGCTGGATGAACCAACCAAGACCACCGCTGTCCACTGAGGCCAGTGAAGGCAGTGCTGCTGCATGGCGTGTCTGACCCACACAGAGCCTTCCCTGACTTAGTGCTTGTAGAGAAAAATCTGATCGTTTTGGACAAACGTCCCATTTCAGTATTGTTTTCTCGCTATGGTCTTGATCCTGCACACTTTACTCACCTAAGTACTCTCATTGAGCTCAGTGGGTGAGTAGGTTCCTGCTGCTCAGCTCCTGTTACGCTACATCCTTATTGATCCATGATTATAACGAGAGCCGGTGTCCCGTGAATACTGGTGAGTTGGTCTAGGGACTAACATCCACATTATTTTTAAAATTTCGGTAATAACCTCCTAGAAACTGAAGCATTTTCATGATTTTTTTTTCTTTTTAAATCTGTATGTCAGCCATGAAAACAGAACCACCAGCTCCGGTTCTGCTCTTGGTCATTGCTAAGGGGGGCGGCAGGTCCAGCCCCCATCAGGACAGGACTGTTGTTGTTTGTTATTTCTCCACATATTTCCGAGTGCACCGTTGGCGTTTCATGCCATCAGAGAACCATCTCGAGCTCTTCCCTCAAAAGGCTTGACTCGCAGCGGGAAAGCTAGGCTAGGCAGCACTGATAAGAAGTCAAGATGGTCAAAAACACTAACTCCACAAGGAAAACAAAAAATCTGATGATAGGCCCCTTCTCGGCGGGAGAATGACTTTAATTCCAGCCCAGCCCTTCAGAGGGAAGTGAGATAAAACCTGGTTATCGAATGATTCTTGGATGCAAGACATTAATTTCAGCCTTTAAAAAAAGCACAGGAAGAATAGCAGGGTAATAAGCATATGACTCAAATGGCCTTCAAGGTAGAAATTGATCAATTTAGTTTTAAAATTCTTGTTAAGTGGCTACAGGGGCCCCGAGTTCCGAGTGACTGTTATTAGACTGCATCAGAGGCAGGCTCAGAGAAGCAGAGGAGAGAAGCATAGGTCCATCAATGGCTATTAGCCAGGATGGGCAGGGATGGTGTCCCTAGCCTCTGTTTGCCAGAAGCTGGAATTGCGTGATAGGGGTTGGATCACTTGATGATTCCCTGTTCTGTTCATTCCCTCTGGGGCACCTGCCATTGGCCACTGACAGAGGACAGGATACTGGGCTAGATGGACCTTTGGTCTGACCCAGTGTGGCCGTTCTTATATTAAGCAGTCGTCTTGGCTTTAGGGCTGCACCCAGAGCAGGAACAACCTGCCAGAGACTGCATTCACTAATCTTTAGTAGGGTCTGTTAATACATCAGTGAAGTGCCCCACTCCGCTGGGAATCAGCAGCCATCGGGAATCCAGCCCAGCTGCTCCACCCTCTCCTGAACAGAGTTTCAAGCAAAGGTCATAGAGAGACTTTGCCTGGTACAGAGATGAGAGGGACCATGACATGGAGAGATGTGTGAGTCCTGGCCTGCCAGGGCCGGCTGTCTGAAGGCACAGTTGCCCAGTAGTCGGCACAGGGGCTTGTGAGTCAGGACGCCTGGGTTCTGTTCTGGCTGTGATGCTGCTGGTGTGTGAGAGATCTTGGGCAAGTCAGACAGGATGGTGATGAGGGCAACAGCAGTACTGAGAGAGCAGATGCCTGCGCTTGGTTCCTGTCTGACCCGTAGCTAACACTGGCAGAGGGAGGCGCGGCACTTGGGGAGCCTGGGATGGAAGGTGCTCTGTCTATGACCCACTCCCAGAGGCGCCGGGGCAATTTTTACAGTGCAGGCGCTGAAGTCGGAAACCGTATGTTAAGGTTGTTAGTACTACTTCCCGCCAGGGGGTGCAGCAGACTCCTAGTTCCAGCAGCTCTGCCCCCTGCTGCTGCCTTGTCTAGTCAGCATGCAGAGGAGGAGATGCTCCTGGGGAGGAGGGTGAGGGCTGCCCTCCATATCCCTGAGAGAGAGGAGGCAGCCGCTCTTTGCAAGCCCTCTCCCAAGGGCCATTACCTGTAATGGATGCTGGCTGCGTTGCAGGCGGGTTGTATGAGCTCTGCCATTTCCCCCTGCAAATCCTCTGGGTGCGAAGGCATTTGGAATCCTGCTCCAATCACTCATTTCACCTCTTAAACAAACCAACCCCAAAGCCTCCGCCTCCATGGGTTATTGATGGGAAATGCAACCTAGATGGAGCTATTATAAGGGCGGGGGGGGGGGTGCATAACTGGTTGGAAAACCATTCACAGAGCATAGTTATCAGTGGTTCACAGTCATGCTGGAAGGGCATATCGAGTGGGGTCCCGCAGGTATCGGTTCTGGGTCCGGTTCTGTTCAATATCTTCATCAATGATTTAGGTAATACCATAGACAGTACATTTATAAAGTTTGCTGATGATACCAAGCTGGGAGGGGTTGCAAGTGCTTTGGAGGATAGGATTAAAATTCAAAATGATCTGGACAAACTGGAGAAATGGTCTGAAGTAAATAGGATGAAATTCAATAAAGACAAATGCAAAGTACTCCATTTAGGAAGGAACAATCAGTTGCACACATAGAAAATGGGAAATGACTGCCTAGGAAGGAGTACAGCGGAAAGGGATCTGGGGGTCATAGTGGACCACAAGCTAAATATGAGTCAACAGTGTAACACTGTTGAAAAAAAACCGAACACTATTCTGGGATGTATTAGTAGAAGTGTTGTAAGCAAGACACGAGAAGTAATTCTTCTGCTCTAGTCCACGCTGATATGGCCTCAGCTGGAGTACTGTGTCCAGATCTGGGCACCACATTTCAGGAAAGATGTGGACAAATTGGAGAAAGTCCAGAGAAGAGCAACAAAAAATAATTAAAGGTCTAGAACACATGACCTGTGAGGGAAGATAGAAAAAATTGGGTTTGTTTAGTCTGGAGAAGAGAAGACTGAGAGGGGACATGATAACAGTTTTCAAGTACATAAAAGGTTGTTACAAGGAGAGGGAGAAAAATTGTTCTTCTTAACCTCTGAGGATAGGACAAGAAGCAATGGGCTTAAATTGCAGCAAGGGTGGCTTAGGTTGGACATTAGGAAAAACTTCCTAATTGTCAGGGTGGTTAAGCACTGGAATAAATTGCCCAGGGAGGCTGTGGAATCTCCATCATTGGAGATTTTTAAGAGCAGGTTGGACAAACACCTGTCAGGGATGGCCTAGATAGTCCTGCCATGAGTGCAGGGGCCTGGACTAGATGACCTCTCCAGGTCCCTTCCAGTCCTATGATTCTATGAAAATTGTTCCTAGACACCCTTCCCCTCAACCCAGCCTCCCCGCCGTGCAGGGTAAGTGTGCTGAGTGTGTCCCTGCTCTCGGCAGCCCTGAGCCTTAATGGCAGGGCCCAGCAGGGTCTATCTTGTTAGCGTTCCTGGTGTCTGCAGTCAAAGAGCCGCTCTCCAAGTAACAGCAACGTGTCTTTGTTGATACGTGCCCTTGCAGCCAGAAATCTGTCTTTTTCTTGTAACGATTTAATCAGTCCCCCAGCTGTCCTGCCCCTGTAAATCAGAGGCTGCACGCCAGGGGGTGCTCAGCTCCACAGGACTGTGTTACATCACTGAGGGCAGAGGGAGATGCTGAGACTTACCCAAACTTCTTCCAGTAGGTTGTGTAGCCTCGTTCATCATGGCTTTAGGAAATGCATGCGCTATAGGGGACTGAGTCTGTCTCCCTGCAGGTCCCCCAGTAAGATGTTAAAGGGATGCTGTGTTTGATCTTAGAGGAAAGGCCACAATCATGTGAATAGCAAAACATGGCAATCAGATAGCACGTGTGTATGAAGTGAATGGATCAGATGTCTCCCACCGCCAGGGCTGGGCATGTCCCCCGGGTGGCAGGCCTGGGAAGCGGGTAGCTTTGTGAACTGGCCCCACTGCGGCCTGCTCCCTCTTGGAGCTCCTCCGTCCGGAATTGTCTCTACCCATGCTGTGCAGCCTCTGTTCTCTTTCCCTCCTAGGCGTGGCTGACCGAGATCCATGAATACGCACAGCAAGATGTGGTCCTCATGCTCCTGGGAAATAAGGTGAGTTGGGCCCGGCCACGTAGCCAAGCTAGTTTCCAGGCAGTCACGCTGTCTCATTGCCAGTCAGGTCCAGGACGCCCCCCGCCTATGGGAGCTCCACCGTAATGGGCATTAACCATCTGCAGATGTGGTTTCAAAGCCTAACATTGGCCTGAAATGTTGGGGGCTCTCAAGAGCCCAGGGATGCCTTCATCTCGAGCTGGCAGGAAATCCGCTTTGTTCTTTATGCTCCGTGAAGCAGGCATCACTCAGAGCTGGGGAACCTCCCCAGGAGGCTTCTGGTGCTGCTGGGCCCTCAGCAAGGTCTCTTAGCAAATGTAAGCAGGAGAATTAGGTTATGGGGGATGCAGACTGGGCTAAATGTCCAGCAGTGCCCTGCCCTCACTGTGCTGCGGCATTTGCTGGTCCAAGGGCCTGACCCTTACCAGTGATTGGGCTCCCTTTCTGAGTATCCAAATTACCAGCTGCGTGAGTGACCCTGGGGTGAGGTGGCCAGTTACTGACATGGAGGTGAGCGGGGTCCTGTGTCTGGGGAGGTCTGTGTTGGCAGAGCCCTGTTCATCTGACTCAGCTGGTTTGCAAAATTGGGATGTGTGATACTGCTTGGGGGAAACTCCCGTTTTTTCACTTTGTTACATCGTTGCCTGATGTCAGCATGCTCAGACCCTACTGTACAGAGTTAGTGATGCTTAGGGCATCTATCACCTCTTTGCTCCAAGGATCTTGAGGCACTTTGCAGACACTGGGCCCAGTCTGCTAACAGATTTTGCTGGCTTCCACTGTGGGGGGAATGTGGGCTGCAAGCCCCTGTATGCCGCTGTAGTGCAGGCCCTTACTACAGTGACAGGGGGTGTTTCCGTCGCTGTATTAAATCCACCCCCTGGTCAATGGAAGAATTCTTCCATTGACCTAACGCTGTCTACAGTGAGGTGAGGTTGACCTAATTACATTGCTCGGGGCTGTGAAGAATTTTGCACCCTGTGTGATGTAGCTACTTGACCTAAGTTTAGAATCCTAGACCTCATAGATCCATAGTCTAACCCACTGCGAAGATCCAGGATTTATTGTGCATAAACCTTCCAAGACAGACAGCTCCAGCCTCCTTTGGAAAACCTCCAGTGAAGGAGTTTCCACGTCCTCCAAAGGCGTCTGCTCCATTGGCCGACTGTTCTTACAGTTAGGGAGTTTTTCCTGAGATTTAATCTAAATACTATAGTTTGAACACGTTGCCTCTTGCCCTGCCCTCTGTGGCAAGAGAGAACAACTTTTCTCCATCTTTTTTATGGCAGCCTTTCAAGTATCTGAAGACTACGATAGATGTCCCCCCTTAATGTCCTCTTTTCTAGAGGTAGCCCAGGTTGGGTCTGTGAGTTATTACTTGGCCAGTGTTTGATTCTTGGGTGCCTATGAAATGAGAGGTGCTTTCCATGGGTAGGCTCCGGAGGAACAGGGGCATGTTCAGTATGGAACACACAGGCCTGTTTGGAGACCTGCTTTACTGAGCTGCTTTACTGAGTTTCTTCCCTAGTCTACAAAGCGGGCCCTGAGTGGGAGGAATGAAGAGGTGTCCGTAGATCCTGGCTATATGTCAGTCCCTGCCTGTGGGGATCCATGATCATGCTTCTCTGAGGGTTGGTTCAGCACTTGCTTTCCCTCCTGAGCAGCGGAGATCCGGACGGACAGATCCTTGCCTTCTCTCTCTTTAGTGATAAACATTGGGACACCTAAACGGTGGTCAGCCGCCTGGCCAGGAGTCAAAGGGCCAAACCCGACTTGCTCGTGAACTAGCGTGGATCCCAATCAGCTGCATCCTCAACCTGAGCAGCTCCCAGTAAGACCAGGTGCCCTCTGGATCCAAGCAGCCTGATGCTTCTCTGGCTGCTCCCCTAGGTTTGCTCCCCTGGGTTTGAGAGCAGGAGCTGTGCTACCCAGAGCCAGGCACACTTGTCACATTCTTCTCTGATACCAGACTCCAATTTTGCCGGCCCGAGACTGTTCCCTCCTTCATGTCATAAGAGTTGATTTGCAAGAACATTACAGAAGCCCTCCCAGGAATAGTGAATTGGAAGCAAAGCTTCGGGAATTAAAAGAATCGTTCTTGTCTTCATTCAGATCTCACTTACAAATCCCGCCTTAGCCTTTCCATTCCCGTTACCAGGGAGGGGGCTGCTGCCGGAAACAAGAGGCCAACTCCAACACAGTGCTGGTTGTTTCCGCTAACCTAAGTGAATTACAAACACTTCTTGTTTATTGCATCGTGCCAGCAGCTGGATGATGAGTCTGATTGGGACCTGCCTGCATCTGCCTGGGTGTGCATGGACCAGTGGTCTATTGAAGGGCCTCTCTTGTTCGTTCCGGGGTGTCTCTAGGAACTTCTTTGAAGTGAATACCTTTGTGAGCCTGTCTGGAACTCGCTGAATTTAATTTCTACTTCAGCCTACTCTTCCACACCCTCAGGGTACATTGCTGTCCACCCCTTACCCTCATGCATGGCTCCTTCCCCTTTATCTACAGAGCAGTGACCTGGCGATTGACCTGGATTGATTGTATCTTTGCTGGGTAGGGATCAAACATCAGATGTGTGCTTGTTTCCCTGTTGAATCGGTTTAGGGCAGCCCTGCCACTCCATCCATTCACTGCAGGAGACTCCTTGGACAAGTGTGGCTTTAATCTCTCTCCGGGGCTGAAGCCAAGTGTGCGTCGATTCATTACTTAGTTCTCCAACTCGATAATTCTAGTCTTTCTGCCCTGCTATGGAGCCGTCATTCAAGGATCTCAGAGCATTCAACAGGCATAAGTTAATGCTGTCTCCCATCCCCCCTGCGACACCAGGAAGTGTTCGTCTCTCCGTGTTATAGACGGGAAATTGAGGCACAGAGTAGCTAAGTGGATTTGTTCAAGGCCAAGTTAATGACAGAGCCATGGATGGAACCCAGGAGTCCCAATTCTCTCTTTTGCTCTGCGCATTAGACCATATGCCCCCTTTCCTCGAGCAACAAGTCATGGCACAGAAATCGCAGCCTTAGCCCTCCTTGTGCTTTCCCGGCTCCAACAACTCAAGCTGATCTCCCCAGCGCGTGTATGGGAGAAAAGACACCACCTCCTTTGGCCCAGCTCTCTTGTCAGTGAAGTGAAATGTGATTTACTGGTGACGCTGCGGGGGGCGGGGATGCTGAGTGACTGCACTATTCATGTCTGTGTCAGCCCGCGCTCCTTAGCTTTGCCGGACATTGCTCTGCTGATCCATTGCAAATTGCTCTTTGTTGTTATCGCTGCTAGGTGGATTCGACCCAGGACAGAGTGGTAAAAAGGGAAGACGGAGAGAAATTAGCCAAGGTACGTGTGTCCTCGCAGCCCAAGACTTTGCCCAGATAAATTAGCTGCTGCTTGCACTTGCTTGGGAAAGTTGCATTTACAGTTAAGCTATGAGGCTACAGCCGCTAAACAATGAGTCTCCGGGGCTGAAGGCTGGTGCAGGGGCCAGTCTGTAGTGGGAAGGAGCCTGCGCAGTGCTGCCTTGCATGGCCTGGCTTTTTCATTTCTTGTGTTTCTTTCCCCTCTCTCTCCTCTCCCTTCTCCCGCTCTCTGCCTCTCCTTGTGCTTTCCCAGCCCCTTCTCACCCCTCACGCTGCTCTCACTTTGCCGCCTCGCTGCTGTTTTCAGTGCTTGGCAGAATAACCCTCCCCCTCCTGGTATTTTTCCTATCAAACCCTCCTGTCCTCCCAGGGTTTCCCCTAAAGGCCACGTTCCCCTCAAGACCACTCTCTGGCAGAGTCCGATTCCAAAGCCTCTGTCACTTTGCACATCCGGAGTCAGACGGGTTTGTTAGGGACTGTGTCTGGAGCTGGGCTCTCTTGTACCAAGCAGACAGCATGAACCCGTGGCCTGTCCTGGGCCACTGATGGGTCTCGTACTGAGACGGGTCTTGTCTTGCAGGAGTACGGAGTCCCCTTCATGGAGACCAGCGCGAAAAGCGGCTTGAATGTCGACTTGGCCTTTACGGCCATCGCAAAGTAAGTTAACTGTCCTACTGCTGCCTCTCCTGTTGGAATGCAATCTGCACCGCTCCCAGTTCTCCGCTCCCTTCCCGCACTGACTCAAAACGAGTGTTCAACACTGAAACAGAAACCACAGCCCGCCATTGCACAGCATTATCCTCTATCTTAGCATGCCACGGTACAGTGTGGGTCAGCTAGCTTCACCCCCAGCCCTCCTCTGTCAGCAAGAAATAATCACAGCCCCCATCTTTAAACCAGCCTCTGGGATTTGTTTCTCTTTTGTATACGCAGGGGAAAGTTCTGAGAAATGGCCATAAAAACCATTGAAGTTGACTCCTGAATTCCATTAATTTTTGGTACCAATCGTATCTAAGGAGCAAGATGAGTTGATTCTGAGGCTTTTTCTTGCATTGTCTTGCATCTAAGACTGATTTAGGAAAGCACTTAAACATATTTAACTTGATGTCTGAAACGTAACTTCAGTGGGACTTTAACCATGTGCTTAAGTGCTTTCCTGAGTAGAGACGCTTTCCTGAACCGCAGCCTAAGTACCCAGCCCAGCCCAGCTTAGCTTGAGAATGAGCCACGGCCCACGGCACTGCGATGAAGACGGCATTGATAAAGGTTTTCCCCGCCTGTGATTTGCTCCCGGGGGTTCCTTTTACAGGCAAAGCGATAACCTGTCTGTCTCTCCTGCAGGGAGCTGAAACACAGGTCCATGAAGCTGCCCAATGAGCCCAAATTCAAGCTTCATGACTACGTGAAGAAGGAAGTCAGAGGCTCAGGATGCTGCAGATCCTAAAGCGCAGGCTCCAGCAGCCAGGGCAGCTGTATAGAGACTCATGCCAAGTGTTCGTGTGCCACACTCCCTCCTCGTGGACAGTATGTGCATGTGTGTTCGTTGTCTGTGTATTCTCGTAACGGTGAGCTGAGATGTGGCGTGAAAGGAGCAGAAGAAAAGGCTCTGTCCTGGCAGCCCCGACGCTGGCTCTGGTGCAGCCACTTCATTCCAGGCCCCGCGGCCCAACACCCCATTGTAGTAGTATTCCTTAATTACATGCTGTGATCGCTTCGGGGGGGGTGTAAAACTTCAAGTTCCTCCCAGGGGGACAAAACCATCTGTCCCACGTCAGTCACTGGGGACCTGTCCATTCCTGCGAGCTAACGGTTGCTAATCCTGACATGGGTTTGACGCAGACTTTCTCCAACGCGTCCAAAGAGGAGTTTGGTATTGGTCCACACGCACACCTAGACATCAAGAACTCCTGTTATCATGGGGACTCTTGATACTTACTCCCTCTGTGGCCTTGGGCAAGTCATTTGACTGCCTTGTGCCTCGGTTTCCCCACCTATAAAATGGGGATGATAATACTTACCCAGCAGCAGAGAGCAGTGCGAGGATTAATGTTCAAAAGCTCTATAGAAGTGCTAGGTATTATTATATGACTGAGGGAAACTTTCCCCCACTCATAACTGTTTCTGGGCTACCCCGCTCCATTCCATTTTTCTTTTCCCACTTGGGATTCAATTATGAAAACATTTTGGCCCAGGGTACATTTTGTGTGTATTACAGATCTATATACATGCCCAAGAGAGATCTCTGTTTTCAAGGCAAACATTTTTGTAGTCTCTCCCTTGTTACATACATCAGTTTCACCATGTTGTATAATATATATTCCTTGCTAGAGCCTTCTCCTGCTCTGCCCTGCAAAAGACAAGAGCTTAGCTATCTTGTTTTGAGTAAGCTCCTGCAAACGTACCTGTTGAACAGAGAAACCCTGATTGTTTACATGTTTGATAAAGGCTTTTGCTCTCCATTATTGCTGTTTCTAGTATTCTGAGTAAAAACCCCCAATGTATTGCAGCTTATTCTAACTATCCTAACGTGGCTGATAGCGTTTTCAGACTGCCATGCTGCTTTGATTTCTTTAAAACTCTTTTGGGATACATCTTGCTTTCAGCTAAAGAAAACCAAGGAGAATGCTATAGGTTTTAACTGTACAGGTTTGTTAAAAGCCCTTTGCCAGCACTGTTCATTGGAATCCCCCGCCCCTTTGTCTTTTAGCAGTGTTATTTTTGTAATGTACTTCTAAATGCAATGTTTGGGAGAGTTGAGAGATGTTGCCAAAAGGGGATTTTTAACTGCAGATAGTTGCAAATTTCATATTTATGACTATCAGGGTTAATTGCACTGAATTTCCCAACACCACTTTAATTGTGAAATAAATAGTTCTTTTAATCAGCAAATCAAATCCCCACCAGCTGCAAGCCGGTTGGGGATTACTTAGCTCATTAAAATCAACCCCCTTGTTCTGTTCAGCTGAACCAAGTTAAGTTGGGATGCTGCATTCTGTCCACACCTAAACCTTGCTCCTGCCAAGGGGAGCTTGGAGTTTGAAAGGAACGCAGGATCCAGGCACAGCCACTGAAGCAATGGTCTCAGGCCGCAGAGAAAGTCACTTTTCCACAATGAACTACTTTAATGGTGAGTGTTGTACAAAGAATTGCAGATACTCTGTTAAGGTCAGTCTGATGCGTTTTTAGTAGCAGCGTAAGGGCAAGGAAGAGTCCTAAAAAGAAAAGTTGCAAGCCAGGCCTCGTCAAAACATGGCAATTATTTTCCCCTGGAAATTTTGAAATTTTTCCTTAAATTTCTCATTAATTTTTTTCAGATTTTTGCTTAAAACCTGTAAACAGATTTTTTTTTATTTTCATAAACCAAAAACCATGTTTTCCTTCAAAACAAACAAAAAAAATGTACCAAAAAAAAGTTTGTTTTTTTGTCAAAAAATGTTTTGATGAAAATCTTTGGACTGCAGCAGGTAACATGATGTGAACCTTGGCCTGAAGAGGGAGATACTGATAAATAACTGACCCCACCAGGCCTGTTATTGGATAGGACTCAGTGTGCTGTTCTGCAAGTGTTTGCAGGTAACTAAATGCGTCATGTGGACCGCACTTCCGGGCAGTTGTCTCCATGCAGCTGGTGTGCCCTGTAGCAGGGCCCAGTGAAGTGCAACGACTGTATTGGATTCAGCAAACTTGTCTGATCCTCTCCTGGTCAGAGCTGTGTCTGAGAGATCATAGAAGCCAAATGCAGGGAACAGAGTGTGTTTTTGAAAAGATGCAAGTGGACAGCATGTTTTAATTGGCATTTGTTCAGCAGTGCAAAGATGGTTTAAGATCTCTTGCCTATTCTCCAGAGAAACTATTTTGCGTGAGTAAATACAGCATATCTCTTGTGAGGAAACAATGTGCTACCTTTTAAATATAAGCTACTTGCTCTGTGTAAAGGTAGCCATGTGTTGCAATAACCACGCGAGTCTCACATTAGACCACAGAACTATCTGCCTTAAAATCACCCAATTCGTGGCTGTTTTCACTTTTTTCAAGCTTGTAAGCAGCAGCAAGGGCAGAGCAGGAGTTGGAGATTGAGTCTGGACAAGGGCATTACGGTGTGCAGGTGAGCTTTGCTGTGCTCCTGTTGCTGCTAACATCAGTAGCTGGCCTGCCTGCCCAGCTGGCAAATAGGTTTCTTCTTAGTTAGCCAGGCTCATTCCCTCTTATTAGACTGCACATAACTGCTTTGGCTGAAAATATTAATGGAGAAAAGTGGCATTCCTCTTTATTGACTCTGCTGCTACTGACTGTGCACCAATATTCTGAGTCACTAGTGTATTTGCAGAACTCCTAGGCAGAGGCAGGTTTCAGAGTAGCAGCCGTGTTAGTCTGTATTCGCAAAAAGAAAAGGAGGACTTGGGGCACCTGAGAGACTAACACATTTATTTGAGCATAAACTTTTCGTGAGCTACAGCTCACTTCATCAGATGCATCCAGTGAAGTGAGCTGCAGCTCACGAAAGCTTATGCTCAAATAAATGTGTTAGTCTCTAAGATGCCCCAAGTCCTCCTTTTCTTTTTAGGCAGAGGTAGTTGTCTAGGGCTAGGAGAGGACCTAGCAGAAATATACATGGGGACATTAGAGCATCACTACTGTTCATTTGGGCAATGACAGTCTGGATCTGGCCTCTGGAGCACTCACTTCTCCTTTTGATCTGCAAAGCAAAGTCCTTCAAGGAGCTTTCTGCTCCTCTCCTTTGGTCTGGTGCCACTGTGTGGCACCTAAAGGAAGTACTTCCCCCTGCCTGCCACTGAACTGGAAATTGTCAGAACCCAGCACTAGCGAACTTAGGCCATTCCTTCAGTACCTATGTAGTGAAATCACCCATACACTGAAAATTGTTAGATTCTGCTTTTAAAAAAACTAGTTTTCAGTGGTCTAACAGTACCTGAACTTTCTCACTGTGGAGAAGCATATGGTGAGCCCCCCCGTGCAAGACACCAGCCTCATTCACTGTATGGAGATGCCAAACAGTGACGGCTAATTGCAAAATCCTTCTGGAAAACTCACCAGTATACTTAATCCTTAATTAATACTTAATCCTAAAGTTCTGGTAGATTGCTGCCTCTCTCCTAGCAGGGCATAATCCTTTGAGCTTTGCTGTCTTTAATAAACCTGAAAAGAACCCCCACCTCCATTCTTTAAAATCTGCCAGTAGGAATAGAACTATTTAAAATCAGATATTTGAGTAAGAAATGTCAATGTCACTGCAGTGTGCTTTCCTGCCTTCCTCCCCAATTAAATCCCCCTGGCGTGAAGCAAACACTGATTGTTTTAATAGCAGAAATTAACAGCCAGTATCAAATAACTGATATTTTTTCTGGTTAAAAGCCTAGACTTTAAAAATAAGACTAAATATCCCACTGCACTTGATTAAAGCCCTTTCTGCTGCTTGACTTCTGCAGTCTATTTCTCAAAACTAACCTAGACTCTACTGCAGCACCTCCTGGGACTTGTGTAAGTTCTTGGCATCTATTTTTACATGGGCTTTTACTGCCACCAAGCAAGGAAGAATTATTCAGTACATTCAATCATAAACAAGCCTAAGAACTCAGTGTTGTGTGCACTAAAAACTTGCTGTCAGTTGTTTTACAGTTTTTAATGTTCTGTTCCTCTTAATAAATTTTTTTAAATGAGCCTGAGTCTTGACAATGGTATCTTGGTTTCAAAATAGAGAGCTAAGTAGAAACAAAAATAAAACCCAACACCCTCAACTGTTTAGTTACCCAGCCCACAGAAACCCCTTCCCCTGCTGTAGGAAGCACCTGTATTACAATCTCTGATCTCTCAAATCCCTTCCATCACCGAGAACCAACACAGGAACGGCCACACTGGGTCAGACCCACGGTCCATCCAGCCCAGTATCCTGTCTACTGACAGTGGCCAATACCAGGTGCCCCAGAGGGAAGTGAACTTAACAGATAATGATCAAGTTCTCTTTTAAACCCTATTATAGTCTTAGCCTTCACAACCTCCTCAGGCAAGGAGTTCCACAGGTTCACTCTGCACAGTGTGAAGAGCTTCCTTTTGTTTTAAATCTGCTGCCCATTAATTTCATTTGGCCCCTAGTTCTAATTATATGACCAAAGAAAAGTTATTTGCTTGTTCCCTTTCTCCACACCACTCATGATTTTTATAGACCTACCATATCCCCCCTTAGTCTCCTCTTTTCCAAGCTGAAAAGTCCTAGCCTCTTTAATCTCTCCTCATATGGGACCCATTCAAATCCCTCATTTAAGTTGCCCTTTTCTGAACCTTTTCTAATTTAAACTGACTTCACTGCTGGACTGAATTGCACCAGGGGAGAAAGATCACATACCTACCCAGGCAGGAACAGATTCACCAAGTAAACTACATTTCAGATCTAACTGGTCCCCAAATTGGCTCTACACAGAGTCCAATGTTCACTCCTGTACTTTTCTACTGAGAACACCTACGTTGTCTACTACTCTAGGCTAGGCCAATTAACTTTACCTTTATGGTAGGTATCCAAAAAAACCAGGAGTTTTCTGCATAATTCCAAGGCAAGTCAAATCAAAGGTTTAACCTTTCCATACTTCTCTTTGGAGATACCTCAACAAGTTAACTGTAGTGAATTTACTATTAAATCCTGCTAGTAACAGACTGATACAGTTCATCTTAACCTGCGATGTGAGTAGACTATTCTGTAACAATCCATTTGCTCTCTCCCTCTAGAGCCTACATTGTCATACCTTCCACCAAGGAAGGCTGTGAAAAGCACTGCAGCTCACACCACTACTCCCAAACGGCTTCAAAGAATAGAGCTTTTATATTGGAGGTCCTGACCCATCCAATGGATGGCATGTTCAGGATACCATCAAACCCACACACTGACTTGCATTAGACACTTTGTCAAATGTTTATGAAAATTTGAGTTCCATACTCAGTATTGAAAATTAAGTAAATCCAGCTCAGAGGCCATTCTTAGATTCTCCTTGACTAAGACAAGTTGTTTGGTATTGCTATAAGTTTGCCATTCAATAGAATTTGACTTTCTTTGTAGCTTAGTTTTTTCCAAATATCAAGACAGCTTTCTTCCATCACTAGGCTTAAAAAAAAGTGACTGACTTCTCTATCCATTACTGAAGGCCAGAGTAGTAAACCAAAGAATTCCTCATTGTATCAACTATGGTAGAATTAGATTAAACATCTGGCTAGAATGTGTTATCAAGCTTATTAAAATGGGGTTTCTCAGTTGGACTATCTTTGAACACAGAATTGTTAGCTTTAGCTGTTACTTCCCACCTCACCAGAATAAGGCTAAGGGTTACTGAACCTTGGGCCAAAGCTACATGCCATAGAGCAGCACGGAATTAAGGATCATCTTTTCCAGATAAAATGATGATTCTTTCCTCCACACCACAACAGTTTAACAGCATATTCTTCTCCTGCTCCCCCCTCCCCCCACAGGCTCTTCCAATAAGCAATGTAACCACCATTGGTGGTCATTATCAAAGGGGAAACTTGAAGTTCCTGTTAACCTTTTATTTAATATGTTCTATATATTATTTGTAAAGATAAAGCCAAAGAAATGCCCCCTGCCCTTCAAATAGTACTGAGTTTTATGGCAGTTTAGACCAGCACTCCAAAAAGTTCCATCTGCACAAACAACCTTCACCCAGGAGTGAACATTTCTTTAGCATGTTGTGTGAATGGATAGGAAAGTCTCACATTAAAAGAACCGCAAGTTGTTTCACTCTGTTTAATAAGACTTACATTTCATTTACATTCATACAATATACTTTTCATGTTTCATTCAAAATGCGTAACAGGTCACAAGTAAATCCAAATTACAGCCTCTGCATTTGAATTAGCGATTTACAGTCCTTTTGATGCCAACAATGGAAGTGAGCTGCTCTTCTGGTCCATTTCATTCCTACAAAGAGAGGGCAGCATTACACTCCAACCAGTAAACACATAGTAGTAAAACAAGTAGCAAGCTGACTCCCCCCGCATAGATTACAAACCTCTCTATTCCAGTCCTTGTCAGAGGATTTTCACCTTTACCTGAACAAGATTTAAAACTAGTCTGAGCCTCAGCCAAGAAAACCATAATCAAATACTGCAGGTACAGTTTTCAGACGAGGTGTCAGAAATAAAGTCACTCATCATTGGCTCAAGTTTAGGGTTTGCTGGCCTAGTTGAAACATGCAGACTTCATGGCCTCATTTTAACAAAAATCACTGGTCTAGACTCACCTCTACTTGCGCTGACCAGACCATCGAGCAACCTAAAAAAAGCCACACCAGTTAATACATCTCAAACAAGGAATGATAGCTACAAGAACAAAGGTGCAGCCTCGGGCATGAAGTGTAATCAAGTACTGCTTGGGCAATACTCATAGGGGGTGTCCGAAATTGAAAGCTCATCGCAGGCTACCCTTGGCAGGACACACATTGCAACGGTTAACACAGCAACTGCCACAACAGCAGCTGGTCCGACCTTCAACTTGGGCAAGCCTGCGTCAGTAGCAGACCCCAAGGTTAAGTATACACTGGAAAAAACAGGTGCATTAAAGCCATGGCAGGGAACAAGTTTTGAACAGCGCAAACGCAGGACAGCTGTAAGACGTTAGCCCGCCATGCCGCTTACGTCCACACTTGGCATGGGGCGGGGGGGATGAGATCCCCAGTTGGCGTCCGGGGAAGCGAGCTGTCGCCCGCGAAAGCTTATGCTCAGATAACCTGGTTAGCCTGTAAGGTGCCCCCAGTCCCCCTTGTCTTTTCCCGGTTTACACAGCTACGCCGGCACGGGCACCGCGCTAAGGCTACATGAGCGGGGGGGATCAAGCCCTGCCCGCCGCTCCAAGTGTAGACCCGCCCAGCCGGCACGTGCGACCCCCCCACCCTGCCCGGCTCACACCAGGCATCAGCCTCCGCAGCCCCAGGCGTCTAACACGTGCCAGCCGGGGGAGGGGGGGGGGGGGTCTGCGCCGCACGGCCCCGCCCAGCGAACACGGGTTCCAGCCGCCCCCGGCCCGTCCGCACTAGCGCTGGAGAGCGTGTTAGCCGCCCCGTGTCTAGCCCCCTCCCCGCAGGCAGCCCCCACACCGGGGCCGGGCGCCTGGGTTCCGGGCCCTCCCTCAGCGCGGAGCGCCCCGCGGGCTGCCCGGAGGGCCCGGGCCCGGGCCGGCTCCCTCGGCAAGGGGCCTCCGCGGCGCCCCGGCGCGCCCACGAGCCGCCCTCACCTCAGCTACCGCCGCGCAGAGAGAGAGTCTCCGCCCGCTACCGCGACCTTTATGGCCACCCCCGCCTCCCGCACAGCCAGTCACAAACACTCGTTTCGGAAAAGCCCCGCCTCCTCCGGCTCTAATTGGTAGCTGCTCCCCCCACGCACCAGTCCTGCCAGAGACTCGTTTTTAGCCGCGCGATTGGGCAGGAGCTTTGAGGGACGTACACTAGTGGCCAATAGTGACATGGATTGCAGCATAGAGTGAGCAGATGAGCACCAATCAGGGCAAGGCGTTCTAGGGCTGCTGGGGTTTGTAGTCCATGAGCCACGGGGTTCTCTGGCGGGTGGGCGGGGGGCTGCCGATGAGGGACTACAACTCCCAGGGAGCCCTGGGACCTGCGCTTCCGGCCTGGCTCGGCAGGCACAGCAAGCGCCGGGGCAGCAGCTGGAGGAGCAGCAGATCACTATGGGCCGGTACCGTCCAGCCGCGGTCGGGCCGCTGCCGCCGCCGCCAGGTGAGTGCGGGGCCGGGGATCTGGCGGGCCGGGGCCCCCGGGGGCGGATGGGGTCCCGGCCCTGAGGCTGGGGAGCCCTTGGGTGAGGGCCGGGGAATGGAGGGGGAGGGGCTGTGGGGGGCCGTATCACGAGGGGGAGCTGTAGGGTGGGGGGAGGGGCTGTGGGGGGCCGTATCACGAGGGGGAGCTGTAGGGTGGGGGGAGGGGCTGTGGGGGGCCGGATCACGAGGGGGAGCTGTAGGGTGGGGGGAGGGGCTGTGGGGGGCCGGATCACGAGGGGGAGCTGTAGGGTGGGGGGAGGGGCTGTGGGGGGCCGGATCACGAGGGGGAGCTGTAGGGTGGGGGGAGGGGCTGTGGGGGGCCGGATCACGAGGGGGAGGGGCTGTGGGGGGCCGGATCACGAGGGGGAGCTGTAGGGTGGGGGAGGGGCTGTGGGGGGCCGGATCACGAGGGGGAGCTGTAGGGTGGGGGGAGGGGCTGTGGGGGGCCGGATCACGAGGGGGAGCTGTAGGGTGGGGGGAGGGGCTGTGGGGGGCCGGATCACGAGGGGGAGCTGTAGGGTGGGGGGAGGGGCTGTGGGGGGCCGGATCACGAGGGGGAGGGGCTGTGGGGGCCGGATCACGAGGTGGAGCTGTATGGTGGGGGGTTGGATCACAAGGAGCTGTAGGGTGGGGGAGGGGCTGTGGGGGGCTGGATCACAAGGGGGAGCTGTAGGGTAGGGGGGCTGGATCACAAGGGGGCGTTGTGGGGGGAGGGGCATGGGGAGGCACCTAGGGATGAAGGATCTGTGTCTGGGGAGGGGGGGCTTTGTGGGGGAGACCCGGGGAGGGGGTGTGGGGCAGGCTGCAGGTGGGGAGAATGGGGATGGCATCTGTTGGGGGAGGCTGTGGCCGGTTGTGTGACAGGGGCACTGGTGTGATCTGTTCCCAGCCCTGCAACAGGGGCGCAGTTTGATCTCACATGTATGGGGGCGACCGGGCTTGCTGCTCGATGCAGGGTCTGCTGCGGGAGCTCCTGGTAGATACTCAGCACCTCAAGGGTTAAGAGGCTGTTGGCCTCTATGCATGGGGGGGTTACACTGTGAGTTGTTGCACTCCTATTGGTTACTCTTGCAGGGGAATGACAAGCCTGACACATTATTGCAACAGCTGTTCTATGCTGCACTTGTGTTTAGTTAACTGGCTGACAGCTCTGTGGAGGTGCTGAGCGCTGCAGTTGGCCACTGGATAAAGCTATGTACACGGCTCTCTGGGATGACTCTCTTGGTGGCTGTTTCCTTGTCTTTTATTAAAAGTTAAATCATTTGTTAAATCCCAATAGGGGATGTGTGACTGTCCAGTGCACAATAGAGCCAGGTCTCCTGTCTCCTTATGGGACGTAGGCCTCAGTAAGTCTTGACTGCCTCTCGCTCTCCCTATCTCTTATCTCAATACCTTCTCTCTGCTAGGTGCTATTTTATATACTTCTTTATCATACAGTGCATTTCAAATCTATATTGGCTAGTTGTGTTGCATGTCCTGCCCCTGGGGTATGTGCTGCTGATTGTCCTCCATTTCTCTTGATCACCTTAATAATCACATTTCCTTCAGGTTTGTGCCCTTAGCTTTCCCATTACTTGTCTCTCAATATGCATTTAGTAGTAAGATTCTGCAATTGCCTCAAGGATATTTTGGTTACAGATCTTCCTCTTTGGGGCAGAGTAGAAAATTGCTCTTTGAATCTTTCATCTCAGATGGCCTCTTCAGTTCCGCTTGATTTTCGTGCCAACATCTAGCTGCTGTCCATGTACCAGAGCCATTTTTTCCTACTTGATCAGATTTCAACCCACCGATCTTTTTTGTTCTGTGGAGCTATGAAGCGTGGGCTCTCTTTCAGTTCAGCTTGCCTTCGTGCTGGGATCCCATTGTAAGCCACTAAGCGGGAACCTGTCTGCTGTATGCGGATAGACATGAAAGGAAAGATCAGTGTAGCCCTCAACAGCTGTTGATGCACATGTAACAAGTAAGGAGCAGGTTACTGTGTTCTCCCTGTGAAGATTAACTACACTGCAAAGAACTCCTGTGTGGCATTAATGTATTTTCTGAACTTTGAAAATGGTACCAAATCCTTCCTTTCTGCTCTGGTAAGTTCAGTTTTTCTCCTTAAAGTCCCTGTGCTGTTTTAATTCACCTCTCTCCTAACCTGATTAGTATTAGTAGTAAGTACCTTTGCATTTCAGCATAGAATGGTTGCTGGGTGAGTGATCTCTTTGTAGAGCTGGAGGATCATTTGGTTACATTCGCTATGCGCTCTGGGATGGAAGGGCTGTATAAGTGGGTGAGGGCCAGACAGTGCCGTGGTTACCCTTGCCATACAGAATGGCGGAAAGCAGGTCAGCCATCTCCATAACAGCATCCCTACCTGCTTCTCTGGATGGCCGTCTGTCTGAGGGAAGTAGGTAGGTCAGGGAGAATGTGCATTGCCCTTCTTCCCCTCCCCACTGGCTCTGGAGAGTTTCCCACTGAAACTCCTAAGGGCAAGCACTAGCTGAGGACTGAGTTGTGTTGCCAGGTAATGGTGAGGGGGACACACAAGGACTCCATGCCCAAAGACCTGTGTCCCTGCAGGATCCTTGCTTTGTTCTGCAATTTCTCCCCAGCAGAAGAATGTGGAGAGATTTTCTTGGCGTTTCCTGGCCCCATATGGGTATTACTGCCCAGAGGCATAGATGTGCCAAAATCTCTCACATGCATCAGGTGAGATGAAGGAACGGAAATATGTGTTAACTACTTGCCTCTCTGTGCATGCATGGCCACATAGGCTAGGAATTGATTTGTATCCATATGTATGACAGTGAATATTTATATACATTTACATACATAAATGCATAGGGTTGTTCAGTTGGCATGGGATTTTAAACAATTCTTGTATATAGGTATCTACCTGCCATGGGTGTGAAGGGGTTAACAGTGCAATTTTCTGAATAAGGATAAAACATGCATGTACAAATAAAATTTATCCAGAGCCTGATTGATATCCATTGAAGTCAATGGAGAACCTCCCATTTACTACGTGGGCATTGGTTCAGACACGAATCTGTCTGCAGTAGGCATGCTGAAGTATGTATGTGGTAACAGGAGTGAGTATCTGGTAAATCAGCTGTAAAACCTGTAAATCTGCAGTAAAACCTAGGATAGGCCGCACTCCTCTCAGAGGAAAACCATTCTGGACCTAGCAGCTGTTGTAATGTCTGAAATAGAGAGTGAGCCATTGGCCCCCATTGAAGGGTTGATGTTGACTTCCGCTGGCACTGCGGGATCTTGACACCTCTGAACATGTTGACACTTGGTTAGGTGCTGGAATGTCGATTTCGGGCCTAACTTTCCACACCCAAGTTTGAAGATTGTGAACCTAAGCTCTCTGGGAAAAGCTGAGTGTAGCTAATCAAACAGTTGTGACTTATGGCTTTAAGGGTTACCCAGGAATATAGAAGGCTGGGTTGTGGATGCTTTGTTGACATGCTGACTATGTTCCTAACGCTGCTTATAGCAGAGAGAGCTGAGAAATGATGCTGGTTTCAGGCAGGGCCTTGTGGGATTCTGCAGGGAATCGAGGAAGTGTGGTTTGCAAGACATTGCTTCCTGCACCAGGTCTACCTGACATAATTTCTGCACTAGTCAGCACTTGTCACTTACAAGTTTCAGTTTAAATCTTATGCCCCCAAACCTCTTTTGCATACATGTTGCTCTCCCATTTGTCCAGCGTTGTCAGTTTCCCAGTCAGAAGATGAACTGTTCAGGAATGTAGGGGCAGCTGAATCTAGCCAGCACATGAAGGGCTCACTGAGGTAGGTGTCAGCAACTGGGACAAGCTTGAACATTTAAAAATAAATTCAGCCCCAAGTTCCTACATTGTCAAATTAATTGCTATTAAAATCCACCCTTAGCAAATCACAACAGAGGGTTCCTTCATCCACTGGCAAGAGCTGGGAGTTTTGTTCCCATTAGTTAGTGTTTGTGCAGCTCTTGGAACATGCCAAGGTTGCTATTATGCGAGCTGCCAAGAGCAGAAGCGTGGATACACTTTCTTTAAATAGGAGATTGCAGCCGCATACAGTAACTTGCTAAAGAATCTCTTTCTGTTACAGGTTCCTCTGTGTGGCTCCCTGGGACTTCATCTGCCCAGTCTCTCCCCAGCAGGAACTCTGCCGGGTTTTGGAGCAGGCCGTGGTGCTCTGTGACAGTCAGAGGATATGGGGGGAGGAGGAACATCTCGCACCTTTGGAGTTCTGAGAAAGGGAGGCAAAAGGTTCCTTGCAGCCAAGGCTCACTGGGCACAGTCTACAGGGCTCCACATTGCCGGAGTCCGAGTCCAGACACTCCCCAGAAAAGGAGTTTGCTCTATTGTAGCCCAGCCCTATTCTGCTCAGTAACAATCCCTGCAGTGAAGGCAAAGATCTGGGCAGAGAGGGATTAACTCTTTCCTTACCAATCCATTCCATTCCATTTGTTTAACTTATCTGTAGCTTTACCGTGCTCGTCACTGGAGAAGGCCTGAGGTGAGTGCATTGTGCAGTCAGCTCTTTGGAACACAGTCAGCAGTTACCACTTAAAGAAATCCGCAGTTATCATTATTCATTGTATTACCGTGGTGGCTAGAGGCCCCAACTGAAAATGGGGCTCCATTTTGCTAAGTGCTGCACATGTACATTGTAAGAACCGGGCCCTGCCCCAGAGAGTTTAGAACCTAAATGGACAAGATGGGAGAAAGGGCTTGGTATTTGACAGTGAGGAACTGAGGCCCAGAAAGATGAAGTGACTTGCCCAAGGACACATGGGAAGTCGGTGGCAGAGGAAATTGATCCCAGCTCTCCAATCCCAGTGCCTTCACTCACATGCGGTGTGGGTGGCGCTTACTGCACTATTTCCCAGAGTCAGACTGAGAAATGCCACAGTAAACTCAAACATGACAATCTGGAAAGTGCTGGATTTGTTTTTTGGAGTGCTCTGCACTGTGGCTGATCTTGCTCCACTGCAAATAAAATGCCTCAGCAAGGTGTGGCTGGGAAAAGGTAAAGATCAGTTTCTCTGTGGTGAAATGTTCCTAAGTGGTGTTGGGCAACCAAGGCCAAACTGGTGCACAAAGGGGTAGGTGTAAGCGTTCAGTGAGTGAAAATAGCTCCAGCAAGGAAGCCAAAGAGATGTGATGGTGTTAGGTAAGAGTCATACCTGTATTAACGCCTGGACAGCCATCAACGCTGCATTCGTGCTGCCGGGGTGAGAAACACAGAGGCAAGAGGTCTGGGAGGTTGTTCGGTTCAGTTTGTTGTTCTTGATTGTGCAACTCCCAATAAGGCTAGGACCTGCTCTGCAGGAAGCTGTGTCATGTGACGAGCTGGAGGGGAATTACAGAGGAAGGGATTGTGAAGTGAATATGTTTACTTGGGACTGATTCTGAGTGGTGCTGAGGATCCTGCAACTTCCAGTTGACTTTAGGGTGTGCTAAAGTGCCCAGCACCCTCAGGATCAAGCCCCTTTTTATTATGTTTGATCTTAACAGTCCCTTCTGGCTTTAAAATCTATAAATCTTCCGCTGAGGTAATGTTAGTCTTTCAGACTGCTTATGCCCCCGGTCAAACAACACACCTCCTCCATCCGTGTCATCTGAAGGACGCAGGGGAGAAGATCCTTCCCTGTCTTATTTCTGCACCCTTCGATTAGGAAAACAAGCAACATTTAAAAATCCTGTTTGCTTTTCATGCTTTTACGCTGCTTCCCACACACTCCAGCGTCACTTTGTTCTCTTTGGGCAACAGATCCGGGCTTGCTCGGTTTCCCGAACTGGCACAGTCCCATCACCGCGGTGTTGGGGGTCTCAGTGGTGCATTCGAAGATTTGAGGGAGGAATTTTCAAATGGGCCCTGCACTGGTCTAGCTCAGCTCCCACTGAAGTCAAAGGTAAAATTCCCATTGATTGAAATGGGAGCAGAGTTAGGCCAGTGCAGGGCACATCTGAAAATCCCACCACCAATTTAAAAAACAAAGCCAAAAAACACGTGTTAGTCCAAATGTCACTGACAGAGTTTTGGTTCATTTTGGATGGTGCAAACTGTCCTCTTCCCCTTAACGCAGCCTCTCTTGAGCTTCAGCTGAGTCAACAGTGACTCGTAGGAGCTAGGAGAAAACATAAATAGGGGTTTGATTTGAAAGTAATGGAGAAAGAGCCATGAGTGTTTCCCCTTGGAGATCACTGGTTGCAGCAGGAGAAAACCTAAAATCCTACGACCCCGGATTCTTATCTCATTGGAGCAGGTTTCACAGGCCAGTAACTCCAGTGAGCCGCCTCCTGATCTATGCCAGTGTTAGCTCTTCAGACAGGCTCTCCGCTCAGTAACAGGGCTCTTTGTGATCACAACAATTCCAGTCACCCCAGCGTTCCCTGGGCAGGTCTACAAACCATGAGCTGCCGTTTATTAAACTGCTAAACACTATGAATAGTTTGAGAATTTCTGCCCTTCTTTGGCCCAGTTCTAAAATCCCTCTGGAGCGAGCACTGTATGTACTAACCTCTCCTTGGAGGTTTGTCAGGCCAGAGTAAATCCGTGTGTGGGGAGGGTTTTCCTTGCTAGTCTAAATCTCTTTGGACTCCGAGAACAACCCAGACGAAGCCGAAATGGAGAGTTGGGATTGGCTGAGCTGTGGGATTTTCCATCTGAATTTACATATCACCCACTTCTCTGCATGCCTTTCTGTTTACATCACTTAAGAGCCAGCGATACACACAGACGCACACACAGATAGTGGAAGAGACATTTTGAAAGAGTAAAAGTCTGCTGGAGCTGGAGCACTTTGTCCTGGGAGCCACTTGGTGAGCTTTGCTTCTTGCTTCCAGCTCGAAGAGCCCGAGTGAATTTCGCACAAGGTAAAGCCCTGTGTAAGGAGTGTCTGTGCATGTCAGCAGAGTTTCTGTTTGAAGCATAGTCGGAAGGTGGCTGTTGTTTTTTAGTAATCAGTGACAAGTGAGGGAAGTATTATGCGTGTTCATAGCTGTATGCAAAGCTAAGTAAGGAAGCTGAATGGAGCTAAAATTCAAGTCCCGTTTGGAAGTGGCTGTTACCCTTCGCCTGCACCTAATTGCAATACCTTAGGATATCTTAATGTGCTTGTATATAAGGTCAGCTTGATGCATCATTAACCCTTTCCTGTGCAGTGATCGGGGGACTTTACATTTCCAAACCTGTCACAAATGCTAACTAAGGAGGTCTCATATGTCAGCTACTCTTAAAACTGCCACTCCATTGTAAAGTGCTCTGTGTTATTTAAAGGAAACGTGCGTTTGAGTGTTTTATTAGTATGGGAGTTGGTCCATTTTCGATCTAAAAGCTGCTACTGAATTTCTGCACTTACATTTGGAAATCACCATTGTCACAAATTTATCTGAAGGAATCAAGGGTCTGTTTTCAAGTGTCAAAGTGCACGGGGTTCCTAGGTCCATTCATGGCTATCTTTTGCAATCCCTGCTCTCCGTAGTCTCTGTTTCCTTTGCTCTGATGCTAGTTGAAAGTTTCTCTAGCAGTAGTGTTGGTTGGCTTTCATTGTATCTGATTGTTTCTGTTTTAAGCAGCAAAGTTCAGGGAGATGTAGTAATATGAGCAGACAACTGAAACGCACTGAAATTTTTCTCTTCTCATTGCTTTTGTGACACTTCTAGTAAGGGGGCAATGGTTGGCATATTTCAGATGAGTCTTTAAAGCAACCCAGAACATGGGTAAAGCAAGTCATCCAATTTCAAAGCAGTGTAAAAAAAAAAAAAGGAGGCTACATATGTTTGGGTAGAGATTATGGCTTGTGTTTCTCGGAATGCCTTTCAGCCAGAAGAATCCCCGTAGACTTCTTTAAATGGAATTGCTGGACCCTGCCAGAGGAATGCGGCCACCATTAGCATGGAACATAGTGGCTGTTTAACGGCGGACAACAGCAGTACACAACAGTTTAGGACAGGAGGTAAAGAAGAAATCGTCATACAATTGGGGTGAGTTTTAGGAAAGCAGAATGTAATGTGCTGCTTTTAGTGACGAGGGTGAGGCAGGTTTTCTACCACTTGGCAACAGTTCCCTTGATATTGACAGAGATTTCTTTGATCACTTATTAAACTTTACCACTGGGTATTTGGTGGTGTTTAAATCTCTTCACAATTCAAGTGAAAGATGGCTTTTAAATCCACTGCAACCAATGTGAGTCAAACACCAAAGGTTTGATTGATTGAGGACAGATTAGCTTCTGTTTAGCTGCTGCTTTTTCACAGGCAAATTCCTCGGCCACAGAATATCTGAGGAGCCTGTGTATGAATTGTGGGAGCTGGGGAGGTGAGAAGTGTAGGGGCTGAGATCAGGGTCTGTGTTTGTACAGTAAGTTCCGTGGTCTGTTATCACTACTTCTGGGTTGGTCAGCAAATTCTGACATCCTGCCCAGAGTAGGCAGCTGTGCTTTGTTTCAGATGTGTATTTCTTATGCACACATACAATACCGCCAGGACTGAGGTTGGTGTGGATTCCTGGGGGAAGCTTCCCGCCCCCAAGTTGCCTAAAATTAAGTCAGGGAAAGCATTGGGAAGCATAGTTTTTGTTTTCAGTGCTGCAAGATTGATTGTGACCTTTGACCTCTGATCTAAGCTGTGATGTGATCTAAGGAAAAACTAAATGCTTTATCCCCCTGAAAATTAGTTTTGATCCAGTTGTAAGAATGTGTACAAGTTATTGATTCCGTTTTTAAAACAAAATATTGCTAATAGTTTGTCCATAACTAAAACTGACTATTTTCTAGAAGGGGAAAACCACTTCAGAGGGGCTCAGAGAAGAAGCATGATGTCTGAGCCCAGCAAAAGAACACACACAGACTAGAAAGGCTGATTCTGTTCCTCAAGAACAGAGACCAGTGCTAAAAAACCTGCCGTCCTGCATGGTAGTAACTGGGGCCCCTTTTATTGTACCTCTGTTAACAATATTTTGCATTTCTCCAGCGCAGTCTGTTGGCGGATCTCAACGCACTTTCTAGACCTCTCTAAAAGACTTGCAGTAGCTCAACCAGAAGTTACAGGCTGCTGCAGGAATCACTTGGTGAATTCTCTGGCCTGTGTTGGACAGGTCAGACTAGATCATCATTATGGTCTCTTCTGGACTTAACAATCTATTAATTCAGCTTCACAGCCCCTGTGAGGTGGGTATTGTTATCCCCATTTATACATGGAGACATTGAGACCCAGAAAGGTGAGGTGACTTTCCCAAGGTCGCCTAATGAGACTGCGGCAGAGCCAGGACTAGAACCCATGAATCTGGTCTCCTTTGTGCCTTAGCCACAAGGCTGTCCTTGCCTGCTTTTGCACCAGTCAAGGACTGAATAAACCATATAGCCTGAACACGGTCATAGAGAGACCGAGTCCCCTCCAGGACAGAAGTTGTGACCCACTGACAGTGGAAGGAGGCTCACACTGCTGATGGCTGCGCTGTCTCTGTGTTCTGTGCGTAGACTTGCAATTTCTAGGGCTGTCTCTGTCGCATACACACAGTTAATGGCTGAGAGAGAGAGAGAAGGCTCTGCTGAGCCCTGACATGTGACTCTGTCTTCGGGTGTCCGGAATTCTTTATCAAGTAGAGAAGGTGTGATATCTCCAGAGACGTTCAAAATCCACAAAGCTGGCCTCCGGCCTTTCTAGAGGGATACCCTTCCTTGAATCCAAGAGCCAGTTCTCAATAGAAGGTGGCTTTTCAGCTTTCCATCAGACAACGTTTTTTGGCCTGGAAGTAAAACATAGACAGCCCATTCTTATTGCAGCTTGGCAAAGTGGAGAAAGCTCAATCCATGATGGCAGATTCTCTGTGGATTAACTGACCACCCAAAAACTGACTCAGGGGAGAGTTCTGGGTACGAAGAAATGTGACAGAACCTGGGAGATGTAGTTACCGATTCCCCATCGTCTCGTCCCCCACTCCAAACACGTCCTTCCCTTTCCATCTGCATTTGGCCCAGCGTGCTCAACGGTTGGACCAGCTCACCATTTACTTCACTTTGTTGCCTTCTCTCTGCCCTGTAATATTCTTTCCTAGGTGCTGTGCAAATAAGCTAAAGAATGTGTAACCCTCTACTACAGACTTGCAGAAGTTTGTGATTTTGTTATTAAAATACCTGCTATGAACTAAAGAAATTCTATGCCTCAGGGGCTCACACGAGATACAGTAAGAGGGGATACACACACACCCCGCCCCCCGTCCATCCTCGCCACTGTTAGGCAGGCTCCATGCACTGGCTGTGTTCTCTAGCAAACAGCCCTCCTTGGTATGATTTCAGCAGCATAGCGTAGCATTAGAGACCACTCCAGTGAAGCTGGCAGGGGGGAGGAAGAAAGCTACACATATGAGGCTTCTTAACTGGACTGTATGGACCATTCGGCACATAAAATTGGGAGGTGGTTGCACATTCCTTGGCAAATACCAGACATTTTGCAGTATGAGGTTTCCCACCTTTCAAGTCCTTCTTCTTAGGTGCAAGTCTGTATCTAAGGAAATGCATTGGAGGGTTTCTGCCCCGCCCCAGTGAAAGTGTCCACATCACAAAACCCATCACGCCCCTCGGCCCCCTGTGGCCCAAACACGGAACACAGGTTGGGACGTAGACCCAGAAAGGAAACAGAACTGTATTCAAGCAGGAGGATGGAAAAGCTCAGTGGTTTGAGCATTGGCCTGCTAAACCCAGGGTTGTGAGTTCAATCCTTGAGGGGGCCATTTGGGATCTGGAGCAAAAATTGGGGATTGGTCCTGCTTTGAGCAGGGGGTTGGACTAGATGACCTTCTGAGGTCCCTTCCAGCCCTGATATTCTATGATTCTAATAATGGGGGATTCCTTCTCTTGGGGAAATGGCTCATCCTAGACCTGGCCTTCCTGCGCCCATTCCTGTTGTAAATAACTCTCCCCAGTGAAAGGGAGGGGATGCCCAGTTTTTGGGGAGCTCAGGGACCAAAAAGAGGGACATCCCTGGAAACGAGCAGGTTCACTGTTCCCGCTGCCTTGTAGGCAAGTGCATGAGAGAGGCCAAAAGCTAGACTGGCCGTAGGGAACATGCTCCCCTCTTATGCAGAGGTGCTCCTCCTGAGCAGGAAGAAAAGGAGGACTTGTGGCACCTTAGAGACTAACCAATTTGTTTGAGCATAAGCTTTCGTGAGCTACAGCTCACTTCATCGGATGCATTCAGTGGAAAATACAGTGGGGAGATTTATATACATAAAGAACATGGTTGAGGCATCTTGGCTTGGGAAGGGCAGTGGGGGAAATTCTCATTGCTGCTGACCCTGCGGAGAGAGGGTCGCTGTCCCTGTGAGCTGTCAGCCAGCCCCAGATTTTTTGGCTGGGTCACTTACGCAAGAATTCTGGGACCTAAAAGTTCAGTGTGAAGACTTGAATCCAGCCCACCTCCCTCGCTCTCCCTCGCTGCAGCGGCTTATGGTCAGTCATGTGATTTAGTGAAAGGCTGGCCCGAGTGCTTCCTCTTTTTGATTTTCTCTTGGCAAAAACAGGGAAGCTGCTTTTAGAAATAAGCTGCATGGCAGAGGAGCTATACAGACATCTGGATCTAATCAGGCTGGCTAGCTGTCCTCCCAGGCCTGTCCCTTTCCTAAGGTATGACCCCAAGGCCTTTGCCACTAGCTATGGCCCCTGGCTATGTGAACCGTTGATGCTTGCTTGGCTTTCTGGTGCAAAATGGAGATGTCCCTTTCCCTGCAGCAGTTGGTTGGATACCCCCTGCCCCTGTGGGAGATGACCCTATAAAGTCCTGGGTGGGAAAACTCAGCAAGGGTCTCCAAAAATCAGGACTCTAGGGCCTTCTCTGTGGAGATCTGCAGGGGGCTGCTTGGGTGGACACCTAAGGCCACTTGCTTTTCTGAGCAGCTGAGAAGGACATTGCAGTCCCAAGAATGTTGTTATTCCTTGTACATCTTGTATCCTAAAGGCTTCCTTCGGGATCACGGTGTGCATGTCTTGTGTATAACACAGAGTACGTCCTGGCATGAATGCGACATTGGGGCAGTCAGCCCCCTCACCTCAGGATGCGATTTTTGTCCTCCTCAACTGTGCTTGGAGCGGGGAAGCTGAAGGAAAATGCAGCGTGCTATAGGGAAGTGCTGCAGATTCATCAAGGGGTGCTCTGCCTTCTGGGCTAGAGTTGATTCACTGCCCCCGCTTGGTGTGAGGAGGATGTGGCTTTCGGATGTAAAATCAAAGTCCTGCCCACCTGTGGCCATCTAAGATCCCATGATCATTTTTGCAAGAGTCGAAAGGTGCTAACCCTAGTGGCCTAAGCAAACTCCAGCTTGAGTCTTTGACATTTGGCCTCCCTGGAATTCCCCTGGTGTCGCTGGCTGGGATATTCTTCATTGTCAGTCCGGCAACTGTTCTATAAGGTGGCTGCTTTTTAGAGGTGGCTGCATTTCAGGCCTCGGTGAAGTGATTCCTAGGCATGGTGGTTAACGTAGTCTGGGATGAAAGATGATATAAATAGAAATCTGAGTTGTGGCTGCTGCTGTTCTGTAAGCAGCCGATATTCCACTCGGCATCCTGCCCATTCTTGCATTCTGCTGGTTTGTCGTTCAGGGAAGACCTGAAGGCAACTCCCGTCTGCCTAGCTCAGGGGGGCTGATCAGCCAAGGAGACGGTTAGAAAGAAGAGTGGAAAATCTCCGTCTTCTGGCCAACGTTCCCTTATTTGGGGTTGGATCTAAAGGCCACTGAAGCCAATGGCATCTTTCCATCTATTTGAATGGGCTTTGGATCAGCCCCCAAGAGGGTGTGTACTTTCCCCATCCTTGATGTACCTGCTCAGTTCCCTTGAGAATTCAACAGTTACACACTCCCATCTGGAGAGGACAGGGAACCAGGGCCCCACGGGTCATGCAATTACATGACTGCACAAATTGCCTCTAATTGTCCTTCGTTTGACTAGTCCATCCCTGTGCCCCAGACCAGAGCTTCCCTTTCCTTTGTGAAGTCTCCATCCCGTATGGTTGCTAAGAAACCCTTCCAAGGGAGAGAGAGTGAAATGGAGTCTGCCTGAGTCTGCATGCAGCCTGAAACATTCCCCAAGGAGGCAATTTGCTTCTCTTCATCTCAGGGGGTGTTTGTTCACTCTGAGCCTAACAAGAACACCTTAAATGTCGGCTCTTTTAGCTCCGCTCGCTGTGGGAGGAACATCAAGCGGGAGCACTGCTCCCCTGCTGCTGGATGAAATGGTGGGCACTGGAATGGAGGGAGAGGGCAGGGAGCAGGTAGTTGCTGCCAAGGTTTGCTAGGGTGGGGAATCACGAGTTCAACCTCTTTCCCTCAAATTTAAGTCCCCTCTGTTCCTGCCTAAAGGGTGGGGGAAAGGAGAAACCTCCCCTCCCCAACAGCAAGCATCTCAACTGCTTCCTGCTTGCCAAAATACCACACCAACTCCCGCACTTCCTGGGTGCCCAAGCCCCTACCCAGCTCCCCCTTAACCACTCCTGCAGGGCAATTGCCTACTGAATCCTTGCCCTCTGTGCTGGGGCTCGTGCAATGCGCTGGGACTCGGGGGGGCAGCACAAACGCAGCTGAGCTGAACCTAAATCACATGGGGTGCTTGGCTGTCTGCATGAGCGCTGCCAGTGGGGCTGGGAACGGTTGGAAATGGGCACAGCAGTATCCTGGCCTGGGCAATGGGGAGGAGACATGCATTTGCATTAGGAGTTATTAATACAGTAGCACCAGAGGCTCCATCGTGCTAGGCACTGTACAGCTACATAGGAAGAGATTGTGAACTCTGGGAGAAGGACTCTGAGCAGACTGGCCAGAGAGAGTCAGTGGTCTGCCCAAGGGCACGCAGAGTGTCGGTAGCAGAGCTGGGAATTGAACCCTGGTCTGCTGAGTCCCAGCCCAGTGCCTTAACCACAAGCCCATATTATTTATTCCCATTCTTTGGGCTCTACAGCGATACTCATGACCAATTGCCAGGCTCTTGGTGGTGTCCAGCACCGCTTGAGACTCTGCTCATCTCTGGATTGAAGCAGCGCCATGCTGTTCGTGAGACCACTCCAGTAACTCTTAGCATCTCCTACGGGAGATGGCGTTTGAAAGTGGCCAGTGCACTGCTTCCAAAGAAATGGAAAATATTATCCTATAATGACTTTTTAAAACAGGCTCCAGTTTCTTGCTTTCTGAAACCACAGCCCTGTTCCAAAAGTTTAGTTCTGGGGAACAGTTCTTTTCCCAGGACTGATCTATTGTACTGTGAATATTGGACAGTTGTGCAACATGGAACCTAAAAACTGTACAGTGTGTCCTGTCAGGCAGGGCTGAGTGGTGTCCTTTTGGCTCACGAGCAGAACGTTTAGTATAACCATGCCCTGGCACGATTGTCATGCTTATGAGGGCTGATCTACACTTAACAGTTAGGATGCGACAGCTACCTAGGTGAGGGGTGTGAAGAAACCAGCCCCCTGACTGACTCAGTTATGCCAACTTAACCCCAGGCGTAGATGCAGCTGTCTTACCAAAAAGTCATTCGGAGTGACGCTGTTCCTGCACCGCTGGGAACCGCTTTCCACTGGCGCAGATAGCCTCTGCACTGCGCAATTATGCCAGTGTAGCTGTGGGGACATAGCTTTGCCGGTGTAGTCTCGGTCGCATAGAGAAATCTGTAGGTGTGAATTTAGACTAGGTTGTTGGGCCTGTTGTGGTAGCCCGCGAGGCAGTGCTCCCTTGAGCCAGTGCTGTAGAAACCCACCACAAAGACAGCTCCTGCCCCAAACTTAAATGACATAGTGCAGAGGCCCCATTTAGAGCCCTGGAAACCAAAGTCCTGAATGGAAGGAGCTGCCAGGGCAGGGGTCTGTCTAGTCCAGTCTCATCTTCAGTGCTTAGTGCCAGCTGCTTGGGAGAAATGGACCAGAAACACTGTGCTGGCCAAATATGCAATCGCTGGCCAGAGCAGATGTTTCTCCCTATCTGACCTCTGTTAGTGTTGGCTCGTGCCCTGAAATAGGAGGGTTTGGCTCCCTGTTTAGTTTAATTATTTTTGTCCTCTCTAGTTGACCTGGAGATGTTCTTCCCTGTACAAATGTCTCATCCTGCATTGAATCCTCTTAATTAAGCTCTTGGACTCTGTTATCCAGTGGCAGTGAGTACCAAAGGATAACTATGCCTTGTACAAGCCTCTTGCCTTTCAAATTCAGCTGTCTCCTCTTTATCCACCAGACAGATACAGGAATGCAAGCTTCTCTGCACTGTCCATCCCCAAAGCACCTCAGCCTTGACAAAGAAGGGGAAACTCAAGAGGGGAGCTCTGTCTCCTGGGCCCTGTGAATCCTTGTCTGCTGTGATGTAAAACTGGACTGAGTGACCCCGATGGGTGTTCCATGGTATCGTGCTGTAGTGGGCCCACACACTGAAGTTTCCATCATTGGAGCAATTAACGTACAATACTGCAGGGTTTTCTCTGTAGTCTGGGAAGTCTCCGAATAGCCATCAGATGGGTAACTAAAGTTCTCCACAAACTCTGGTCTGAATCTGAACTGGTGAGCTAGAGATGGCAGGCTCTGCATCTCATTCCCAATGGCCTGAGGCACCCAGTTCATGTCATGCACTTAACATGAGTCTGTTCCATACCAGTTAGTTGTTCTGAACAGAATTTGGGATGGGGGCCTTGTTGCGACTTGGTGTGCCTGTTTGTACTGCAAGATTGTGGGTGTGGAGAGCCTGGCACCCTTTCACCTGGAAGATGTCGCCTCCCCTAGGTCGAGAGAGGAAATGCTGCATTACTTTAGGTGAGGAGATTCAATATCACTGTGATCATTCTGAACAGCAGGCTCAGAAATAACAGCTAGGGAGGACTCCCTCCTAATTTGCTCCACCCGCTCCCCATCTCTGTCACCAAAAGTTTCATGCATTTCTTTACATGGGGCCCAGAACCCGACAAATAAACAGCTCAGCGTCTGGTGGCTGTTGGCTGGGCTTTGCTGTTTAAACAAAAACCCACATGAGCTGCCTTACTGTTATAAGCCAAGGCCTGATGTGTGGGTGCAGGGTGAGAACCACGCCCACATGGAGTCCACTGAAGTCAGTAGGCATGCATCTGAGCATCAGGACCTGCTCACAAAAGTCTCATCCCAGGATCAGGACCCAGGACTCCTGGCTGACGCTACAGTAACAAACCAGGACTCCAGCCCTACATTAAAAAGCCTGGTGATTGTGTACTATCGAGCCAAAACCATGCAGGCACTGCTGTGAGTTGTAAGCTCCCAAAGGGTTTGTTTGTGTCAAACCTGTCAGAAATAATGATATTAAAAAGATGGAAAAATACCTTCATAACATTCTCTTTTTACCATGAAATTTGCTGGAACAATTAATTGGTTCCGTCCCAGCAAATGTGTTCAAACAGGATCGGGCTTCAGCCAGCACTAAAGGAAGCAAACTCAGAATTTTCAGTGATTGTTTGTGGGCAATTGTGCGGCTTTGCAAATCTGAATCTAGTGAAATAGTTTAACCAGCTGAATAAGGGAACAGGGGTCTGGCAGCTTCCTGTCCTAAAGGAGCTGGAACTGCGAGCGAGATCCAGGAATCACAAACCTTTCATTGAAGGTTTCTCTCCTGGTGTTGTCTGCCATGCAGCTCGGATCACGCTGAAGATAACTTTTGCAAAAATGTAATAGCTTAACAGAAAACCACGTGTCCTATTTCTGCCGGTGCAGGACCAGCCCATGCTACATGAAAAGCCCAGCACCATGGCCCTGAATCATAGAATATCAGGTTTGGAAGGGACCTCAGGAGGTCATCTAGTCCAACCCCCTGCTCAAAGCAGGGCCAATCCCCAATTTTTGCCCCAAATCCCTAAATAGCCCCCTCAAGAATTGAACTCACAACCCTGGGTTTAGCAGGCCCATGCTCAAACCACTGAGCTATCCCATCAGCATGGACACATGTACAAAAAATAGCAAAACTGACATTGACTTGTCCACAAGGCCAGGAGCAGGCCTGTATCGACCACACTCTTGACTATGGGCCAGCCTTAAGGACGGGTGGTGAAGAAGAATTTCAGTCCACTGCTTCCTGAGCTGGGAGTTCTGGGGAGGCAGCCTACTCTGACTCTAGGTACAGAGGTTACTTCGAAAATCTCAGCAGCAGTAATCTTCCACCCCAGCTGATTCAGAGTGATGTGGCCAGATTGCCAAGGGAAATGTGGCAAGCCCTTGTTTGGATGTTGGGTGGCCTTGAAGGGAGGAAATGGGAGAATTGACCCTTCACCTATAAAAGCTCTTGTCTGTGATTTGAATATGGAGTTTTTGCCACGTGCTGGAAAGGTGGCTTGGGAGGCTGTGACGGGACCCCCGGGGTACAGCTTGGGTCTGTGGGACTGCTGTGCCCCCTTAACTCTCCAGCCTGGGCTGTCTCTCACAATGCTTTGCCAGTGCCAAGCAGCAAACCCCTCCAGGCATTGTGATCACTCAGTCACCAGCATGCAGAGACACACCCAGCTAAGGTGTGTGAGAGCTCTTGTGAACTGTACACAGGGAAATACCAGCAAGCCTCCCAAGTCCTTCTTTGGAGCAGGGCAAGTTTATTAACTAGCTCACGACTTCATCAAAGGAAAGTGGACATGCACCAGCCTTTGTAACCTGAGCAGATTCCCCACGCACTTCAGACAAACTCCCTGGTTAAGAGAAAACATTACAATAAGTGTATTAGCTACAGAAAGATAGATTTTCAGTTATTATAAGTGGCAGGCATAAAAGGTCAGAGATAGTTACCAAAGACAATAAAAGGTAAAAAGAACAGGAGTACTTGTGGCACCTTAGAGACTAACACATTTATTAGAGCATAAGCTTTCGTGGGCTACAGCCCACTTCATCGGATGCATAGAATGGAACATATAGTAAGAAGATATATACATACATACAGATAAGTTGGAAGTTGCCATACAAACTTTGAGAGGCTAATTAGTTAAGATGAGCTATTATCAGCAGGAGGAAAAAAAACTTTTGTCGTGATAATCAAGGTGGCCCATTTAGACAGTTGACAAGAAGGTGTGAGGATACTTAACTTAGGGGAAATAGATTCAATATGTGTAATGACCCAGCCTCTATTCAAACCCAAGTTAATAGGATCTAGTTTGCATATTAATTCAAGCTCAGCAGTTTCTCATTAGAGTCTGTTTTTGAAGCTTTTCTGCTGTAAAATTGCCACTCTTAAATCAGTCTAAATCCTAAACCTTATTTGACTAACCAGTATTTGGATCAAGTAGTTTTTCTCATCCCACTGGATGTTGCAGGTAGGTTACAGTCCTTAATACACAGGTTTCCCATTTACACCTGGGACCAGTCTCCTCAGTTCAAAGTCTTTGCCTTCCCGGTATTTTTGTTGCTTTCACTGTAGGTGAGGGAGGAGAAAGGTAATCGCATGGTGCCACTGTCCCTTATTTTATACACTCAGTCCATGTATCTGGAAAATACTAGCCCAGACATGTCCTGGTGGGCCATGCTGAGTCAATGAGTTGAACAATCCCCACTGGTGAGGTGCTTGCATAACTGCCGTTGAATTGTAAATCCCTTGTTTACTGTTCCCCCGCTGGTCAGTGACTGGTGATGATCATTCTGCACCTGCCCCAGTGTTGGTCACCTCCTTTGTCATGGTCACTGGAGAACTAGCAGCGGGCAACTCCCAAACTCACAACATATTTCACTCACAACCATACTGCAAAATCTCATGTCTTCTTGCTCACGACCGATATACATATTTTTGACAGAACCATGGGTTTCAGCAGATCATGACCTTTCCTCTGATATCTTACATGGCATGCTTTGCATGAAATAGCACAACCATGTATGAATGATGAATGTGGGGGTTACAGGGCACTACTTTAAGGTCCAGTGTGTCACAGAGGTCTAAGGCTCGACGTTAGAGTGAACGTGGACCCTCTGGGACCAATCCGAGCAGGGTCAGCTCAGCCCAGTGTGTATGCTTCACTGTGCGAGTCTCCTTCCGATGTAGCTTTAAAGCCAGAGGTCCTGCTTGTTCTCTAGGGATGCAGAAGCCCCCCTACTGCTTTTGTAAGATCAGGTTTGCCCTGGTACCTGTGGCAAAATTTCCCCTTCTGCTGTTGTGCATCCTCCTATATACTTGCTGCCACTCTCCACCCTAGAGGTGGCTGCATTTCGGGGGCGCTGTTTGTACAGAGTCTTGGAAAGCATTTTGGGAAATGGAAAATAAAATTCTCTCTCATGCTCGAGCCATTTATCCAAGTAGCTCTAAATCAGGGGTTCTCAAACTGGGGGTCGTGACCCCGAGGGGATAGTGAGGTTATGACCTGGGGTGTCATGAGCTGTCAGCCTCCACCCCAAACCCCGCTTCACTCCAGCATTTATAATAGTGTTAAATATAAAAAAGAGTTTTTAATTCATAAGGCACGGGGGGGTCGCACTTACAGGCTTGCTGTATGAAAGGGGTCACCAGTACAGAAGTTTAAGACCCACTGGTCTAGATCTCTCAGCCTTGTTCAAACTCCTCAGAGTGCCATTCTCTTGTGGATAACCAGGTAATTATTTGGGATCCATTTCAGGTTACACCATCCCATCATGATAGCTACATGTGTAGGGTAGAGGCTGGGGGAGAGAAGGGGAAAGCGGCAAAGGATCTGCATTAGGGGAGAGTAGCAAGTGGGTGTCGGCTGGGAAGGAGGGAGAGAGCCGGGAGAGAAAGAGGGCTAATGGAACTGTGGAAGAAGAGAGGACCAGGAAGGGAAGAGAACAATAACTAATCCCTGCAGAGAGAGCACCTCTTCTCAGTCACGAGTGAGCTGTGCTGCATCGTGTATCTTACACTTTAAAGAGACTCCTGTGTATTGTTGCTGGTGGGATGCTGTCTCACCAGGGCAGAGTTCCGAGTTCAGAGCTGTCTGTCTGCCCCTAAAGCACTGAAGCTACGTTTTTAGAAATGGCCAATGCTTTTGGGCCTCTCAGTTTTTGGGTGACCAACTTGACACCTTTGAAGAGACCTGGTTTCGAGAAAGGGCTGAGCCTCCACCCTCTGAAAAAATCTCGGACTCCTTTAAGGCATCTTCAGTTAGAGACCCATGTTCAGCAGACGCTCTTGAAAGCCTGAATGTAGTGTAGCCATGCGTGGACAATATAATGTCAGAAGGTGATTCGTGGGTTAGGAGGGACGTTCTTCTGATCTCCTCTGCCCCTGCAAAAATAACCAACCCTCCAACTTTTTGTTCTTCCTCCAGAGCAAACTTCCCATGACTAATAAATGCTGGCCTAGATTATGAGCTCAAACAAGAGCGCTCGCTACAATCGCTTCTCCAGTGGTGCAGCAAACATCACTACGTCTGAGAACACTAACGGAGTAAGGAGCAGAGCAGGGGCGAGAAATTGGGGGGGGGGAGGGGGGGAGGAGAAGTATTTCTGGCCTCTTACGCCCTCCTCTTTGTTTGGCCAAAATAAAGATGATGAATGAAAATTTGGCCCTTGGGGCTGCGATCTCCACAAATAAAATCTTAGCAATCTTCTTGTGTATTTTATCAACCTTGGCTGAGTAGCAATCCCCAGTCCGTGCTAGATCAACATAAGAACATAAGAACGGCCACACTGGGTCAGACCAAAGGTCCATCCAGCCCAGTATCCTGTCTTCCAACAGTGGCCAATGCCAGGTACCCCAGAGGGAGTGAACCTAAGAGGTAACGATCAAGTGATCTCTCTCCTGCCATCCATCTCCACCCTCTGACAAACAGAGGCTAGGGACACCATTCCTTACCCATTCTGGCTAATAGCCATTAATGGACTTAACCTCCATGCATTTATCCAGTTCTCTTTTAAACCCTGTTATAGTCCTAGCCTTCACAGCCTCCTCAGGCAAGGAGTTCCACAGGTCGACACATGGTGACATTAATTCTGCCTTCCTTTCAGACGAGAATGGAAACGACTTTTGGGCCTGCCTATTCCGCTGTGACCACCATCACGAAAGGTGAGCATCTCGCTGCCCTGGAGCACTGCAGCCTTGCCGGAAGGGCAACTTACCACTTTGATTGAATTCTTCCTTCGCTGCACAGATTGAAGTGAACCAAAGCTAGTCACTGTGCGTTCGCTGAGGGACAAGCAACAAGTCACATGCGGTCCCAGCCCAGCTTATTCTAGGGCTCTGATCACCAGGCAGGACAGAGATAAGTGTCCGTGGAAATGCTTTCCAATCAGTCATACTTCACGGTGCTGCGGGGGAGCCCCTGCTCTGCCCAGGACTGCACAGCAGTGTCCGTTCTCTCCCCTGTTCCAGTTACGGTCCCCTCCTTGTGAACCTCCCAAGTGCTTGCTGTTAGGGCAGATACTTTCCATCTTGCTCTCTGCCCAAATGTGAATTATTTTGGACAGGTTGAGCAAAATCCCCTCAAGTTGTTTTGAGTTTAGCAAGGGGGGACTTCACTTTTCCCATTTAAGAACAAATAAATCCTTGCCCTTTTTTCTTCATTTTAAAAAAAAAAAGTGCACAGGATCCAAGAAAGGGAGTCCACAACCACCCGAACCAAAAGTCCCCTTTAAGAAGACCCTCAAACCTACCCCAGCTGACAGAATTCTCTTACTGCTCTGGGAAGCAGGCAGGCTTTCTCCCTTTTCCTTGGGCATCAAGTCAGGGAAGGAGCAGCTTGCTGGAGGGCATAAGGCCCTTATCTCAGAGCCTTGAGACAGAGCAACCAAACTTACCATCAGCGAACAAAAGTCTAGGCCAGGCTGGTGTCCAGGGGCCTGCAAACCACAGTATCCAACATGACTTCTGGTCCCCTGAGTGCTCAGCTTCCCTTTTCCTGTTTAAATAGCCCAGCATCACTGCGGGGCAGGGTGCTCCTTGATTGCTCCCGCGCTGTCTTGGCTGTAAGCGCCAGACTATCCCTTAAAGGGGTAGTACACCCCACCTCACAGGGCTCCAGCCAAACAGGGTAGGAGCAGGGCATGAACATAGACCTCACAGAGGACCAGTGGCTTTGCTTGCCTTGACAACATTGCTTTTGCTTTAGCAAAGCTAAGACTCTCCTACAGGCGCAAGTGACATAGTAAAAGGAGCGCTCCCGTCACAATGCATACTCACAAAGGGGCAGAGTAAAGGTTACACTTGCCGCTATACCTGTCACATTTCCAGACGTTTGAGTAGTTACATTTACAACCTTAGTGTAAATTCGTAACAAGCTGATCTTTATATGAACATCTCCTCTCTGGATATAGCCGCCTTCCCTGGCGCCCAAGGAATATCCAGACCTCCCCTGATATAAACAATTTACAAGAGGATAAATGTTGAGGCTTTTCAGACTATTTTAAGCTGATAGCTCGAGCGGAATGTCTGTTTCTCTTTCTTGCTGGGCCAGCTCCCCTCAAGGAAGCACTGGTGATAAGGTATTGATTGCGCTGCCCTTCCTGGGGCCTCCAGGGGAGAGAGGAGAAATCCCTATTCCTTTTCTTTCGCGTCTCCTAAGTTTGCAGCCCCGTTCGCAAGAGCCCTTGCTCTTTAAAGGTGCCGCGAAAAACCTGAAATGTTTCTTTTGCTTTAAAGCTGACGGGACCAATACCTTTAAGCAGCACCGTAGGACTCCATCCTCATCCAGCACGCTCACCTACTCCCCGCGAGACGAGGACGATGGCATGGTACGTATTTCACGGGAGTGACCTTTCTGATCCCACTCACAGGGGAGCGCATTGTCTGATTATCCCTTTTGAGAGCACTCTGCCAGGCAAGTCTCGATCAGGGCATGTGCAGTTCCTGGACAGGACAGTAGCACAGCTAGACCTGTCTGGTCTTTGCTTGGTTTACTGGAGACACAGAGTGGTGCGACAGGGAGCTGTGGGAGGGCAGGTGAGTATCGCTTTGGCAGGCAGAGAGGTGGCGGTGCTCGCTGATGGTCGATATCAGTCAGGATTAGACCTCCGCGTTCGTGGCTGCCCCTGTCTGGTGCTCAGACCACGAGGCCATGTGTCTGTCAGGCTCTAGCAGTTTGTAGCTGGGGTTAGATGTATGCGTGGGACTCTTCAGACTGCAGCCTTAGCTTTGGAGGTGATGGGCCTCATTTTCAAAAGCAGGTGCCAGAGTTGTGCCCGCTGAATGTCCATGCAGACCAGCTGCAAAGCCCACAGGTCTACTTGTGCCCATGCAGCAGCTCCCTGTGCGGGAACATTCTGCCCCAAGTGTCACTTGTTACCCAGGGTGGAGAAGGGCTTGAAACAAAACTGTTTTTCGAAGGGTTTGGGGTCACAGTTGCGGCCTGCCGGTCTGAACCAGGCCCCTTTTCAGCGGCGCCAGCCGCCACAGTTAGATAAGTAGCTACTTCCACAGAATCTTTTCCTATTTGCACCTCTAGAGGGGGCCCCTCACCAGAGAATGAAAATCTGGAACCAGAATCCGAGCTAGACAGGCCGTGATTGTGCCGAAGGGCTGTGCTTCATATTCACCCCATCCACTGGAGCCAGTGGGTTTTACCCCAGCCACGGATGACCCAGTGTGAAGTTCTTAAAGCAAAACATTCCCGAGTCTCCAGATAGCCTCGCAAAAGGAGACCTTTTTGTTTGTATCTGGCTAATTGATTCATCACACACACATCTCTGAGTAACTTCCCTCCTCAAGGATCAGGTGTTAGCACAGGGTTTGAGAGCAGTGTGGTTACGGGGCAGTTAAATCTAACTTAGACTGAGGGCTTTTTGAAACAAACAAATAAAACACCCACCTTAGTCTGAGTAGATTTTGTCAGACTTTGATAATGCTTAGTCCTGCCATGAGTGCAGAGGACTGGGCTAGATGACCTTTTGAGGTCCCTGCCAGTCCTGCGATTTTATGATTCTTAATTTCAATGCACATAGTTATGGGAGGGATGATCATTTGCTGGTGCTGTTCCCCCAAAGTGTAAAGCACATGCTTAACTTTGAGCATGAGAGTAATCCCTTACAGTTAAGCATGTGCTTCAATGTTGAGCTGGATCAGGGCCAGACTGCTCAGCAATTTGCAAGATCAGGCCCCTAAACCTTCCCCTAAATTGTTGTGTCAAGGGCTGTGATGCTTTTGTGAAAACCTCCACACCCTCTTGTCATTCAGTTAAAAAAAACACATAAGAGAATTGTTATTAATATGAGGCCAGATCCTCATCTGGGTTAAATCTGTATAGCTCCATTGGCTCCCTGGATCTGGTCCATTACGCCTGCTACACTGCCCTGCTCTTGAATCCTATGTTCCAAGCTTTGATTTGACGCATTCCTCTAACATCTAGTGCTTTAAAACCCTAACAATATAGACAGAGGAAAAAGATTCCAGCTGGGATTTTCAGAGGAGACTAAGTTAGAGACCTAGGTCCCCTTGCATGTAGAGCTCCAAACGCCAATCGAAAACAAAACAGATCTCTTGTAAGAGCTGTCCCCTCCAAAATGTGCAACGCGTCTTCCCTACAGTGCTACACATCAGTCAGCAAAAATAGCAATAATCATAACGAACACAGGAAGCCACCCAGTTGGTGAAGAGCTCTGGACAAGGAGAACTGCGAAGCCATGACTGCCTGAAATCCCAGACTGACTCTCGCTAACCCTTGGGAAAAGCTTCCGTTCCCTTCCCCAGAAGGTGCCAGAGTCTTGTCACCCATCGCAGAGGCAGCTGCAGGCAAATCCGAGCTCTCTTGGGAATAGGATACTTTTCTTTTAATTGCTGGTAACGAAACCAAAAGTAGCCAAGTGCTGTCTTCATGCGGGGCGAAAGCTGCTGGTTGCCCTACTGGGTGGTGACCAAAGGCTGTTCGGAAACCTACACAGCATGGTCCTATCCTTGTTGGGCCCTGCGGGAACGTACAAGGGTACAAGCTATGGGCCCGGTTTTCATTTACACGATGGCTGCTCTAGCAGTGTGCGAAGTGTACCGTCTTCCCAGCACAGTGTGAAGTGGCCTTAGTGTAAATGCTAATGGCTAACACTGAGTATGAGGAAACGCTTGACAATGGTGGGCCTGTTTCTGCCCTTGGATATGGATTCTCAGCTCCCACTCTATTCAGTCGGGGTTGTGCCTGGGGGCGGAATAATGCCTGTGAAATGCACTAGGTTGTTAATTCTCCACCAAGGGAAGTTATGGAAGCCCCATCGCTTGCGTTATCTGAAGATGGAATGGACAGAATTTTGAAGGATCTGGTGTGAAACAACCCAGCCTTGGCGGAGGAGGGAGAGACTAAACAGCACCTCTGCTAACAGACCTCTTCCCTCTCAAAGCCCTGGGAGAACCAATATGTGCCAAATCGTCACTGCTGGTCACCAAGTCCCTGGGCCAGGCAGTCCTTAGTGGTCATTAGCCGGCTCATTAAAGCCTTGCTCCGTGTAGATCTGTGTCCATGTGCATCCAGGAGACAGACGTTCTCCTTGTGTGGCACGTGAAGCTCTTCTGTCGCCCTGGGCCCTGAGTTGTTTTAGTTTTATTGCAATAACGGCTCGATGCTGCATGGAGCCCGGCCCCATTGCGCTATGTGCTGCTCACACACGTAGTGAAAGACATTTCTGCCCCAAGGCGCTTACATCTGAATAGCCAAGAGCAAGGGAGGAAGAGGAACCTGCCCGGGTGGGGCAGCAGGGAATAAAGCCTAGGTCTCCTGTCTGTGGCAGCATGCTGCCTCCATGCTTTTGAATCGGCAAAACTGAGGGCGATATTTACCTCGAGGGGGTCACCTCCCCAGACATCCGATTTTGCTCACTGTCGTTTTCCTTTCAAAAATTCTAAGTTAACTCATCGATTCCTTGTCATTTCCATTTACACCACTGCTGAGCCGCCCGGAACCGAGCCCTGAATCTTCCGCTACAAAAACTTCATTTCCCTACCTAATTACCCCATGTGCCCTCCTTCCCCCAGTAAATCCGTGCAGGTATATTCTAGCTACACCTATCTAAATCTCAGACACATGCAGAGTAGCAATGTTGACAGAACTGCCCCTTCTAGCGTGTGTTGTCTGACTACTGAGGTCAAGCTCCTGCAGTGACTTTCTTTGTTTAATAACTTTTTATTATCTTCCCACCAGTAGCACATTCATGGCTGAGTGCATAAAACTGATTTAACCCATTGGAACTACTCAGCGTTGGGTTTATATATTTACCTAACAATACATTTGCCTACTCTATTAAAAAGAACTCTAAGCTTTGGCTTTTAAGCAGATGCAGTAATGATACAAACTCGAATTCTAGTGTCATTACGCTCTGGAGACGGTAAAAGCAGAAGACCAGTTGGTCCTACTTGCTCATCTTCTTTGGTCCAGTTCAGACTTGTCCCCATCCTGCAGTACGCGGTGGTGTGGCTTGGCCACTTTACTTCAAAAATCCCAAAGCCTTTGGTTTTCCCTGCACTTCCCTTGGGGAGCCCATTTTACAGCCTGCTACATCTTGCTAGCAGAGATGTTCCCTGATTTTCTCCTACTTATTTTCCAGTCGTGCACTCGTTAAGGCTCCTCTTAACCCATTCCTGTCTGTCCTGGGTCCTGAGCCTGTAAACCCTGACGTGAAAATGCTTGTTGGGGTTACTCATGTGAGTAAGGGCTTGTAGCATCAGCCTTTGGTGCAACCTCTGCTTGTCCCTTCTCAGTCATTGTTGAGCCAAGCTAGGGAAGGGGCCTCCAGAGGTCATCTAATCCAGCCCCCTGTGCAGGGGCAGGACCAAGTAACCTAAATCATCCCTGACAAGTGTTTATCTAGCCTATTTTTAAAAACCTCTAGTGATGGGGATTCCACAACCTCCCTTGGAAGCCTAGACCAGAGCTTAACTACCCTGAAAGTTTAAAAGGTTTTCCTAATAGCTTCCCTTGCTGCAGATTAAGCCCGTTACTACCTGTCAGGGAGAGCAATCGATCATTCTTTATAAACAGCCCTTACCAGATTTGAAGACCATTATCAGGTCCTCCCTCAGTCGTCTTTTCTCAAAACTAAACATTCCCAGTTATTTTAATTTTCCTCACAGATCAGGTTTTCTAAACTTTTAGCATTTTTGTTGCTCTCTTCTGGACTTTCTCCAATTTGACCACATCTTTCCTAAACAGTGGTGTCCAGAACTGGACACAATATGCAGCTGGGGGTCTCACCAGTGTGAAGTAGACTAGGACAATTCTCTCCCATGGCTTACATATGACACTCCTGTTAATACATCCCAGAATGATATTAGCCTTTTTCACAGCTGCATCACATAGTTGACTCATGCAGTTTGTGATCCACTATAACCCCCAGATCCTCTTCCACAGTTCTACTGCCTAACCAGTTATTCCCCATTTTGTTGTGCGGTTGATTTTTCCTTCCTAAGTGTAGTACTTTGCACGTGTCTTTATTAAATTTTATCTTGTTACAAATCAGAGAACTGGTCTGAAATTAACACTCATTTTGAATTCTAAACCTGTTATCCAAAGTGCTTGCAACCCCTCCCAGCTTGGTGTCATCTGCAGATTTTATGAGCATACTCTCCACTTCATTATCCAAGTCATTAATGAAAATGTTGAATAGTGACAGACCCCTGGGAGAACCACACTAGATAGGTCCTTGCAGTCTGACAGCTAACCACTGATAACTGCTCTTTGAGAACCGTCTTTCAACCCGTTGTGCACCACCCGCTTTATAGTAATTTCGCCTAGACCAGATTTCCCTAGTTTGCATGCATAACACTTTCAGTCTTTTCTCCATCAGTCCATCCCTCCTGCTCCCTGCAGGTTTTTGTTACTCCTCTCCAAAGTCTTTCCAGTGTGTCAGTATCACTCTTGCACCGAGATGCCCAGCAATGGATGTACTAGAGGCTGTTCATTCGCCCTCCCCCTTGCTAGGCTGAAGAGTTTCCTCCATTGTTGCTTTAAGGCTGAATTGGAAATGCTAAGGGCCATGCTGATGGTTAATATTCCAGTGGCAACATCCCCTGCAAAGCCAATCCCAAAGAGCCCTGCAGCCAGAGCAACCTCCTTGATTGGTGCATGCAAAGCCCAGTTAGCTCTCCCCTCCCAAACAGGAAGCAACAAAGCCCGGCTGTTCTTGAATTGAATTGGAGGAAGTCTCCACACTTACGCAAAGCAATTTGGCAGAAGCTAGATAGCAGTGAAACAACAAGTGCTACTGCAGAGATTATAGAAACTGCAGAGCATGGGAGCTGTCTCGGTGGCAGATTTACTAAGCTTTCTGCAAAGGATTCGTTCTTAGCTCCTGCTCTGCAGGGACACACAGTAAGTAACTGCACAAGGGAACCGTAGCATTTTAATGTATTGGTGTACGTGGGGCCTGAACGACTGGTGCGGGAGTTAGGTGACCCATATTGTGTTGGTGATTAGATACCTACTACTTCAGTCCTGTTTTACACTTGGCTAGGCCAAGCAATCTGGCGTGCAGGAAAATTTGGCAGAGCATGTGAGCCCCTGGAACCGCTAAGTTGCACGGAGGATGGGAGTTGGAAGCTCCATGGAGAGGTGGGGTTACTTGTAATAACTTGGTTGTTTTCTGTCTTTAATGTGGAAGCCTCCGATCAGCACCCCACGCCGTTCTGACTCTGCCATCTCCGTTCGCTCGTTACACTCTGAGTCCAACATGTCCTTGCGCTCGACGTTCTCGCTCCACGAGGAAGAGGAGGAACCAGTAGGTATTTTGATGTCTTCTTTAGAAGCAAAACAAGGATATTCAATGTCAAAACAGCTTCTTTGTGTAACCTGCAGTGTGTCATATGGCCTTCAAATGGAAGAGCCCTTGTTTGGAGGGAATGTTGGGTTGGTCAGGAGATTGGCAGTCAGAACTCCTCGGTTCCAATCCCAGCTCTGCCACTGACTTGCTCTGTCACCTTGGGCAAGTCACCTTATCTCCCTGTGCCTTAGTTTGCCCAGTCATAAAATGGGGGTGATGATAATCCTGACTGGAGAGCAGTGAGGTTTCACTGATTAACATCTGTGAAGTGCTTGGAGAACCTAGCTGTGATGAGAACCTAGCTTTCTACAGAGGGGAAAGGTCTATGTTATCATTCTGTCTGCGGGTGGCAGTGTCCGTAGGTCATCGTTGTCTTAGGCCCCAGTCCTGCAGTTAGCTGTATGCACAGTCCCATTGATTTCACTGCAGCTCCACTTGGGAATGGGGATCTACCTGTTTGGAGCTTCATACAGGATCAGGGCCTTACTCTTAAAAGCATTAACAAGAGCCGAGCCTGTGTCACAGAGACTGCATCCAGACTTAAACGTCCCCCAGGCCAGGCCACGTCTGGTTCAAGTATTCGGCAAATGTGAGAGTGACTCATCCTTACCACAATCCATGGGGAGTTCAGGCTTGGAGCGATATATATTGAATCTTGAGTGACTGATCTGAAATATTAATAAAGACTTACCCCTGGGTCTGCTTTGAGCTCGAAGGGTGTGCTCCATACAGCCAGGGAATACTGCTTCTGAGCCCTGAGCTTCCAGTCTAACTGGAAAACGAAAGCAGAGCTCCTGGCCCATAGTGACAGAAGAAAATCCCATGGATTGCATGAGGCAGAGAGATCTTTCCTTTAGGACATCTCAGATACACAGGGGGACGTACGTCCTGTTTCTAAATCACTTTTGAATGCCAGGCTTCAAATCAATCATTCAGAGGCCTTTTTACCCGGCAGGTTTAAGCTTCGCTCGTTGCTTCAGTATGACCATGACTTGGCAAGGTAATCCTGCCGAGCGGAGCAGTTCCTAAGGACTCAGCCAATCTTGTAAACTAGGAGCCAAATTCTCTGCTGGGCTAAACGGGCACAGCTCCACTGACTTCAATTTAAACTAGCAGACCCCATTAGGGCCCTGATCTTGCCAGATGCCAAGTACCTCTGGTTCCCAGTGAATGGAGTGGTGGGTAAGGGCCACTGGCCATTTCTAGGCTCAGCCCCCAGAAGCTGGCCTATCGAAATTAAACTTCAACTGGAGATAAGGAAAGTTGAGTCCTGGCAGCCCCGGCTGTTGGTTAGGAAGCTTTGTTCTCTTGTCTCCATGGTAGCCTTGGCTGCGTTGGTGGTGTTTGGCATCGCAGCCGCAGAAGCAGGCCGAGGCCTGGTCTACACTACAGAGTTAGGTCGACGCAAGGCAGTTTACGCCGACCGAACTACGGAAGTGTCTACACTGAAACGTCGCTCCACTGATGTAACTGCCCCGCTATGCGGACTTAATAACTCCACCTCCCCGAGCAGCACAGAGTCAATGTCAATGCGTTGTCAGTGTAGACACTGCGTTACTTACGTCGACTGTTACTGGCTTTCAGGAGTCACCTCACAATGCCCCACTCTGACAGAACAGTGGATACAAGCTCTTCTGGGGAAGCCGTGCACCACCAACACAAGGAACAATGTGTAGACACCCAGGAGCGATGTAATTACTGCGGCATCTGTATGCCAACCTAAGTTAGGTTGACTTAATTTTGTAGTGTAGACGTGGCCTCAAAACTCTTACTGTACTAGCTGCTTCCTTACTCTCCGCTCCCTGCAGTGCGGGAAGATGGTAGCATTTGAATTGTAGAGAATCTCCTGACTTCACCCTTGGTCTTTCTTTGTATTCAGGAGCCCTTGGTGTTTGCCGAACAGCCATCAGTGAAACTCTGCTGCCAGTTGTGTTGTAGTGTGTTTAAAGATCCAGTCATCACAACCTGTGGGGTAAGGAAATCCTCTTTCCACATCACCGCCATGGGCTTTGTGAATTAACAATGTGGCTAGCAGCTATGCCGCCTCGATTGGTGACCATTAGATTTTGCAAGCCAACCTGGGTCTGTGCTTAGATAAGGGGAGACCTGCCAGGAAAACCCAGGGTGCTCCATGAAAGGTGTTGATGATTAGTAGGTGGCTTTGTCACCTGAGTCTGTTCTGAGTCAGTGCCTCCACTGAGGTGGTAGGGGGTGCTGTGTTGCCAGCCGTGCTGTCTGTCAAATGAGATTAAAGATGGTTAAAGATCGCATGGCACTTTTCATGTTGCATGTTCCAGTCTTATTTCAGTTGGGTTTGTAACCCTTCACTTCCAGTCTTGAAGAGCTTTGGTGTGCAGCGTTTCTGCATTCTGCTGCGTTCCACCCCAGAGGTGGCTGCATTTTAGTGATGGATAGACTGTTCCCTATCTACTAAGTGTGGCATGAGGCTTAATTTAGTTAATGCTTTTAAAAGTTTCTAAGACCCTCAGATGAAAGGCACAGTGGAAGCGCAAAGGATTATTAATTACTTCTATATAGTCCATGTTATTAGTATTTTAATAGTAGCTGTATATTATTCCTGCTTCTATGCCACCTGCAAAAGGAATATGTCTTTGTGGTAAGCACAAGGCAGGATGATTGTTAAGGTAATGGTGCTATCTCTCATTATTTGAAGCTTGTTCCTTTTCAGCCAGCCAGAAAGCCTGCCTCTCTGTACACAATACCCGTGTGACTGTTCCAGCCAGCAACCTTTCATGTAGACTCTGAGATTTACTGGGTAATATGGAAAATAACCCTCAGCAGCAGGAAACCAACCAGTTTCATTTGCTGCTCTTGTTTGGCAGCTCTGGAGGGAGCACGCAGCTGTGTGAGGCAGGAAAGGGAGGCCGCAGCAGAGTTGCAGATAACATATTGCTGTAATAATAACTTGCAAATCCTCAGGTGACGCTGCCAAGTTGCGGCCTTGTCGCAGACTCCAGAGAACCTGCGGAGTCAGATTAGAATCCTGTGAACTGCTGCACTGTTCGTCTTTCTCTTGTTCTGCCTGTTAGCTTTAGCCTGAGACTGAGTCGGTTGCCTTAGTTACTGCAGGTTTCTGTTGCCTGAGGAGAAATGTAGATACTGTGGTTTACCAGTTTATAAAGCATTTACCATAGCTGGTTACAAGCCACCTTTCCATTCTTCTATCTGCACAGCTGTGCTTTGGACAGACCTAAAAGCTCTCAGGGTGGGTGGACTGTATGCGGACAATTTGCCAAGTAGCATGGTCCAGGGGGGAAAAGGCTAAATTGTATTATTCACCTTTGGATGCTTCTTTCATAAATCGTTACTTATGTAATTTCCATATTATAATGGGGGTGGGTGGCAGGGAAACCCGGCTTGGTCTTTGTGGTTAGAGAAATCAGCCCAGAGGATTCAGAGAGGTGCAGAGCAAGTCCTACTGGATTCACTGCAGGTGCTCAGTACCTCTGAGGATCAGGCCCCTGGTGGTGTTGTTTTTTTTGGCTTCTTGAACTATATGACTGTTTTCAAACAGCTTCATTGCTCATGGTATGTGTCTGGGTGGTCATAGGGGCATGTTATGGTACAGAACAGGGGGCATATCTGCTGTGGCCCACAATCCACGGGGCTCTGGCAGCCTTCCCCCCTCCCCCCAGGATTATTTGTCTGATTGTGGGGAGTCTGACAGTGCTGTTCCTCTTTGCCTCCACAGCACACATTTTGCAGAAGATGTGCCTTGACATCTGGTAAGTACCGTACCATCCTTGTGCAGTGCCCACCGCTCCCTCCCGTGTCTCTGGGCCGTTCAGCCTGGCAATCTGTTCCTCTCATCCCCCTGGAGAAACTGCAGCACATCCGCCTTAAAGTGTGCTAGGGTCTAGAATGGACCCCCCAAGCCCACCCCATGTGACCTGTTGTGCCCCAGGCTTTTGGTAGCTCCTCAGATCCAGGCCCTGGGGCTCAGTGGGGAAGTACATGGCTGTGAGCATTGGCATCCTCACTGAGCTCCCAAACCCCACTGCAGCACGTACTGGAGTCAGTGCAGGCTGGAGTGGATTCCCTAGGAGCAAAGTGTTCCAAAGTCCTGGTCAGGAATGTGGAGGGGATAATCTCCAGGACAATAAATGACCCAAGTAGTTTGGCTTTTGATCCCCAGCAGTGACAGACTAGAGCTCTGTTCAGCCCCTCTGCTAGAGATAATTGACATGAGTTTTGACACAGGTGTCGTAAATGCCTCCTTTCCTCCTGTTGTTGTATGCAGTAGTGTTGTACCCGTGTTGGTCCCAGGATATTAGAGAAGCAGGGTGGGTAAGGTCATGGGTGGGGGAGGGATAGCTCAGTGGTTTGAGCATTGGCCTGCTAAACCCAGGGTTGTGAGTTCAATCCTTGAGGGGGCCATTTAGAGATCTGGGGCAAAAATTGGGGCTTGGTCCTGCTTTGAGCAGAGGGTGGGACTAGATGACCTCCTGAGGTCCCTCCCAACCCTGAGATTCTCTGTCTTTTACTGGACTAACTTCTGTGGCTCAAAAGCTTGTCTCTCACCACAGAAGTTGGTCCAGTAAGAGAGATTACCGCACCCAACTTGTCTCCTTTCCTCCTGGCACCCTGCTCATGCCAGCTCCTCCAGCCGCTGATTTCCAGTCAGTCCAAAAATTGAGCCTCTTTTCTTCAATAAACTCCGGTTCAGAAAGCTAGGAGAGGCTCTCAGTCATTTGGCAGCTGAGACGGAGTAGCCAGCACTCTCTCTGTTGCACACCATGCTATTAAAACCCATCTTTCTCTTTGCTTGGCACATGAACACGAAAGGCACTGTTCCAGCCCAAGGCCCAGCCATGCTGATTGCTGGGCTTTCCCCCTCGTCCAGAGAAGGCTCCCCGAGGGGTTGAGTAAACAGCAGCTCATTCTGCCTAAAGATGTTTGGCTTTCAAGTGAGAAGGCTCCCCCCAATTATCTGCTGATTGTTCCCTGTAACCTCGCCTTGTCCTCGTCCGCTCCTTCCCACCCCAGGGCTCTGAAGCAGGAGGCTTCATAGGTGTGATTTTGGCTCTTTGCTCTGGGGTCTGTCCAGCGAACAAAGGCACCAGAGCAGTGTGTGGAAAAGCATCTGTTCCCTTTTCATCAGAGCTGAGGTGCAGATGTTTGTATTCTCTGCACACAGAGAGAGAAAAGAAACCTCCCACCCCCACCCCACCACCTCTGCCCACTGAGACAGCAGAGAGGTGCCTGGAGCTGAGGTGGGAAAGATGCCTAGCACAAATCAGTCGGGTTTACGGCTCTGTTGACTCGGTGACTTTGGAACAGCACTCCCCCCTTTGCCCCTCAAATAACTGGGATTTGTGCTCCGGGGTCCTGGGGCTCTTTGCAGATCTCTCCCTCGTGCCTGGGGTAGGTGGTGATCACAGCCAGCCATGCCCCAGGCTGCGTGAGTGGCACTGATGCAGCCGACGCCTGCTTGACGCTTAAGGAAACGGCACTGGTGCAAATGGCTACACTAGAGGTTTCCCCTGTGGACATTAGAGGCTTGCACTGATGCAGCTGTTCCAGGAGCTGGCTCTGAGGGCTGAAGTCAGGGCTAACTCCCAGCATAGATGAGGTCTTAGAGAAAAGAACCTGCACAAACACCATTGAAAACTGGCCCTCTGAGGCCCAGCTGCCCCTCTGCACTTGGAGTGTCTTAACGAACACCTCTCTCTCCCCTCCCCACTCCCTCTCAGAGAAGTGCCCAGTGGACAACGCCAAGCTGACGGTGGTTGTTAACAATATTGCTGTGGCCGAGCAGATAGGGGAGTTGTTCATTCACTGTAAATATGGCTGCCGGCCCGCCGCCAGCAGCAAGCCCGCTGCCTTCGAGGTGGACCCCCACGGATGCCCCTTTACCATTAAACTGAGCGCCCGGAAGTAAGTGCCTTGTGACCAGAGGATGGACTCTCCGGGGCGGGGCCTCTGTTGCTGGTTTATTGCTCTGTGTTTGCAACCTTATATGGCTCCTTGCAACAGTTCTGCTCCCATGGTCCTTCTGTCCAGCCCTGTGCTGCTGGGAATGGGGTGGGTACAGGAGGGGACGCCCTCGCCTCTGTCTTAGTGAGGCGCTAGGGGGCGCTGTGTTGCAGTAGTGGGTGTCAGAACTGACCCAACCGGCCCTGCACAGGGATGTTGTACTGCTGAATGTGATGCCTTTCAGCTGAGATCTAAAACTGAGGCTCTGGCCACCTGTGACAAGGACCACGGGATCTCCAAGAGATGGGGGCATTAAACCCACTACCCTACCTCGATTCCCTTTTGAGGAATTCCCATCCTGCCTCCCTAATCCTCCCCCTGCCCCAACAGCATTTAATTTGCTTCATGTCCTCAGCTGTTGGGTGCTGTTGATCAGCTGCCCTTTCAGCCATCTGTGGAAGGACGGATGCAATTGGAGAAGTTGGTGCTGGCCACATATGTGGCCTGTATATCCTCCACCAATTACAGCCGTATGGTTAAACAGAGGTTCAAAGATAGCTTCCAGCGTCTGAACAAGTGTGTATCTAGAGATGGGGAAGGTTTTGATTAGCCGGAGTTCTCGTAAGGGCTGCTTTGCTCCAGGCCCTGTCAAGCCATATCATTTCCCATCCTCTCTGCATGTTGGTGACTTTCTCTCCTTTGTGCCTTTCCCGGTGTGCACAGAGATCACGAAAGCAGCTGTGATTACAGACCAGTTCGCTGTCCCAATAACCCCAGCTGCCCACCTCTCTTGAAAATGAACCTGGAGGCGCATCTCAAAGAGTGCGAACACATCAAGTGCCCTCATTCCAAATACGGGTAAGCCGTGGGGCTCCGGGGACTGGCACTGGGAGAGCTGGCTGGGCCCCTCACTGCTAAGGGTGGTTTGACTCCATTTCTGGATGGCCTTTCAGACACCGGGTCCTTGGGCTAGAGGCAGCTCTGCCCAGGGCTGGGCAGGGCCCTGAGACCGAATCTGGTGCTTGGCCTCACTCTCCGTGGCCAAGAAGGTCTGCAGAAGGGAGCACGTTGAGCTCCCCCACAGGCGAGCATAGCGCACGCTGCTCAGGTGTGACCACTGCTGGCCGTTCGGGAGTGTCCTGAGGAGACTTCAGCGGGAGAGCCTGCTAGAGAGCCTGGCAGATCTGTCCAGGGCAGAACTGATACAAGGATAATGGAAGTGCAGCTGAGGCCGCTGCTCTGTGTGCCGGAATCCCTGGACAGGAAGGTTTCCTCGTCTGGGAAGTGCCCGGCCTGCAGGACAGAAGACCTGAGGGCACTGGCATGGCTAGGACCCAGTGCCAGAGGTGGAGGAATAGATTCTACTGCTCTGCTGGAAGGTGGCTGTTGTGTGAGGAGACTCCCCATCATGGGGCCATCCCCTGATGTATGACTGCAGAGCTTGGATCTGCTAGAACAGTTGCAATGCACAGACCAGCCTCGGCAATTTGCCAGAAGCCTGGGTGCATGCGTGAGGCCCAAGCCAGCACCCGTTGCCAGCTGGAGCTTGCCCCTTGACTTTAACGGCAGCTGGACAGGGCCTTCGCAGAGCACGCGCACTGACATAATACTTCGGATCCTGCCTGGGATCTGCTTGTTCTTGCAACTTCCTGGAGAGACGGATCGCAAAAGCCTACTTGGGCAAGTTCCTCAGGTGCAGCGCTCAGCCTCAGCCTTCTCCTGTGGTTACAGGGGAGGGGTGGCTGCAGCCATGACTGGCCTTTGGGCACCTGAGCCCTTAGTGGAAGCCCTGCAGCACCACAGAGATCCCTCCAGAGGGGAGTGGGGCGCAAGAGCGTTCGCCCTGTAGCTGTCTAAATGCCCAGCCCAGGAGCCAGTGAGCACTAGGCCCTCCCAACAGAGCCTCACTCCAGCCTTCATCTCTCCCCCTTCCCTCCAGGTGTACGTTCATAGGAAATCAAGACACCTATGAGACTCACTTGGAGATGTGTAAGTTTGAGGGGCTGAAGGAGTTCCTGCAGCAGACAGACGACCGCTTCCATGAGATGCAGGTGGCAATGGCTCAGAAGGACCAAGAAATCGCCTTCCTGCGCTCAATGCTGGGCAAGCTCTCAGAGAAGATTGACCAGTTGGAGAAGAACCTGGAGCTCAAGTTTGGTGAGTCTCCAGGCCAAGGGCATGGCTCCTCCTTCAGGGCTTTACAGCTAGGTGGTCATGTTTGTCAAGTGTTTAAACTTTCCATTCACACCATAGTGAAAACTAGCTGTGGGCAAACCTCAGGAGGGTCAGGGATTCCCTTTGGCTGAACAACCAAAATTCAGCTGATCTTCGGAGCTACCTGGATTTCTTGGGTCTGCAGGGTGGGGGCCTGATCCATCAGTTCTTATGCTGGAAATAATTTCCCTTGGGAATTTTAAAGTCCCTTATTAAGGTTTACCACGACTCAGCTTCCACACAAGTGTTCCTTTATTAGTCCAACGGCCACTGGGTCTTAATTACATCCAAATATCAGTACAGGCATATATATATATATATACACACACACATATATTTTATATCTTAACAGCAACACAATTGTAAGCATTGGCCCAAATACTCACAGCACAATCAGGCCTGGGAGATTCCTTCCCATCGTGGAGTAACTCCAAAGGGGTACGAAAAAGGCTCAGCTAGAGAAACATCTACAAGCCTTGCTTCTTATACCCCAGAACAAAGAAGTGATGTTCCTGCTGGTTAGTGAACGTCAGCCAAAGACACAAAAGGGAGTCGGGGTTTAACCCTGGACCCGGGGCCCAATTAACCAGTGTGTTTATATTTCTGTTAGTTCAACCCCAGCCTTCAGTAAGGTAACTGCAGTATTTCCAGGGTCATGACAAATGTAACACAAACAACCCATTATCTGTGCAAATACCCTGTGACAGTGAGTGAGTTTCCTGGCCAGGTGGCCCTGGGGTTGACAGACCTGCCATTCTGTCGCCCTAGATGTGCTGGATGAGAACCAAAGCAAGCTGAGCGAGGACCTGATGGAGTTCCGCCGGGATGCCTCCATGCTAAACGTGAGTCCTTTGCAGGATACAGGGTGGCGTGGAGGAGCCTGTCCATTGTATTCAGCAGTGGTTCTGGTTGGCAGGGGATTCTGGTTAAGAAAGGGTTAACAGCATGTACCTGTAAAGCTTCTCTTCTCTTGGGCGGGGGAGACCGGGGTTAGGGCTTCAAAATGGCCAAGATCCAATTCTCTCCGCATTGGCTCTGTTCGCCCCCAGTTTTGTTTTTGTCGTAGCCAGGCAGGGATCCCTGTGTGTGCCAGGTGCAAAGGGCTCCAGAGCACAGCTGGAATCTGGCCCCGGTGGACAGCCCAGCAGGACACTTGTTGCAAGTAGCCAGGGCTTTGCCCGGAACTCTAGCACTCCTGGGCCTTTCTCTGCAGCCAGGGATCGGCCCAGGGCCTGCCACAAGCGTGGCTGGTTCTTTGGGTCTTTACCGCGGTTCTCTCTTACCACTGGCAGGAGAATTGTGCAGAGCCACAATCACCGTCTAGTACTAGCATGTAGCAGGCCCTTGGCAGCCCTTTCTGGCGCTTCTCAGGGCATTGATAGGATCACCTTCCAGCCAGGGTTCAGGTGGGACACGTCCTGCCAGCAGCGCACACCCCAGCTCTGTGCATGCTCCTCATGGCTGAGTACAGAGAGCGCTAGCCCTGACTGACACAGAGCCAGCCAGCTCCATGGGAGATAGCAGGGTCTGGGCCCCAGAGCACTTTGTCGAGTCACCCCTGCAATATTTTCAAGTAAAGTGGATTTCGAAAGCACCGCAGAATGAGTAGCTCCTCATGACTGCCTGGCTCTGCCCGGTGTCGGTTTTAGAAGAGGAAGGATCATGCATTTTGAAAGGTGTACGAGTGTCCATATCCATACCCTGATCCCGGGAAGACCCAGGCTGAGCCCTGTACCCACAGGAGTGTGGAAGCAGATGTCTGCTCACCTCTGCAGAGACAACATGCATGGCTATAAGGAAGGTGCTTCCAGACCTCCACTTTCCTCTGGCCAGAGAACGAACCCCCTGGGTGGGCAGTGCCAGGCGCTCCTGTCCTCAGTCAGGAGGATGCTGGCTTGAGTTCTCAGCGTTTGTAGGGGAGGTATTAAAGCAGTGGCTCAGACTCTGTGGGAAGCCTAGTGGAGCACCTGCCAGTTCCAGGACTCTGGATTGATTTCAGTTGCTCGGCTCCTAACCCCGCTTGGTTTGTTTTTCAGGATGAACTGTCCCACATCAACGCCCGCCTCAACATGGGCATCTTAGGATGTGAGTACACGCTTGATGCTCTCTCCCTCGGCTTGCCCCAGAACGTTAGGCTTGTTGTTAGGATTTCTCAGCAGATCCCTTTTGGAGCAGTAACCGTGTTGTGTCGGCAAAGCATCAGCTGACTCAGTGTATTTCCCATAATGCATTTCAGGCTAGTGTAACACTCCAGCTATTGTCTGTCACTAGAGGGCTCAGTAGAGCCCTCCCCTCTGAGCTCCATGGCCGGTTCTGTGCTGGCGGGGCTTAGCATCATGATTCCCCTAACCCTCTCCTGCCTCTTCTCACTCCACAGCGTATGATCCTCAGCAGATCTTCAAATGCAAGGGGACCTTTGTCGGGCACCAAGGCCCTGTCTGGTGTCTGTGTGTTTACTCCATAGGAGACTTGCTTTTCAGTGGCTCCTCAGACAAAACCATTAAGGTAAGAGCCTCCCAGCATTTGCATGCATTAGACAGGACCACCCACTCCTCCGCTGGGCTGAGTTTACCTGCCCAGCGCTAGGTTGGAGCTGAAATGGCTCTTCCCAGCTACACCTGGGCCGGAAGCATTGTTCAGTTATCGGCAGGAAGATGCCAGACCTCCGAGTCTCATCTCGGGAGAGAAATACAGGCTTTGGAGCTCCGTATGAAAATCTGATCCTGATCTCGCTCCTGCTGTTCATGTTTACACCTTGTCCCAATCTCAGCATTTTAGCTGCTAATCCTTTATTTTCCATGGTGGCTAAAGCCCTTTTAGACGCTGAAAAACAAACCAGCTTTTCCCTACGAAATGTGCCCATTTTACAGACATTGTTTGCTTTTCCTTGTCCTGCTTTTGAGTAGAGCAAACTGACAGTCCCACCAAAACAATAGTTTCAAACGTTATCCTGGCCAGCCACCAGTGTCACAATGATTGACTGATGGATGGATGTCAGCAAAGCTCTGGGAATTGTGTATTTCACTGATTATTAGAAAACAGGGTGCCTATAGACCCTACACAAACAGAGACGGTCGTGGTTTAATCTTGGTTCTTTTTGGTTTATTTATTTAAGGGCTGGGAGCCATGACTTCTGGGTTCCAATCCTGCTTGAGCCGCTGACGCTCAGATCTGGGGCAAGTCACTTGAGGCCTTGTTGGCTGGATTTTCTCCCCAGGGGAGCTGAGCTCTCTCTGCTCCTGTTGACATCAGTGAATGCTGTGTGTATTCAGCACCAATGGCAATTGGCCGGGTCATCTATCTGGGCCTCATTTACCCATCCATACGCTGGGAGTAATAATTCTTAACGACCTGTGGCCGAGGGGCATTGGAAGCCTTAGTGCATGGGAAGTGGCAAGTGCTTAAAGATCTGAGGCTGGCAAAGCATAACTCCTAGTGTTCCATTTGTCTGCATTTTTCTCCCAACACTTTGAATTCTGAGATAAAGGATGTGGTTTTAAACCTGTTTTCCATTGGCTGGAGCCACAAATGCCAACATGTAGGCATGGTGGGGTATCTAAGCGGGGAGGCCGGGCTAGAAAAGCAGGCCCAATCTTGGTTAGCAGGAACTTCCCTCTTCTCTCTGCCTGTGTCCTGCTCTCCCAGCATGGAAAGCTGTTGCTATAGGGTTGGTTTTGAGGTCACTTGTACAAATAGCATGTAATACTCAGCAGCTGAAATCCCCATGCAGCAGGAATGATAATGGGGAACACAAATTCTTCATGCTAAACCACTGGGAGTGATGAGAAAAGAAGCAGGGAAAGCTAGCTGTGCAGTGACTAGCCCTCACCACCCGTGTGTTTGCCTGATTCCATCAGCTGAAATTGCCTGGCACTTTCTTAGTACGGTTTTTAGGAAAGTTTGTTGTCTGCCCTAGCGCTGTGGAGCTGCTGTGGCTGCATTTCAGTGTTTGGTGTCCCTTGGAAATTCAGTGTGACCCTGCTTGCGAAATTTCCTTTCCTAGATGTGCTCATCTCTGCCGGTCAGACAGGAAAACGGGTGCACAGATGCCACAGGAAACAGCTGACTGATTTCCCTGCTCTCCTGGCTCAGCTGACTTCCTGCTCTGATCCCCAGCTGCTCTCTAGTGCAGGCATGTGATCTCCTGCTAACTTGTCTTTCCTGTTAGGTGTGGGATACCTGCACTACATACAAGTGCCAAAAGACCTTGGAGGGCCACGATGGAATTGTCCTGGCTCTCTGCATTCAGGGGTGAGTGGAGTGGATGATTTTTGTGCCGCTGGCAGGGGAAATGGGGAATTGCGACGAGAGACTTGTGGTCTGTCCTCTGGCCTCTCCTAATTAGTGAATTATTAGAAGAGGGACTAAGATGTTAATTTCCTTCCTCATTCTGACCTGAGCACGTGCACCAGGCTTTTACACACATGTGGATTGGAGGGGCCAGAATCCCAGATCTCCCCTTTTAATAAGCCAGAGGGACAAATGGGCCAGGTCGTCGGAGTGAAAAGCCCCTTCGTCCCAACGCCCGCTCACCACAGCCACACCAGCCCGGCCGTCATGATGAGCCTAGTGTTTTGTTGGGGGGCGGGGGGTGTCGCACCGGCTCCTTTCCTCTGAGCAGGCAGGGGTGGGGTGAGGAGGGTCTGAAAGGTGCGAGAATCCTGTTTCTGACCTTTGTGTCCTGGGAGCAGAGCCCCAGGGACAGCTGAAATCCCACAGGTGGCTCTCCCTTGCTGACGCCCTTTCATTTTCTTGTGACGTTACAGGAACAAGCTCTACAGCGGCTCTGCTGACTGCACCATCATTGTGAGTATGTGGGGCCGCCCTGGCTACAAGTCAGCACGTGGGAGGTTACAGGGTGGCCCCTGGCTGCTAGAGCACAATAGCCTGTGAAAAGCAGCACCTCAAATGTCCTCTTGGCTGGGAATGGCCTGAGAGAGCGAGAGAACAACTGAATCCCTTGCGTGTGATTTCCCCATCCCAGGGATGAATTTGTTTGGGTTTTATAATAATAAAAGGTGGGCGTTTGTGTCTTTCAAGTGTCCTAGACTTGACTAGACCCCCCAGTGCAGGGAGTGGGAGGCCCGGGCATTGGACTGGCTCAGGGATGACCATACGTAGCTTGGAATAAGTAACAAGTTCTAATCCAGCAGTGGCTTCCTGGGAAGGCTCTGGCCTGCCACACGAGGGACCAGGCCTCCAGCTTCTGTGGCCAGCCAGGGCTGGGAGTGTGGCCCCTAGCCACTGAATGCTCACCACTTCTTCTGGCTGATTAGCAAGAGGCTGTGTTAGTGTCTGGGATGAGAGTCCCACGCAGGAGCCCTCCAGCCGAACCTACGCCCATCAGAGAGGGGCTGTAAAGAGAGGCCTAGATCCTCTGGCCACGGCTGCCCTCTATCACCCACCCAGCAGAATAGCTTCTGTGTGACAACTGCCCTTGCTGTGTTTTCCTGCTGGGGGGTATTTCCAGGGCAGGTAGGCGAGAGGGGAGACTGCAGGGGGTTTCCAGAGCAGGCCAATCCCTAACCAATTTTGTCTTCCTTTTTGAGGTCTGGGATATTCAGACCTTGCAGAAGGTGAACACGATCCGAGCACATGACAATCCTGTTTGCACTTTGGTCTCCTCACACAACATGCTGTTCAGTGGCTCCCTTAAAGCCATTAAGGTAGGGGGCTGAGAAGGTACCTGCTGGGATTGGGTGGCCATTTGGGGCCAAGTTGGCCGGCAAGAAAAGGCTCTTTTGGCCTTGTGTGCGTATGTCGGAACGTGGCCTGGTTAGCGTTGCAGCGTGAGCTTAGGGGGAGCAGACACTAGGAAGGACGGCCAGTGCTCCCTGCCGCCGAGGCTGCAAGCAGATTCTGGAGCAGCTGCCTGAAGAGCCTTGTTTGTTTCTGTTGACTCCTAAAAATCGGAGGCTGGGGGCAAGTGTGTAGTTGGTGTGTACTTGTGCAAACACACAAACCCATATGGGGGGCTCGTGTACCATGTGCTTACAGCAGGGGGCTGGGATCAGGGCCAAGATCGCCACAAGGGAGCAGTGATTTCAGGTGCCTCTGGTTTTGGGTGTCTGACACCACAGCTCTCACTTCTCCCCCTACATGCAAGGGCCAGGATGGGATCAAGGCCCCACTTCCACTCTCTTTGGGGACCTTGTGTTGTCTCTGCGCAGAGGTGGATTTCGTGCAGGAAGCAGCCCTGCAGAGTTAGTCGTAGCCATTTGGACTGGTCTTTCTGACCACAATGGCCCTGCTTAGCAGTGCGCAAGCTGAGCCATCACGTCCCTTTCCAATCCCTGTGTATGTGTGTGCGCCTGCCACAGGTCTGGGACATCGTGGGCACCGAACTCAAGCTGAAAAAGGAATTGACAGGTCTCAATCACTGGGTGCGAGCACTTGTGGCTTCTCAAAACTATCTGTACAGTGGGTCTTACCAAACAATCAAGGTAAGTACGCTGATGGCATGCAAGAGCACTAACTTCCTGTCTGGGCAAAACCAAAGGCAGCCAGGAGCACTCTGCGGCGTGCTTTCACAGCTGTTACGTCACTGGCACATTGGAGCTTACGCAGGCGACTGTGGCTGGTAGGTTCCCAGCTTTGCAGTCATATCAGAGTTTGGCAGGTCCACGCTGCTGCAGCTGCTGTTTGGCATTAGCTGAGACAAACGCTGCCATGTAGCCGTGGCCCTTCTCCAGCTGCTGGGACATTATGGACCATTCTCCTGACTGACACTCCTGCCGAAAAGAGAAGAGGGGCAGTGTCTGGGCTGCAGAAACACCGTCAATCTGCATTTGGTTCCTGTAAGAGTCATGTCTTTGCCGGCCCAGTCCCTGCTTGTTAACTTAGCAGCTGGTGTCTGGACTGTGGTAGAAAGTTGGGGTACGTTGTGCCCGGCACCCACTGCTCCTGCCCGGCTCTGCTGTAGCACCCTCTCCCATCTTGTGACATTGGGGCCACCTCCCCTTCCCTTCCTGGGACAGAACCAGGCTCGAGCCTGGTTCTGCTGGGCCCAGCTCTGTATTTTGCTGCCTGTCAGACGCTGGCTGTGGGAGTGGTGCAGCTCATGCCTCAATAGGAACTTGGCCAAGAGCCTTTCCACCTGTTGCTGACCCATTGGCCCTGCCTGGTTCAGAGCTACTGGCCCCAACGGGCCCTCCAGCCGGTCTGGAAAGGCACCTCCAGCTACGCACTGAGAGGAATCCAGTGTACTGCTCTGCAGCTTGCGCGTTCCTCTTGAGCCCGGGCTGCTGCACTGGGGCGACGCTGACCTGGGCGGGGACTGTTTCAGATCTGGGACATCCGGAACCTGGAGTGTGTCCATGTGCTGCAGACGTCAGGAGGCAGCGTGTACTCCATCGCCGTGACCAACCATCACATTGTGTGCGGCACCTACGAGAACCTCATCCATGTAAGAACACGGAGTCTGGCGACGGGGCAGGAAGTGCAGCCCTGCCGCTCCCTCCCTGCAGAACAGGGGCACAGCATGGCTAGCCATGCCCAGGATATCCCCAGCATCTGCTGTGCTAACAGGCCCACCTCCCTCCTGCCCAGCGGGCTGATGGAGCCTCCCTGGGGAATGAGAGATGGGCTTCATTGCGGCTATCCAGGCAATGTGCTTTCCCATTCCCTAGGGGCTGGCCTGAGACCCACCCTCTCGGTGCTGGGGGTGCCAGGCAGTCAGAGGATGCTGTTACCGTCTCTGAGTGCAGTTCCGGTGCCTGTAATCCCGGACGCTGGCCTAGCTTTCTCCTGCTCTGCACCCTTGTCCGCTGGCTGCGGTGCCTCGTCACGCTGAGCCGTCTCTCTCCTATTCTCCTCGCTCAGGTCTGGGATATCGAGTCTAAGGAGCAGGTGCGCACGCTGACCGGGCACGTGGGGACGGTGTATGCCCTGGCCGTCATCTCCACGCCGGACCAAACCAAAGTCTTCAGCGCGTCGTACGATCGCTCTCTTAGGGTACGTGCTGCCGTGGCCTTGCCTAGCCGGGGGAGAGTCTCCTGAGGTGCAGCTCGCGTGGCTGAGGGGGAAGCAGCGTTGGGAGGCTAGTCCCCATGTAGACCTCACACCCTTCCCTCTCCACCTGCAGCCTGTGGGTCTTATAGCACTCCTTTGCTTTTAGGCTCTCAGTGTCAGGTAAGGAGGGGACTGGGAGTGAGGGGTCTTGGGCCACTCCGCTGTGTGTTCCTCAGGCCCTTCAGCTGTAAAACGGGGTAGGTGCGGCCCTGTGTGATGGGAGCAGCTGCAGTGTCTTAATGTTTGGAAAGCCCCCAAACAAGGCTTCAGAGCGCTGCTGTTCCCGATGACAGTGACTAGTGATGCCACAGTGCAGAGCCGCACAGAACCTGTTCAGTACGGCCTAGTCTGGCTCTGGCCTGGGACTCGGGAGAGCTGGGGTTAGTACCCAGCTGTGGGGCACTGTGCCGCTGAACTGAAGGAGTGAGAGGGAGGCAGATGATGTGGTGCTGGGACCATGTCCATACCCAGACAGCTGGGACATGGTGACGCACAGACACACTGTCTCAGTTCAGTGCCCCAGGCCCGGCTCCCATAACTAACCCGAGTCCCTGGGAGAGTACCACAGGTCACCGAAGGGCAAGGGAGGCCTCTAGGCTGGGGGTGGAGAATTCTCCGGGTCGTTCGCACCCCCAGGTTGTTTCCTTCCCTTCGTGGCCAGAACCCTCTCCTCTGAGCCCCCTTGGTGCCTGGGAAGACAGGCCTTGCGGTCCCCGGCTTCACATTCACCCATCCTTGCATGTGCTTCCAGGTGTGGAGCATGGACAACATGATTTGCACTCAGACGCTGCTGCGGCACCAGGGCAGTGTGACGGCGCTCGCGGTCTCCAGGGGCCGCCTCTTCTCCGGCGCTGTGGACAGCACTGTTAAGGTCGGTCGCCCCTGAGCTTTCCCACTGCAGCTTCCTCCCCGTGCGGGAGAACCCAGCAGCTTGTCCTGGGTGGAGGGGGTAGAATTACCAGCTGAGACTATCCTCGTGAGCCCACTCCCTGAGCCCTGCCCTGCGGGGGGCGCGGTTTGGGGAGAGCAGCTGTTGCCACAACGTGTCCACTCTCTGGGGTTCCTGGACAGGCCAAGAGCTCCCCTTTCCTCCTGGCTCGCTAGGACAGCAGCCGGGGTCGGGAGCAGAACGGGCCCCGGCTGGCCAGCAGGGATCGCTATGGGCTCAGCTTTGAGAAGGGCGTTTTGGGGAAGGGCGCGGAAGGAACCAGCTGTGTTCCCTTGACTGACCTGGATCCTTGTTCACCCGTCCCTCCCTGCCCCCACAGGTCTGGACGTGCTAACGGCATGGATCCTGCACCCCGAGCTACCAAAATCTCCTTCTCCTCGGCCGGCCTGTTGGATGACCGACACCGCTCTGACATAGCTGCTGCTGCCCCGCTGCTCACCAGCACCACCTGCTGCCTTCCATCGGCCACAGAACTGCGCCCTCAGCATTGCTAATCCCTCCGACCTGCCGTCGCCCAGGGACGCCCCAGAAATCAGCCATGTCCCACGTATTTAATGGGAGACCTGGCCTGCTGCCAGGGCCGGTGGGTCACTGCGGTTCTCTGCACTGCACACAGCACGAGGCAGGGGTTTGTGAGCATAGTGTCACCACAGCAGAGCCTGACCCAGGCTGGCTGGGCCGTTCGGGCCAAGCACGGTGCAGTTGGCGTGGGATGCCAGGCGGCAGTGGGACAGCACAACTCAGCTGGTCACAGCAGAGCCTGTCGAGGAAGCAAAGAACCAGGAGCGAGGTCACTTTGCAAACAGGAGAACGGAGCTTCAGCCTTGCCCTCTGCTCGGGTTCGCACGGGCCCCTCTCTGTCTCTCTTGTATTTAATTGGACTGCCCAGACGATAGCGAGCTGTTGTTTGGCCTTTGAAGAGGAATCTTCCTTGTGTAGCCAGGTACGATTTTTACACCACAAGCTAGTTCTCTGATCAAGTAACACAAGCGCATTGGTTCACCCTCCCTGTAATTACAGTCTCCACATTAAAGAGAAAAAGCCTCTGTTGCATTTTTACTCACGTTTTCTACGGTTTTTAAGATTGTAATATAATTGGATTATTTCTTCATTGACAATAAAAGTGGAAAGTTGTTCCAGGCACGTGTGAGTTACTGGGGGGGGGCTCGCTGGGGGAGGGCCAGCTGCCACCTGCCTGGCCTTCCACGGGCACGCACTTCCCAACCCCGCACACCTGGGCAGGGGAGCTCGTCCCTGCGCCAGGCACAGCAGGTGTGGGAGGCCACTAGGGATATGTCTACCAGCCGCTAGACACTTGCAGCTGGCCTGAGCCCCGTGAGCCCGAGTCAGCTAAGGGCTATTTCACTGCTGTGTAGACTTCTGGGCTTTGCTGGATCCCGGGCTCTGGGACCCTGCGAGGGTCACAGAGCTGGGGCTGCAGCCTGAGCCCCGCATTCTGCAGAGCAATGAAACAGCCCCACAGCATGAGCTGGCAGACGCCAGCCAGGGGTTTTTCTTTGCAGTGTAGACATAGGGTAAGACAAGAGCCATGAGAAGTGAATGGCGTGGCACCAGCAGGGGTGAAGTGGTTTCTTAAAAAATTCTTCTCCCATTAGAATTGGGGCTTTCCCATCCGTACACTCGACAACTGCGGCAGCGAGCTGAAGCGGCTCAGGGCCACGTGGTGGGTGAGAATCAGGTGGTGTCTCTGAGCCAAGGCGCCGATCGGCTACTGGCAGCAAAGTAAGCCAGCAGGAATGGAGTAACTGGCAGTAGCTGGCTCACTAGCCTTGTCGGGGGTAGTCTAAGCGAATCCCTGTCTCCCTGCATTACCTCCCCTTGGTATAATCCCTGGCACTGGAGAGCTAAAGCTGCATCATGGTGGCGAGGGCCCTGGCGAGACCGGTATCAACAGAGCTTTAAGGTGGTTGTGGCCCAAGGGTGTTAAACACTGCGTATTTGCCCCTTAGCTGAGGGCAAAAGCCATGGGAAAGCGTCTCCTACCATGTCTCCTAGAACTACACCCACTGCCTTGCAGAGCAACAGGGCGGGTAGTTGGGGGCTGATGAAGAGAGGCCTTGGTGTATTTGTAAGCAAGGGGAGGGGGTGGATCCCATGGGACGAGCACTGCAGCTTCTCCTGGGGCCTTTAGCGGCTGTGGCCCCAGAACTAGGCTTGCCCTAATGAAGGGTTGCAAGCAGCCTGGGTCAGCATGGGTGGGTTATACCCATAGGTAAGGAGGGTCCAGGCCAAAAGCTGCACAGGGAGGCACTGACAGCGCATGAAAACAGCTTCTTGTTCCGGTGGCTCATTCCCTGCCCCTGCCACCACCGGCACCGCGGGGTTTGGAAACGGAACAGGCGTGGAGGGAGCCTGGCCCAGCTTGTGCGCCTCCCACCCTGCCCAGCAGGCTTTGCCTTGACCCTGGGTAAGGGCCCACACGGGGCCGTTACACAAAAAGGGGTGCCCCACTGTCTGGGCTCCTCGGGCTTCACCAGAGGTGGGGGGGGGCTCACTAACCCCACTGTTCGAAAGCATTTCAGACTAAATATTTCATTTGTAACATAGTAATGCTCACCTAAAGAGACAGTCCCACACAGCAGCTGGCTCCAAAGAGCAGGCCGCTAATGCCCCAGCCTCACGGGGGCCTTGAGGAACCGTCACGTACCCCGCTTAAACTGCTCTGGCTGCGGCAGCACCGTTAGCCAAATGCACGGGGCTCAGCCCCCCTGGGCTGACCTGAGGCAGTGAAGAGGTCGTCCCACGATGCTTAAACTCCACCACCTCCTTCGCTGGCTGCCTAAGCTAAGTGTAAGCAGGGGAAAGGGCCTGCTACTGTGGGGCACTTTCCTGGTTTATACACTACCCCGGTGAAGTGGGCTCGCGAAAGGCCATGAGTCCTCGTTCCCATGGCCTTTACCCAGAGGCCTGCCTGAGCTCGAGGACTCCCCTTCCACGCTGCTGTCTGGCAGAGTGCTCATAAGCCTGACTAGGCTGGCCCAGGAGTCCAGGGCGGGGGGGACTGGACCCCCCAATCTTATCGTGGTCACTTTGGCCAGGGGTTAGGGTGTCCCCACTCAAGGGCACTGTCTTCACACCAGACTCTTTCCTGAGCCAAAAGAAAAGGAGTACTTGTGGCACCTTAGAGACTAACCAATTTATTTGAGCATGAGCTTTCGTGAGCTACAGCTCACTTCATCAGATACATACCGTGGAAACTGCAGCAGACTTTATATATACACAGAGAATATGAAACAATACCTCCTCCCACCCCACTGTCCTGCTGGTAATAGCTTATCTAAAGTAATCGTCAGGTTAGGCCATTTCCAGCACAAATCCAGGTTTTCTCACCCTCCACCCCCCCACACAAATTCACTCTCCTGCTGGTGATAGCCCATCCAAGGTGACAACTCTTTACACAATGTGCATGATAATGAAGTTAGGCCATTTCCTGCACAAATCCAGGTTCTCTCACTCCCTCACCCCGCTCCAAAAACCCACCCCCATACACACACAGACTCACTCTCCTGCTGGTAATAGCTCATCCAAACTGACCACTCTCCAAGTTTAAATCCAAGTTAAACCAGAACATCTGGGGGGGGGGGGGGGGGAGGAAAAAACAAGAGGAAATAGGCTACCTTGCATAATGACTTAGCCACTCCCAGTCTCTATTTAAGCCTAAATTAATAGTATCCAATTTGCAAATGAATTCCAATTCAGCAGTTTCTCGCTGGAGTCTGGATTTGAAGTTTTTTTGTTTTAAGATAGCAACCTTCATGTCTGTGATTGCGTGACCAGAGCTAGTTCAAAGCAAAGACAATTTACTAACCAGCAGCCAATTAGGAAAACAATGGTAACGGGTGAAGTTAAAACACATCACCCACCCACTGTGTGGCCCGGGGACATCACACCCGGTCGTCACTGGGCCCCAGTCTGGCCCTCACCGTCCCAAGCCCTGGCTATGCTGCGGGTCGGACACTTGCTCTGGTGGTGGCCACACACTCTTAGGCTCGAGGTGGCAGGACCCTTCTTCCCAGCATCATCCCCACCCTGTTGGGGTTACGATCCCCCCCAAGTCTGGCCGGCCCTGGGTCCCCCTCGCGCTCCCCCGCCCCAGCCCCAGCCCCAGCCCCAGCCCCACTCCCTGGTTCTGGCTAGCCATGCTGCTCCCCAGGCCCCGGCTCGCCCCTTACCTCTGCCCCAGGCAGCCCCAGCTCCCAGGGAGGGTGAGCCCTCCTTACCCCCCCCCCGGTCATTGACCAGCCTGCCTTGTCAATCAGGCTGCCCTAGCATGTTGGCTTCACCTCATTGGCTCTGGGAGCTTGTCAATCTCAGGGGCCCTGATTTCTCATTGACTCTTGCCCTTTCTTTTGGTACTGGGGGCTAGCCAACCCAAAACCCCACTGTGTTTTAGTAAGGGGCCCCCTTACATACGCTTGCTTGGGGTGGCAACTTTCTAATAGAAAACTGAAGACCCCAGCCCTGCCCCCTCCCCAAGACCCTGCCCCCCATTCACTCCAGTCCCCTTTCCCCCCACCCGTGCTCTCCCCCACCCTCGCTCACTTTCACTGTGCTGGGGCAGGAGGCTGTGGGCGGGGGGAGGGGGATGATGGCTCCGGCTCAGGGTGCAGGTGGGGGGGCCAAAGGGGTCAGAGTGTGGGATGGTACTCAGGGCTGGGGCAAGGGGTTGGGGGTGTTGGGTGATGGCTCCAGCTGGGCGTGCAGGAGGGGGCTCTGAGCTGGGGCGGGGCGGGCGTGGTTCAGCGTGTGGGATGCTGCTGGGGAGCAGGGTTGGGGCTCCAGGCAATGCTTACCTCAGGCGGCTCCTGGGAAGGCAGGCAGCAGCCGGCATGGCCGGCTCCTAGTCAGCAGCATGTCCAGGGTGCTCCACCTGCTGTCCCTGCTGGCAGGCACTGCCCCGCAGCTCCCATTGGCTGGGAACCACAGCCAATGGGAGCTGCAGAGCCTGTGCTTGGGGCAGGGACAGCACACGGAGCTCCCCCGCCCCCCCCCGACCCTTCTCCCTCCACCCACAGAGACGCTGGCTGCTGCCTGGCTTCCCAGGCGCCGTGCAGAGAGCTTGCCTTAGCCCCACTGCGCCAACAACCGGAGTTTTAGTGGCCTGATCACTGGTGCTGACCGGAGCCAACAGGGTTCCTTTTTGACCAAGTGTTCCAGTCGAAAACCGGATACCTGGCAACCCTGACGCTGCAGAAAACACCCCCCCACACACACACACACTCACTCTCTCTCTCTCTCTCGCTGAGGCTAGCAGTAGGGACCCTGCCCCTCCAGTCCATGGGGGGGGGGTGCCTTATTGCCCAAGGAGGGTAGCACCAGTGCCTCACTTTGGGACACCCCCCATGGGCTGGAGGAGTGTCCCACCCCACCCCTCTCTTTACTCTGCCTCTGGCAGGTTCCGCTTTTTGCCTCCCCGCAACTGCCCCGTGTGAGTGCGGGGCCCAGAAGGAGCCCATCCCCTGCTCCAGCTGTCATGGGGCCCCTCCTCTGAGCCCCAGCTCAGGCCCTGGGCTACAGCAGCTGCATAGAGGCTGCTGCTGAGCAGCAGGAAGGGGTCTGGGCCCAAACGGCCAGCACCTCCTTCTTCAGGTGGACCAGCCCCTGGAGCTGCAGGCTGGTCCCTTGGCCGCGCACAGGCTGGAGTTATATATTTGACACCCCCTGTTCCCATCCACAGAGCAGTCCCATCTCCCACCCAGACTGCCTACAACAGGGGTGGGCAAACTTTTTGGCCCGAGGGCCACATCTGGTTGTGGAAATTGAACGCAGGGCCATGAATGTAGGGCTGGGGCAGGGGGCTGGGGTGTGGGACGGGTGTGTGCGGTGTGCAGGAAGAGGCTCAGGACAAGGGGTTGGGGTGCAGGAGGGGCTGTAGAGTGCAGGAGGGGGCTCGGGGAGGGGAGGGTGCAGGAGGGGTTTGAGGTGCAGCACAGGGCTCAGGGCAGGGGATTGGGATGCAGGAGGGGGTGCAGCGTGAGGCAGGGGATTGGGGTGCAGGAGGGGTGCGGCAGGGGGTTCAGGGCAGGGGTGCGGGGTGCAGGAGGGGTGCGGCAGGGGGCTCAGGGCAGGGGATTGGGATGCAGGAGGGGGTGCAGGGTGAGGCAGGGGATTGGGGTGCAGGAGGGGTTTGAGGTGCAGCACAGGGCTCAGGGCAGGGGATTGGGGTGCAGGAGGGCTGCGGGGTGCGGCAGGGGGTTCAGGGCAGGGGATTGGGGTGCAGGAGGGGTTTGAGGTGCAGCACAGGGCTCAGGGCAGGGGATTGGGGTGCAGGAGGGCTGCGGGGTGCGGCAGGGGGTTCAGGGCAGGGGATTGGGGTGCAGGAGGGCTGCGGGGTGCAGGCTCCGGCCTGGCGCCGCTTACCTGGAGTGGCTCTGGGGTGGCAGCGGTGCGCAGTGAGGCTAAGGCAGGCTCCCTGCCTGCCCTGGCCTCGAGCTACTCCCGGCATCACATCCCTGCGGACCCTAGGGGACGTGAGGCGGGGCCAGAGGGCTCTGCCCTCACCTGCAGGTACCTCCCCTGAAGCTCCCATTGGCCACAGCAATCCCGCGGGCCAGATCTAAAGCCCTGACAGGCCGGATCTGGCTCGTGGGCCGTAGTTTGCCCACCCCTGCTTTAGTACAACACCTGAATTAAATGCCAGGGGACACAGCTGCTGCTATCACATGGGCGTCCTTACGAGGCGAACACAAGGGGCCTTGCTTGCTTTCCTCTCTCCGGTAACAAGGCATGAGCTGGGTGACACCAGCCTGCCTCTTGATCATTTTTTTCACCCACGGTTTCAATCAGGGAGATTTTTTAAGAGTAACAGGGTCAAGTGGGGGTGGGGGGTGCGGTGTGCAGGAAGCGGCTCAGGACAAGGGGTTGGGGCGCAGGAGGAGTCTCAGGGCAGGGGTGGTGGGGTGCAGGAGGGGTTCAAGGTGCAGCACAGGGCTCAGGCCAGGGGATTGGACACCATCATAGGGCCTAATCACATCAGCCACACTATCAGAGGCTCGTTCACTTGCACATCCACCAATGTGATATATGCCATCATGTGCCAGCAATGCCCCTCTGCCATGTACCTTGGCCAAACTGGACAGTCTCTACGTAAAAGAATAAATGGACACAAATCAGACGTCAAGAATTATAACATTCAAAAACCAGTCGGAGAACACTTCAATCTCTCTGGTCCCTCGATTACAGACCTAAAAGTGGCAATTCTTCAACAAAAAAACTTCAAAAACAGACTCCAACGAGAGACTGCTGAATTGGAATTAATTTGCAAACTGTACACCATTAAATTAGGCTTGAATAAAGACTGGGAGTGGATGTGTCATTACACAAAGTAAAACTATTTCCCCAGGTTTCACCCCCCACCCCCACCCCGCCACAACCCCACCATTCCTCAGACGTTTTCTTGTCAACTGCTGGAAATGGCCCACCTTGATTATCACTACAAAAGGTGTTGTTTTTTTTTCTCGCCTGCTGGTAATAGCTCACCTTACCTGATCGCTCTCGTTACAGTGTGTATGGTAACACCTATTGTTTCACGTTCTCTGTGTATATAAATCTCCCCTCTGTATTTTCCACTGAATGCATCCGATGAAGTGAGCTGTAGCTCACGAAAGTTTATGCTCAAATAAATTTGTTCGTCTCTAAGGTGCCACAAGTCCTCCTTTTCTTTTTGCGGCTACAGACTAACATGGCTGCTACTCTGAAAAGGGTCAAGTTTAGCATTAAAAGCCTTAAAGTGTCCTGTTGGAGCCAGAGCTGTGGGAAAGGGTGTAAACTCAGCCCCAGCTCCCTTACCCCATGCCAAAGAAATTTACCTCGTCTGGGCCAGGCCAACGCTTCGAACCCTGGGAATGCCAATGGTGAACGCAGTGCAGCCAGGGGACAAAAGCCCCCAAGCTACAGGACCAGCTCTTGCAGTTCTGCTCAGGGAAGTTCCATTTCCATCCTAATTTGCCAATTTGCAAAAGATGCCAGCATTCTGGGTGCTCGAACTGAGCCGGGCAGCAGCTGGGCTGGGGATTTCACACGCTGGGGCCCTGGGAGGCCCAGGAGCTGCGAAGCAAGCAGGGACGGTTTGGTGTAATTGTCCCGCAGTGCGCTGATATCATGTCAGTCCCCCGGTCCACAGGTGGCTGCTCCAGCTTTCTGTGCTACTTGGCCACCCCTATGCTCCTGGGTGGGTTAGGTACGCCTGCTCCTCCACGCCATAGCCACTTCTGCCAGGGTTGTAGCACAACACCCACGCCCCTTCCTGGCCGCAGGCCCCTTAACTACAGCAGCCAGGCCTAGCGAAACAAGAGCAGCACCCACCTGGAGTTTTCTGACATTTATTGAGAGCCGATGGCAGTAACTGCAGTCAGTCAAGCATACCACTGCCACATGCCTGACAAAAAATTACAGTATGAGGCAGTCCATCGCAGGGGACCAGAAGGACATATACACACACTGTACAACCTGGTGCTTTAGGAATTGTCTGTACCATGGAATTTTTTTTGGTTGGTGTTAACTCCCAACAATAAAAATAACATTTGTCTCTTTTACAATTCAGGTTGATAAGGTTGGTTTTTTTCCTTTAAATATTTGTTGCCAGACTTTTTATAGGAGGAAACATCTTCAAAGCACCACGAGCCATTTAATATTCAGAATAGTCAGAATAATATAGGTGGAACCAAAGCACAGAAGAGCAGGGAAAAGCACCAAGATGCATAGCTTTGACAGAATGGGAATACAATACAGATTCCATAACTTAATCATAAAAAATATATATATATGTATATATCCATCATGGAGAGCTTCATGGATTTTTTTTTAAGATACATTTTTTTTTCTTTACAACAGATAGTTCTAGGCTTTTTTTTTTTTTTAAAGAAATTTCAAAGTTGTGCCAAACACATCTGGATCAGCAAACACAATGTGGGAGAGAGAGAGAGAGAGAGAGAGAGAGAAAGCAGTTTGTACTTCTCAGAAAAAAATTACATCGACACGTTGTTTTGAAACCACAAGCAAAATGCATTCATCAGAATTCAAGCGATAAACCAGACTCCAAATCCCGTTTATACATGAATATACAGCTGTGTATTCTCGAGAATACGCGCACACACACACATTCACACACATTAAAAAAAAAATTAAAAAACAACCCTGAAGACACCTAAGAAAAATAAAACAACCTCCAGATCAGAGTTAACAAAAACCTTCATGAAACAAGGCACATCCTTTGAGTTTCTTAAACTGTGTAAAAATAAAGGAAGAACACTGAATTCCAACAGAAAAACAAACCAAAAGCTGTTTGCACAGACCTTCTAAGGAGATAAAAGGTATCTTATGCTTGTGCTACTCTTAATATGATCTTGCCACAAAGACATAGAGCTTATTGTAATCTAATAGATTTTCTCAAGCTAAAATCCAGTTCTCTTGATTTTTTTAAAACTTTTATTATATAATTGACACTATTTTTAATATTTTAAATATATATTTGTTAAAGTTTATTCCTTTTTTTAATTTCTGGGGGAAAATATCTGTCTTAAATCTTTTTTTCCCAATAAATTAATACTTCTTTATATAGCTTATTATTTCTTCATCCCTTATCACCCTCCACAGAAAGAGTTTTTGTTCCCCAACTAGGAAGCGTTCATAACACTTCACTGCAGCAGGGCATTGTCCTAAATACAGGCCTCGCTCAGCCATGCCCACCACTGCTCTGCTTGCTTCGGCTAAGGCCCTCTGTCCTCTGCAATGAGCTCAGTGCACGTAAGAAACCTACCGGGCTATAGAGGAAGCTAACAACCCTCTTGGACCAGGAGGCTCAAGCCAGAAACAAAGGAGCTGAACCCATGGGCTGGTCTGAATTCCTCTAGCCCGATTTTGGGTCCCCAAGGTCATTGGTTTGACAAAGGAGCAGACATATCGGGATGTGGCAGGGGAAATCGCTGGCACTTGCAAGAAGCAGGGAAGCCGATCCCAGCCCCCTCACGCATACATGGCCCCGCTGACATCCATAGGCCCAGGCCTGCAAGGAATAGCTACCTACCTGGGTACAGGCTGCAGGATGGGAGGCCTTGTAACTGGAGCCCTTGTAGATGGGAAATGCTGGTCTGTCAAGAGTTTGGAGGAAAAGCCCTGACAACACATCAGCTGCTCGGCATCGCCCCTGTTGGCCAACCTCAGCTTGAGCCCAACGAACAGCCCCATGGCTGTTAGTTCTGGTCCGGGCGTCACCCCTGCTTGTTCAGACACAGCAAGGGGCAGGGAGGAGGGAGCCAGGTTACAGAAATGGGGCAGGACATTGAGGCTTTAGAAACCGATGAGCAATTTGGGATTTCTCAGACATGCCCCAGTCCCTTGGGCCAGCATCGCAGTGCACGGCTCACCAGCCCCTTGGAGACTTGAAAAGGGACTGGACATTTCTAGGGGGATCCAGCAGAGCCGGAGTTAGCATAACTAACGGCAACACACATATGGGCAAGGACATTAAATCTCCTGCTTCAGGGCTGTAGCCAAATGCTGATGGGTAGGGCTTGTCTCCATGGCACTGCGGTGCAAGCCCGAGGGGTGCGAATGGTTGAGCACTCTAATTGCCCCATGTAGACCCGCTGGCATGAACTAAAAGGTACATAGTGAATCGTAACATAACGGCCACGCTGGATCAGACCAATGGTCCATCCAGCCCAGTGTCGTGTCTTCCGGCAGTGACTGGCACCAGATGGCTCAGAGTGATCCATCCCCTGCTGTCCAGCCATCGAAGGACCAATCCTCCATGAACTGATCTAATACTTTTTTGAACCCAGTTATTCTTTGGCTTCACCCACCCCCTGGCAATGAGTTCCGCAGGTTAACTGTGCATTGTGTGACGAAATACATCCTTCTGTTTGTATCAAACCTACTGCCTATTAATTTCATCTCTACAATTCACACCCCTGGCAAAGGCACAGGGGTGCCCTGCAGACAAGCCCTAAAAGACCAGGAGGAGGCCTAATGAGAGCCAAGGGGAATTATCCTACACCTGCCACTGCGGCATTCTTACACCCACCTCGCTGCATCTGGAACTGGCCCCTCTCTGAGAAGGGACACTGGGCTAGCAGAAGCCTGGCTGGAGGCAGTCAGGCACGCCCATGGGCCTGGACTGGAAACTGGCAGTGCATTTCTAGGGAGTGCGGCTCCCTCCCGGGGCTCGGCTCCCCACGGACGGCGGGGTGTTCAGAACACAGCCTGGAGCAGTGGGATTAACCAGCAGGGTGCAGCGCCCTGCTCCATCAGCCAGTGGCCCAGGGAGGAACTGTCTGCCACGCCTGTCATTCCAGCAGGGCTTAGCCGGGAGCAGCTGACATGAGCTGCCTGCGCCGCGTGCTACGGGGTTATACGCGTGTTAGCTACTGCGGTTCTCCAAGGTCATGCTCTGACACAAGCTGGTCTCCCTGAGGGAAGGCAGGGCTGGGGCGCAGGGTGGGGGGGCCCAGTGAGCTCCACGTAACAGAGAGGTACCAGGAAATGCTGCTGGCATTGGGACTGACTGGGACAAGGAAAGGGATTTGCTCCCTGAGCTCCCTCTGCTCCAGGGCCATTAGCGCTGCCCCAGCGGTGCCCTCTGGCCCGGTGGGGGGTAGGAGGAGCAGCACCGGAGCAGAGAGGCCTGACCGGCCACTGGGGAATCCAACACTAGGGACTCTTGTATTGTGCTCATATGAGGGGTGTCCCGCCCCAGGGCTGCAGCCCCATCCCCCTCCTCACCACGCAGCTCCCCCGGATCTGGCCCTGGCGGTTGCCTGCCTCGCACGGGCCGCACCCCACCAGCAGAACCCACTGGGCAGAGCGCTGGGGACCCCATGGTCTGGCGCAGGCTGTCCGTGTCTCTAAGGCAGAGGCACCTCATGCTGGCTTCCCTTTGCCATCGCTGAGTTGTCTGCCGATGCCCCCAGCAGACCCCACAGAGCCACCCTCTCGTATCCCCCTTGAAGCCCCTCACCTCCCACGGCAGCCGGGGACCAGGCTGACACAGCGCCTTGCTAGAGATGGATGAGAACCCTGTGCGCCGCTCACTAGGCAATGCTCTTCTAACAGCAGCAAAGCTCCCGGGGGCTTGGGCTCTTCAGGGCCTGCAGGGCAGGCCTGAGGGGTCTGTTCAGGGCGGGGCTCTTGGCCGCTGTGGTAGGGGACGGAGCAGTGAAATGGGAGTCAGCCTGGCCCATGGTTTGCCGATGCCTCAGCCCTGCATGGGTAGAGCCTGGCTCTGAATACCCACAGCCTGGCGCCCACGGCCCTCAGAGAGCTGACAAGCCCCCAGGCTCCTGCCATCAGAGCCCCTTCCCTCCCAGCCCCTGCCCTCAAGCAGCATCTGCAGGAGGGTTCTCCCCCCGCCCCCCACCCAGCACAATGTTCTGGCTCCTCTTGGCTGAGAGCCCCACCACTGCTCACCCCCTCCATGGCCCAGCTCACACTGTCCCCAAAGGGTGAGGCCCAGATCCCCAGTGGCACCAAATCCCCCGCAGCCCCACTGCTCCGGGGACACCACCCTGTTGGGGCCGAACACATGCAAGCATCCCTTTCCATGGAATCCGCCCTGCGAGGCCCCCAGCCCGCTGCCACAGGCTTCCACAGAGCACAACCAGGCCCCCGGCGGCCAGCAAGCCTGGGACTGGCTGTCGCTCCCGCAGAGGAGCGGGGTGAGGACGGACATTAAAGGCTGAATAGTCCAAGTCAAGGACAAAGTCTTTGGAAGCCAAGCGGTTGTGAGTGGAGAAAAGGGCAAGGTGATGGGGCTGTGCTCAGATTTCCAACAGCCCTTTCTGTGCAGTGAAAGCCACGCAGGGACCACCCCCTCGGGCAGCCAGCAGGAGCCGCCCCCCAGCAGGGAGCGGCATGTGGGAGGGAGGGGGCTATTTGCTATATTTTTGTTTTCTTGTCATAACACTGTCTCGAGCATGCAAACCTACAAAGCTTTCTCATGGCGCAGAGCGCTGCTTCCGCGGCAAGACGGCCCCCAAAATAAGCAGAACACAGAAAAAAAAATAATTTTTAAAAAATGAAAGAGCTAATTGGTCCAACCGGACTTGTCACCAGAACAACGTCTCACGGTCACAGCTTCTCAGCACCAGGAAAGAACAAACAAACACCTTCCGAGTAAAACAAAGCATGCAGCGAATCGAACGCCAGCGGACAAGCACCCACCCTGGCACCCACAGCGGGCGGCCCCGGCCCACCACTCCTAGCGTCTCCCAACATCAGCAGACGGGGGCATGGGAACGCAGACGGCGGCACACGGGATAATGGCGGCGCTTGGGTGAGAAACGATAGCAACACGGCGTCACCTGAACGAGAGTCTAACCCAAACCGAATGGGGAGGAAAGCAGATGGATCAATACTGACTTGGGCCACGTTTGGCTACACACAGAACTGTCACATCTGGGAGTCCAGAGAGAGAGAGGACGGTCGGTTCAAACTAAAAAAGGTGGAAGTTCAGCTCAACGGCACAACCGGATCAGAACCGTTCTTGCTGGGATGTCGGGTTTGGCCCGGAGGGGCGAGCCCTACCCCACAGGGTTCTCAGCCTGGCAGTTGGGTGTAGACAGCATTACGGGCGCCTTTATCCCACGGTCGCTTGCTACTTAGGTAGGAAATAAAACATAACAGGGCTTCTTGTTTTTTTGCTTCTGCACACCCACTCCCGCCAAAAGCCTGCCCCGAGCGCCGCGGGCCGCGGTCTGTGTGAGCACAATCCTGAGGTAATCTTTTCTTCTTTGTGCAAACCCCGAAGGATGGGCTGTTCGCCGAGGGGGGACAGGCTGTACAAGGGGCAGGGAGGGGGGCTGGGAGTCAGTGGATCGTTGTGCCCTTGTACCCACGGTAAATCCTGAGGTTAGCTGGGGTTCTCCTCGGGCCTCATTCCAGCATGGCGTCTAGCTGGTCGGCCAGGTCGTCGAACATGCTGCCGATGTCGTCCAGAATGCTGACTGTGCTCTTCGCTTCCGCAGCGGCGCTGCAGGTGCAGAAAGCGTCCGTTAGCATCGCTGCGGGGAGGGGCTGGGGGTCTGCGCCCCACAGGACCGCCCCCGGCCCGTGGCTGATGTGGGTCTCGCCCGGAGGGCAGGGGCAGCGAGCACGTGGGGGCGGGAGGGGTGTCACACTGAGCAGTGGAGTAACTTTCCACCCAAACTGTGGGGAGGGGACACAGGCCCTCAAAGCCCAGCAAGCCCCTCCAACCCCCCGACCCCGGCAAGGCAACTTCCCTCCTGTCCCCCCATCTGTACAGTTCTGCTCCCCAAACACTCCTCACCCCACCCAGCGTGCCTCTCAAGCCAAGGTTCCGCCCCATGCCCCCTGTGGCTGTGTCCCACCCCAACTCTCCTTCATAAGGGCCCCCTCAAGCCTGGATCTCCCCAAGAACCCCCCAATACGGACCCCTGCCCCTCCCCAAGCCTGTGTCCCTCTTCCAGCTCCCCTTGGGTCCCCCTCAGAACTGAGCCTCCTTCCTGGGGGGAACAAGGGGCTGGAGCCACAAGGCAGAGCTGGGCTCTGTCTCCCCTCCTAGCCGGGCTCCCCTCGCTCTGCCCTGTGGGGCAGTTGGGGGGTCTCAGCCAGCTCCATGAGGAGGGGGCCATGGAGCAGCCCCTAGAAGCATTGTCCTTCAAAACCTGAAAGGGGGGTAACCTGGGGAGGGGGGCAGGAGCAGGACAGTTTGTATCTATTAACGCACACGTCCTTAAAGAACCTGGAACTGACCCCAGCCGTCCTGCAGGCTTGTCGGCATGGCAGATTTCCCAGTTATACCAGTATAACTCTACCGGTACAACTAAACCCCAACAGTTATCCTGGAATAACCCACCCTGTTCCAGTACAAGGGCTTGTCGACACTAGAAACCCTACAGCTGTTCCACTGCAGTGCTTCCGTGTAGACCAATGGGAGGGTCTGCTTCCCCGGGAAGCCGTAGCTAGGTCGACCTAGTGCTGTCTTCACGGGGACTTGGATTTTTCCACCCTCCCAGTGACTCTGCTTGGCTGATCCCAAGAGTAGGTTTTCTCAGCTTAGTTTAAATCATTTCCCGAGCAACATAAGCTAAACTGGAAATAGGTCCTCTTGCACCAGAATAAGAGCCTCCACCCAGGGAGTTATACCGGTATAACTGCAGGGCTCTGAATTCACACCCCACCTTATTGCGCTATCACTTCTCTAGGTGCACGTGCCCTGCATCTCACCATTCCTTCAGGGCTGAGCAATCAGCTGTGAAACCCACTGGCAGAGGGCGCATCCCCAACCCCTCTGGGAGCAGGGCCACGTAGAAGATAACAGCCTTCTACTGCTACCGGTTATTTGTTAGCTTACTTGACCAAGCCCTGCTGACGACCCATGTGGAGGGTCAATACGGTTTTATTTAATACGGTATTTAAACCTAGGGAAATTACCTAAAAAACCCTCCTTTACAAGCACATGAAGGCCTGCAAAGCTAAGCACTGGTGGTACCTGAATTAAGGTTGTCTGCACTAAGTGCCGTCACACTGGGCCCTGTAGAAAGGAGCCCCTGCCCTGAGGACCTTAGAAAGACTGACCCAGCAGAGACCAGACTCACCGGGAGACCCACAGGAATGGGGACAGCTGAGCCTTGTCTACACTAGGTGAGAAGGGGCTTTTTCAAATGGAGCTAGTCTGGCTCAGCAAACAGCCTCGCCTGACACCAACAGGGAGTACCGTATCCCTGAAGCATGAAGAGCAACAGCCCTTGCACCCACGGACTCTTTTCCTAATTGCCCTGCTGGACTCTTGACCCCGACACTGTCCAGCAGCAGTGAGTCCCAAAGGTCGGCGCCCGTCACAAAAAAGGCATAGCCCCGTGTGCATGCGCAAGAGGGAGCGGGATCCTTACTCTGCTGCCTGCCCATCCTCCTGCTTGATCTTCTCCTCCACAGCCTGCAGGGCAGCCGCCAGCGAGGCGCTGGTCTCCTCCAGCTTCTGGTGTGCCATCTCGGGGCTGGCGCTCTCCGTCGAGGGCCCGGCGATGGAGGAGCGCGGCGGCTTGACAGGCACCTGCTGGGGCTGCCCGCCGGGCGATAGGGGCTTGGCGGGGCTCGAGCAGAGCGAAGGCGGTGTGCTTGAAGGCTTGATCGTCGTGGTGAGCTGCTTGGCAGGGGATGGGGTGGGCGTGGAGCCTGCACTCACTGACTGGATGGCGGCGTGGAGCTTGGGGGGCTTGGGTGCCGTCGGGGGTGGTGGGGGCTTGGGCGACACCGGGGGTGGGGTGCCGTGGACTCGCTTCACCTCTGCAGGAGAGAAAAGAGGAGAGGGACTGTGAGGGTCATAGCCATTGCTGTTAATATGGGGAGGCTGGGATTGGGGGGGGGGATCACCCGTGCTCTGGGTAAGAGGGGCAGGATGAGGGGGGTCGCCCCTGCCCTGGGTGAGGGGGGCTGGGATCGGGGAGAGGGGGTCACCCCTGCTCTGGGTGAGAGGGGCTGGGTGAAGGGGGTCGCCCCTGCCCTGTGGGGGGCACACTAATGGGAGCCAGCATCAGACCTTTGGGAGGCTTCCCCACAGACAGCAGCAGAGCCCAGAATAGAACTCAGGAGTCCTGGGCCCCCGCTTAAGGATGGCCCACCCCACAATTAACCTCAATCAATATAAAACCCAGCCACTTCATGGGCTAATGAATTTTCAATACAATCCAGCTCAAGAAGCAGGCAGCCAGCGACTGAGCCACCCTGACTCAGCTTGGGGGTGGCCACTGGGAGCTGCGGGCGGCCGGCCGTGCAAATGTAAACAAACTGTCTGGCAGCCTGCCAGTGGATTACCCTGACAGGCTGATTGCGGCCCACGGGCCACAGGTTGCCCACCACTGCCACAGAGGCTTGTACTCCTAGCTCCAGAGCTCCTACGGCTGGTCCCCATACGTGCCCCTCTAGGACTCCAGTGAATGCCCCACCCCCCTCCCAAGAGCGTTAGGAATGATGGGGCCTGGCCGATGGCTGGGACAAGCCGCCGACCGCTGCCCAGAATTCCAGCGGCTGTTCCCGGGGGGCTCTTTTCACTTCCCCACTCCCCCGAGCGGGGTGATGCGCAGCAGCTGCTGGCCACGACCCGGGACCCGGCCCAGCTGGGCAGGACTGGGGGGGAAGACACTGCATCCAATAGAGGCTGGCTGGAGGAAGGATGCAAGTGAGACTGGAAGCTCTCACCTGACGCAGGCCAAGGGGATTAAACCCGAAACGCTCTCAGCAGACGCTTGGCTGGCACAGAGCCTCCCTTCCCCTCGCACTCCACTGCTGCTGTAGGGACCACGAGGCAGGGCCCTGGCCTGCACCACCTGGGTTTGCCTTAGCGCTCTCCCAGGCCAGAGCGAACCGACTCTGACCCCGCTTAGCTTGTGGGCTCTCAGGAGCGGAGCTGAGGGCCGGGGGAGCAGAGCCTGCGTCCTTCCGGACTCCTGCCAGCCCCCTCGGCAGGACACCACCTACCTGGGCTGCCGGGGCTGGGGATCGGCGCCTTTTTGGAAGTGGGTGTGGGCGGCCCGGGGACCTTCTGTGCTTGTGGGGTTAACACGGGCTTGGGAGAGACCGGTGGCTTGAAGGGCTTTTTGGGCTCCCCGCTCACACCCTGCGGCGCATGCTCCAGCCTGTCCTGCCTGTCGCCTGCGGCAGGGCCCTGCGCACCCGGGGGTGTCTCTGCACCGCTCATCTCAGACGTCGGCCTCCGCTTGATTGTGCCGGTGCCATTCTGGTAGACGGAGAGGGGGGCCGGCTCCAGCCCCTGCTCCTTGTCTTTGGACTTGGGCCGTCGCTTGACCGTGTCCGACTCGGTCAGGATGAACTTGACACTGTCCTGCTGGCTCTGTTTGGCCCGGATCCTCCTCTTGAGTGTGGCGCTGGCCTCCACCTTAGCCAGGTCCCCGTGCCGGTGAGCAGGTGACAGGCCCTCCCCTGCCTCGCCCTTGGCCAGCCCCATCTGCCGGGGCCGCTGCTTGATGGTCAGGTTCCCTTCCTCGGCGAAGGGGATGTTCTCGGCTGAGCTGTTCTGGGGGGAGCCCCCGTGCTCTGCCCGCAGCCGCTCCACCGGGCCGCCGTCCTTGCCCGTGTCCGACCTGATGCTGTCGGAGCGCTCCCTGCGGGCGGCCGCGATGAGGCCGGTCACGGGGCCGCTGATGGTCCTGCGCCGGTTCACCACCTCCCCGTCCAGGCCAATGGCGTCTTTGTGCTTCACAGCGGCCAGGACGGCGGCCACGCGGGAATGCTCCGGGCTGGCCAGGTGCATGGCACCAGCTGGGTGCAGGTAGTAGCCTTCGGGTCCCTTCCCTCCTCCTCCTGCGAGAGGCTTCTGCAGGGCCAAGCCCCGGGCGCCCCCGCCAATAGAGGACATCTCCAGCATGGCCGCGATGCTCTTGACGCTACCCGCGCTGCCCGTGTCCACGCTGCCCCCAAAGTCGCTCGCGCGCCGTTGCTCCCGGTAACTCTCCTGTGCCTCCTCATCCTCCCCGCCGGGCACCTCCCCTTCCCCCTCCTTGGTGAAGTCGTCGGCCATGTTGGTGCTGGAGATGGCGGAGCTGGAGCGCTTGGGCGGTGGCGGGGGAGGCCCCTTCTTCTTGGGCCTGACGGCAAAGGACTGGCTGCGGTTGACGTTCTTGTCTCCGCCCGACTGCGCCCGCACCGAATGGCTCCTGCCCACCCGCCGCTGCACCGTGGCATAGGGCCCGGCGTCCGGCACCAGCAGCTCGTCCCGCTCCTGCTCGCTGTCGGACATGGCGTAGCGGTTCAGGCTGTGCGCGCGCTTCTTCGGCCTGCCCAGCTCCTCCTCTGCCTCCCCGCTCTGCGGCGGCAGGCACAGCACGGGCACTGAGACTGGCAGGACTGGGACGCCTTGTGCCACGGGGCCCGGTGGGTGCCCGGCGAGGCCTTCGCCCTCCACGGGCTGTGGCATGACGTAGGCAAAGCCCCTGTGGGTGGGGGACTGAGGCAGGGACCTCGGCGACATGGGGCGGTCGGCCTGCTGGAGGAGCTGCGGCGTGGGCTTGACCTTGGCCGTGGCGTGGGGCACGATGAGCGTCTGGGGCGAGGACGGCCGCGGCTTGGTGGGCGTCTGTGGTGGGGTAAAGCGCCCTCCGGCTGGGGGGAATGACTGCCTGGGCTTGCCTGGCACTGGGGGCACGCTGGCTCTCTTGACGGTGTGCCCATGCCGCACGGGCCTGACCTCCTTGGGCATGCTGGGAGGCCCCTCCTTCACCTCCTCCGTCAGGTACTCCTGGCTCTTGGACATGGCTGCGCTCGGCCCCTTGGGCCCGTCCCCCAGCAGCTCCTGGGAGCTGCTTATGTGCTTCGCCCGGCCGCTCAGGCTGTTCTCATGCACGTGCCTGGAGGGGGGACCCCGGTAGCCTGCCCCGTCCCGGATATGTGCCACGTGGTTCGCCTGCTTCTCCTGGCCCTCGGGTGCCTCGCCCGTACCCGTGAGGGCCACCTGCAGCTCGTTGCTCAGTTCGCTGTCCTGGAAGGTGGTCATCTTGGGAGACTGGCACTCGGCGCTCTCCTGCTGAGGGGACTCGATGGCCAGCACATCCAGAGACTGGGGTGCCTTCTTCTTCAGGGTCCCCGACTCATACTTGATGTACTCGGCCTTCTGGATTTCTGCCAGCTTCTTCACCGCCAGCATCAGCTTCTTCTGGTGGCCTGCAAGGGGGGAGGGGACACATGGCACAAGGGGGCATTAACCAATGAGGAGCGACTCGTCCCACCAGCAAACCCAGAGACCCTGGTGCTGGCCCGTGGATAGTGACGCCCGTTGCCCCGGGACGGCTGTCTCAGCCCAACCCAACCATGCCCACACCCTGACTGAGTGCTCGTCTCCCACCGAGCATCGGTGGGGCCTCTGCAGTTTAACCGGGGCTGTGTATTTTAGGGTGTTTAAACTAAAAGGAGGCTTCCAGGTTAGAGACACTTTGGGGGGCCCTGACTGGTGTCAGTCGAGTTCTCTGGAGTTACACTGGTGACATGAATGCAGGATTTGACCCAGATGGCCCCCCATGAAGGACTCCTTATCATGAAACCAGAAATGATTTCACAGGAACCTAGAGACTGCCACAGTAAATCAGACTCATGGTCCATCTCCCCCAGTATCCTGTGTCTGGCTGCTTCAGAGCGAGGTGCAGGGACCCCCCGCAGGACTGGGTGTGGGATAACCTGCCCTCCACACTAGGTCTCGTCCTGGACTCGTCCGACTTCTTTCCTAAACCTGAGGTTACTTGCACGAATATGTCAAAAACCTGGAGATTGACTCAGGGACTTAACCCACCGCCGATTTCCATTAACAACCAACTGCACCTGCTCTCTACACCGGTGGCTTTAATGTCACCTCTAACACTAGAGAACCCACCACTTCCCTAGGTTGTTTGCGCAACTGGTTAATCACCCTCACTGTGCCTTATTTCTAATGGGAACTTGCCTGGCTTCCGGCCACTGGTCCTTGCTCTGCCTTTCTCTGCTAAATTGAAGGCCCCTTGGCAGCCGGTATATTCTCCCTGTGAAGACACTGAGCTGACACTATAAGCAAGTCACCTCTTGACCCTCCTGCTGTAAGCTAGAGATCGAGCTCTTTGAGTCTCTCTCACTGTCGGGCATTCTCTCCACCCCACCAATCAGTTTTGTGGCTTTTTTCAGCCCCCTCTCCAATTGGTCAACACCCTTTTTTAAATTGGGGGCACCCGACCTGGCCTCAGCATGCCAAGATCAGTCCCACCAATGCCACACAAGGGGTAAAATCACCTCCCTGCTCCTACTCACTGCTCCCACCTTTCTCCAGTCAAACGTCACAACAGCCCGTTTGGCCATGGCATCGCACTGGGAGCTCACATGGCGTGGCTTGTGCGTTATCTAGGAGCCAGCAGTGTACGATCTGGCGCGTGTCTTCGTGGGGAAATTGACCAGCCTTGCCATAGCGGTGTAAATACATGGCTACACAGCTCTGGGCCAAGTTCCCCCAGGAGCAGCTTTGCTGACTTCAATGGAATTGTGCCCATGCTGCACTGGGATGTCGGCCAAGTCGACAGGGTGCATGTGGTAACCAAGATACAAGGGCACCTGTCTGTTCCTCCCTCTGCAGCAATGGGCCCAATTCTCCAGGTGCCCTGAAGGCACAGCACACACGCTGCAATAACATCCACCACCCCCGGTCTTCACGGGGCATTTGTGTTCCGACCGGGCACCTCTCGTGGACACGGGCAGCTGGGGCAGGGAAGGAATCAGTCACCGCATGCAGAAACGTCAGGCTGCCCAGGTAACCACAACGAGAGGGGTGATTCCTGCATGTCGCTGCAGCTGCAGGCCGCTCCTGATTCATGGCACCAGGAGCAGTGAAGCACAAGGCCCCCAGGAGGTCTGGAGACAGCGCTTGGGAGGACGCCAAACCTAAGGAACGTCCTTACATAGCCAAGCGGGACGGTGCTGTGAGCCCTGCAGCTGCTCTAATAGATAGCCTGGCCCTGCTTCGGATGCTGAAGGCTTTGGGTGTGAAGCAAGGTACAGCACACCAGGGGTAAACAGAGCACAGCACAGGGTGGGAGAGGTGAGGCCTAGGTGCACCCCAGGGTACCACAGCATCTGCTGAGCCTAGCTTCTGGCATGAGAATCCCCTCTCCACCTCGGGGAGCCTTCCATCCCAGGGCAGTGCTGACATCATGGCAGACTGTCACAGGCGCCATCGGGCCGAGCCGGCCCGTCCAGTCCCAAATGCCCAGGACGTTGCTGGGCACGTCCCTGGGACAAAGGCTCTGACCAAGACAGAGGCCTAGGACGGGGGTAGCAGGCAGGGGGCTGCAGGGCACCAGCAGAGCGGTGCGGTGAGAGCCCAGCTTTGGGATCACAAGGGGCTGTGGATCAGAACTGAGCGGCGTGCAGTGGGCAGGACCGGAACACGACAGATGTGGGGCTGCCCAGGACAGCCTGGGCAGAGCTGGGCGGGGGGGGGGGGGGCTCAGGACTGAGATGGGGGCATGTTCCTTGTAGGGTGCTGAGCCCAGACACAGTCAATGGGAGCTGAGGGTGCGCCGTTCATGTCCCTTTACAGCCAGCGGCAGAGCAGCGCCTGCCCATGGTGCATTGCGCAGTCTGTCAGTGCCCACGGGCGTTACAGCTCTTCCGCTTTCGCCTCCTGGCCAGGAGGATGCCACAAAGACCTGCCACCCTATGCAGCGGGCGCTGCCCCGTGCCAATGCCCGGCCCCGCGTTACCCAGCTTCGTGATCCCGATCTCCTGCAGATCCTCCCAGGTGATGTCCGTGATGAAGTCAATGTTCTCGTAGCCGTTCTCCACCAGGACTTTGTAGTACTGGGCCAGGCCGATCATGGAGAGCCAGAGAGCCAGGTTGGCCTACAGGGGCAGGAGGCAAAGGGAGAACGGTGCTTTGGCCCTGACCCAACACCATTTAAAGGGACAGCGTGGGGGTAATACCTATGCCATGGCCTGTTATTAATGCCCCTCCCTTCCCCTGAGGTTAATGCAGCTGAGAGCTTTATAATCCACCCAATGACGTTCCTGCCCCCGGGGCCCGAGTCTCCTGTGCATCCGTGTGCACCAGCACCACGAGCCAGCGTTCAAGTCTGCGCCCCCGCCTTGCCCTGCTGGGAACCGCGCCCAAGGTGCCAGGCGTGGCGAATCGGGCCCCTGGCTTATCAGGATACCCTGAGCCAAAGGCACATGACAGCAGCGAATTGGGCCCAGATAGCTCAGCCTCGCTGCAGGACCCTGCCTGGGCTCTGTTCTCCAGCACGTTGTTCAGTCTAGTCCACCCCTTCCCATGGGATAGGACTGCACAGCAATGGAGGTCTCACCAAGGGGGGGTTTCCTCAGACTGCCTAAATTCCCTTGGCATCCCGATCAACCCAGCACCCCGGAGCCATTTCCCGGGGTCCCTTCCAGGACAGGGACCCAGACCTGTGCTCAGAGCTCGGGGGAGATCCAGGCAGAGCTCCTCTCTTGGGTGGACAGCATCCCCTGCTCTCTGGGAGAGGACTGGAACCTCCGAATGCGCCAGGAGAGGGCCCTTCTCACGCTGCACTGGGACGCTGTCCCAGACAAAACAGGCTGCAACACGGCGGCCAATCCCCACATGGCAAGAAGATGGGGTCCAGGGCCTCACCTATCTCCAGCAGTTAAAGAGCTACAGGCCATCTCAGGGTAGGAGAGGCGAGGCCTAGCTACTCCCCGGGGGGGTTAGCCTGGCAACCCCATGCCTCATAGGGAAACCTGCCAATAGGGCAAAGCTGACAGGCAGGGAGCGTTCCAAGGTCCATTACCGGGGAGAGCTGGGGGAGCCTTACCGGCTTGTATTCCGGAAGCCACTCGGGGATATTCAGGCTGTTGATCTCCGAAGTGATCTTCTTCCTGTGTCCGGGTTTCGTCACGCCAATGGCTGTGAGGTCCTAGGGCACAGAAAGACACCCGTCACCTTCACTGCACAAGCAGGGCCTAGCCGCTCAGCTCTGGCAGCCCCCACAGAAGATTGCAGGCTGTCAGCTGCCGCAGGCCTCCTCTCTGTTACAAGGGGTGTGGGAGCAGGCTCGGAAGGGCGAGGTTTTTATCGGTAAATGGCGATTTTGCTGTACACCCAAACCCACAAAAATACTTCCAGTGACCCCCATGGAGAGCGGCAGACAGGAGAAGTGAGAACAATGCAGCTTGAGAACTCGTTAGAGTGCAAGGCTAATGACTTTGAGCATGTGGACATGCGACGTGTCGGCGTTTTAACAGTGACGAAGTTTTAATTTTTTGAGTCTCAACAGCTATCGTCATTCAATAATTATGGTCTGAGCCCCTCCCGCATTGCCTGACCCCCAACCCAATAATTCCCCCCAACTGCAAAAACTTAAAATCAATACAAATGAAAAAGTGCTCCACAATAAACATTGAGCTTCTCCGTGGAGATGAGAAACAAATCCAAATGGCATTCTCCTAGTGCAAAGGAAGGCTCTGGCTTGGCAAAGCCAAGGGCACGCTCTGCAGGGCAGAGATTGCGTGTTTGTGCATTCACTCACCACACCCAGCACAGAGGGGCCCCGCCCACACGAGGCAGTGGCACTGCTAGGAATGAATGAATTGAGTCCCGTGGCATTCCCCCAACAGGGAGGCTGTGAGCCTGGGGAGGTGATGCTGTGCCCCTCACACACCACATGCCAGCGGACTCCGGCTGGAAGGGCAGAGTTCAGCCATCCTTTGGAGCCAGGACACACACCGTCAGCCTCTCTAAAGCCGCTCTAGGTCCGGAGACCAGGGAAGAAGGGGCTAGTTCCCTTGCCCCCGTGTTCCCAGAGCAGGATGAGGGGTCCCCGCCCAGTCACCCCGCTGGGATCATGCCCCCGGTTCTGGCAAGAATGGGGAAAAGCCCCCAGAGCTGCGGCTGGAGCAGCCCTGCTACATGCCATCCCACATCGCCAGGCTGCTCGGGGAGTGTGGAGGGGCTGGGAGCCTCAGGATGGAGCTTGGGCCCAGCCGCTCAGAGCTGTCCTCAGGGCCAGTCCCAGCCCACCCCACCAGCAGCTCACGGGGGCCCCAGCCTGGCGCCCGGCTGCTTGGGACAAGTCCCACTGGGTGCTGCTCCGAGCTCAGTGGGACGCCGCTGGGCTGCGATCAACCCCAGCGTGAGCTGTGGGAACTCAGCGTCTCGCAGAGGCCCGGAGCGTCCCCTGTGAGAGCGCCCAGCACCCACGGACTCTGTGAGCACCCAGCCCCCAGCCCCAGGGCTCACCAGGGGCTGGTAATGCTGCTGCAGAGGGCTACCCCAGGGGGTTGGGCCGGGGCACCAGCCCCCCATGCAGAGCCGCCCTTGGCCCCTCCCAGCACTCCCCACACTCCAGCTCCCCGCCCGGCCACAGGTGTGTGCAGAGGGGGGAAGGGGAGAGACATGGGCCTGTCCCAGCAGCTCTGGGGGGCTAAACCCCAAAGAGGGGATCTTAACTCGTCTGCAAAGATGGTAGCTCAGCCTGGATTTGCCCATGAGCGCCGCACCTGGCCCACCCCTGCACAGCTCCCAGCCCCCAGTACCACTCAGCCGGGTCTGGAATGATCCCCTTCCCTTTTACCATCTAGAACGCCGGGAGCCAGCAAAGCTGGCCATGCCGCCCACGAGCACCGCGACTCGCCGTTCGATCCAGGCCCTACGTCCCACCCCACATCGCAGAGCCACGGCAGCTCAGGGCAGGGGCCTCCCAGCCCGTCCTGCAGCCCCTGCTCCACCCTTCACCTAAGGGAGGTATGCGTGCTATCTGGGCCCGATCCTGAGGCAGTGCCAGGACAGCTCAAGGGGAGCAGGATCGGGCCCCTCGCCCTTCAGCTCCCCCCGGCTCCCGGCCACCCTCACCTCTGGGGTCATCCGGCTGATGGTGGGGATGTCGTACCCGGCGTTGATGAAGTTGGCCGCGTACAGCTGCAGCTGGAATTTGCAGAGCCACTGGTACACGGCCTCAGAGCTCTGGGGGCGAGACAGAATGGGGGTCACCGGCTCTGCCAAGCGAGCCCAGGCTGTGCCATGGACACGGCAGCATGCGCAGTCAGTGCCAACCCAGGCTGCACCCAGCCAATCCTCGTACAGGGAGGAGAGTCCTCCCTGGCCCCAAGCAGTCGGGGGTTGGCCCCACTCCGCCACCCCAGGGGCTGCCCCCCTAGACCCAGCAGTTGCGGGAGAGGGAGCTGCAGTCAGGCAAAGCCCAGAGGCTCCTGGCTGTAACCCCCACAGGTAGGAGAGGCAAGAGCCCAGCCACCTGCAGGATTTAGCAGGGAATCTGAGTCTGTGAGTCTGAGTCTGTGACAGGTGCCTAACCCCAGCTTCTCCCATATGGAAGAGGGGCAGGAGCCTGGGGAACTCCCTGGGACATGAAGGAGCCTGTAGGAGATTTGCCAGATGGTCCCCTTCTGCCTTAGGGCCCCACAGACGGAGGCAGGCGAGTCATTCACCCCATCACCAGCCCCACGAATCACCCCACCAGGGAGACAGACCGAGCAGCATTCCCTCCCCCTCACTCAGCCCAGCTCGGAGAGGCCCTTCAGAACGCCGCAGTTCCCCAGCGCGCCCGAGGTCCCTGCCCGCCCACGCGCTCTCTGCACCCCGTCGCGCCAGGCTCCTGGCAGCCTGTTCATTTGCAGCGGGCAGCGCCCCGCCGCCCCGGGGAGCTGTGAGCCGCAGCTGGCAGCACAATGAGGGGAGCTGTCTGAGGTGCTCAGCCAACGTGCGACTCTCGCCCTGGGCGCCCGGAAGCTTGTTCCGGGGCGGGGACCCCGCCGTGCCGCTGCCGAGATGTGACGGCTGAGCCGAGGGCTGCAGACAACGGAGCCCAGCGCGCGGCAAGCTCGGGCTCCGGAGCGCAGAGACGCAGCCAGCCCATGGCGTCCCCCTGCCCTGCGCAGAGCCAGCCCCGACCCCCACCTGCACTCCCTCACTGACAGCTGCTCGCAGGGCAACGGCACCGAGGGCCCACTTCCTCTCCAGAGCCCCCCGCGCTGTGAGCAATGGGTCCAACTGCCCCCCTCCCCACAACACCAGAACCTCTCGAGCTGCCAAAGGGGCAGACGTAGGGATTGGGGAGCAGAATTCCTGGGCTGGGGGAAGGGCAGATGTGGGGCTGGGCACATAATGAATGAGAATGTGGGGCTGGGGAGAAGCTGGGATCTCCGCACCCCCAGACGGCGATTGGTAAAGGTCTGTGTGATATGAACTGAGTTGGACGCCCCAGAGAGAGCCCATATCCCAGCATTGGACACAGCTGGGAGAAGGGGCAGTGCTGCGAGCCCCCCACACCCCCTGGCGACGGGGGGGCCGGGAAATCAGACAACAGACCGCAACACAATATAATTTTGCAATCTCATGATCTGTGTCATTTCGGGGTTGGTCACGCTGCATGGATCTGCGTGGTGACCCCTGATCTCAGTGGGGTCACCTGTGCGGGGCAGCGTGCAGGACTGGGACAGGGGAGCCACTACCTTTAATAATAAATAACTCCCAGGTGAGCGTCAGCAACAAGCCACGCTCCTGCAACACCAAACCGCACCTGGGCGGCCACCAAACTGCACGTGAACTCAAGTGGGGAGAACGCAGCAGGAGCGGCCCCCGGGACCTCGGCTTCTTGCAGCCCTCACTAGCTCCCGCTGCACCATGCCCCAGCTGAGGCCACGGTCCTGGGCCTGGGCTGCAGGGAGACGACCCTGCCTCCAGGAAAAGGGAGGGGGCGAACGCTGGGCAAGTACAGGCCCTGCCTCGGAAACTTAAGGAGGGGGAGAATCTCAGGGAGTAGAACTCCCCCAATGCAGCGCCCCCTGCAGGCAGCAGGGCTAAGGCAGGCTCCCTACCTGCCCTGGCTCCGCACGGCTCCCGGAAGCGACCGGCATGCCCAGTAGGAGCAGGGGCAGCCGGGGGGTCTCTGCGCACTGCCCCCGCCCTGAATACCGACTCTGCAGCTCCCATTGGCCACGAACCTCGGCCAATGGGAGCTGCGGGGGAGGCACCTGCAGGCAGGGACAGGGCACAGAGCCACCTGGCCACCTCTGAGCCTAGGAGCTGGACATGCTGGTCGCTTCCAGGAGCTGCCTGAGGTAAGCGTCGCCTGCACCCCGCACATACCCCAACCCCGTCCCAGCCCGGTCAAAGTGAGTGAGGGTGGGGAAGAGCGAGTGACAGAGGGAGGGGGGATGCAGTGAGCAGGGGCGTGGCCTCAGGGAAGGGGCGGGGCAGGGGCGGGGCCTTGGGAAAGGGGCGGGCAGGAGCTGGGCAAGGCTGTTCAGGTTTGCGCGATTAGAAAGTTGGCCACCCTACGCAGGTGGCGGGACAGAGCGAGCGCCTCAGCGCCCTCCTCGGAGGGCAGGGGGTAGCTCTCTCCACCACTCGCCGGAAAAGGGATGACTGATAGCTAAAATCGAGCTGCCTCTGAGCCAGGACAAGCCGGCCCCTCGTTGCTGGATGGGGCCAGGCGATCTGAGCTGTGACCCTGGGCTGCCAGTCCCTTCCCTCGCACCGAGCAAGCCTGGCAGGTGGGCGTTATTTCCTTTTAAAGGCCCGTTCCCCCTTCTGGCTGGATTCAATCAGTTGCCAGGTGGTTCCCGCCTTCTTACCTTCCCTTCTGACATTGGCTCTATCTTCTTCAGCTGCTGCTCAGCGGGTGGCTGCCCGGCGTAGGCAGAGCTGGCCAGGCTCTGAGTCCGAGAAGAACCTGTTGCAAAGCAGCCAAAGGGAGCGGTCAGAGCAGCTGGGAACGCTGCACTGGCAGGCCCTGCAGAGGCCTCGCAGGATGTAGACATTAAAGACCCCATGGCACTTCTGTCTGGGGTGTTAGCCTGGGGGTCCTGACTCCTGGGCAGTACGGGTGGCCCAGTTCCCCTGTAGGTCCAACTGGATGAGGAACACTCTTTCTATCACTTGTCCTAAATTGTTGTCCAGTGTTGCTGCCAAGCTCCTCCCCAGTAGTGGCTGCATTTCACCAATGGGCGCCTTTCCTGTATAGCCCATTCATGTCTATGGGGTGCTTGGAGATCCTCCCATGAATCGGGAGATCTAGAGTGAGAGCAGAGTGCGGCTTTTCTGTTTGATCTCACGCTCCTCTGAACTTTGTTAGGGGTGTCTGCATGCACGCCGGGGCTGTGTCTCTGAGGGGGTCTCGGGCCCGCTTCCTGCCACTGGGGCGCTGGCATCCCTAGCCCCTTGGGCTGCGATGCACCAGCGGTGAGTAGCCTGTGTGGCTTTCAGTGAGGCAGCCATCAGGACTCAAGTGGAACAGCATGACGCGGTCTGGACCACCCACCGCTCTATTTCCTGTCCCACATCCTAGGGCAGCCGTGCTCAGACCTCAGAGGGGCAGGAGCCGAAGCAGCCACCAACATTCCCAGAAGAGCCACAGCCGTGTGAATTCAGTGTCCCACTCGCTCCGCTGCTCCAGGTTCTCACAGCAGAGCGACTGCCCGAGCATTATTACTTTATCCACTGCAATTGGTTAATAACACAGTAAAAGCCTCCTGATGGAATTATTAACCAATCGAAGCTATTCACCAATCACACGGTGGCTTAACATCATGTGCCACTTTTTGTCACTGTCCTAGGGCATGTCAGGACGAGACATTAACCCTACAAACGCCAGGGTGCCGGCCTGCCATGGGTGCAGTGCCCCCGCCTTCCACCCTGGGGATAGCGGTGTATCAGACCTAGAATGGCCCCGGGTCTGACGCTGCTTTTTGGACATGGGCCCTGGACCAGAGTGCAAAGGCCAGGACGTTCCGACTGGAAACTGGCCCTTCTCCAGCCCCGTCACCACGGCGGTGCCCCGCTGGGCCCTCTGCTCAGCACACCCAGCCTAAGTCTTTCCTCAGCGGCGAGCTCCAGGTCCAGAGGAGGGAGCGGCTTGGACCCACAGGGATTACGGCATTCGGCTTAGGGCTGCTCCCCCTCCTCCTGCCTGCCAGCAGCCGGCCGTGGGAGCCTGGCTAAGTGACTGGCTCCCGGGGCCTGGCTGAGAACTCACACCGCTCAGTCTCATGGTTTAGTGACGGGCGTTTGTGCTTTCCCGGCTCGAGCTGTTTGACACAATGCTGCCGGCTGGGCCGAGTTCCCAGCCCCTGGGTGAGTTCCCAGCCCCCCGGGGAGCCTGCAGCCCAAGGTAAACACTTTTCAATCGGGCTGGTAAAATGGATGCAACCAGCATGGAGGTGAGCAGCAACCCCCCCCACCTACCAATCACCCCCCCCACCACATACACACACACACCAACCATCCCCCACCCCAACTGTACACACGCACACACCATACACACATACCTCAACCACACACGCACACACCCAACCACCCCATCCACACCCCCCAACCACACCCCCCCAACCCCTCCACCCATTATACTCACCCCAACCCCCCATCCACACCAATCGTATAGACACACACCACCATGCCACACACACACCAATCACATGCACACGCTCACACCAATCAATCACACACACACCTCAACCCCCCCACACACGCAACCCCCCACACACATACACCAACTATACACACACCCCACATGCCCCAGCCCCCCATGCATGCACACACAGCCCACACACCAATCACACACACACACATCAACCACACGGCACACAGCCACCAATCACACACACATGCACACCCCAACCATGCACCTCCCCAACACCCATCCCACGCACACACATACCCCACACATTCCTACACACACTCACGCACAAATCACACACACACAAACACCAGTCATACACACACCCCACCCCCAACCCCACACGGACACGGACACACCCCACACCAATCACACACGCACCTCAGTCATGCACACGCACACACCGATCACACACACACACACACCCCACACCAATCACACACGCACCTCAGTCATGCACACGCACACACCGATCGCACACACCGATCACACACACACACACCCCACACCAATCACACACGCACCTCAGTCATGCACGTGCCCACACCGATCACACACACACACACCCCACACCAATCACACACGCACCTCAGTCATGCACGTGCCCACACCGATCACACACACACACACTCCACACCAATCACACACGCACCTCAGTCATGCACACGCACACACCGATCACACACACACACACCCCACACCAATCACACACGCACCTCAGTCATGCACGTGCCCACACCGATCACACACACACACACTCCACACACAATGCTGCTTTGGCACGCAGGGACCAGCGACCAACAGATGGCCCTGGCAGCAGCGCCGAGCCTGCAGGCCGCGGGCAGCACCTCGCTCCCTCGGTTGGCCTGGAGCATGGCCAGAACAACAGCCTGGAGGTGGAGCACACACCAGGATGCACCCTCGCCCTCCCCAGCCCCTTGGCCCCCGACTAACCGAAGCAGGAGAAGGCCTGGCAGCAGCAGAAAGGCGAGAGCGTCATTTTACCCACGCGCTTTCCTCTTGGGCAACAGGAGCAAAAAAATCAACGCCAAGCCCTCGTAGGTACCGAGGGTCAGCCCTGCTCCGAGCGGCCAGGCAGCCACCAGCCACGCACCTGCAGGCGCCTCCAGGGCCTTGGCCGGCGCATCACCCACCGCAGACTCTTGCACCGATGCCTTCTGGGACAGGACCGTCGCCAGCAGCTGAAAAAATACACCACCAAGGGTAAAAAATGGGGGGGGGGGGGCCGTCAGGAGCCAGAGACTGTGTTGCTAACGCTGCGGCAGCCGGAGCCGGAGGCGCGGGCGGGCAGGGAGGGGCGCAGCGGATTTTGGATGCAGCAGGGAGTGCGTGAGAACACAGCTCACAGCACAGATGGTGCTTCGCCTCCAGCAAGGGATGGCAGGAGCCGCAGCTCCATCCGGGACACCCCAATTCCAGCCTCACGCACACCTAGCCCCAGCCCCCCGTAGCCATGGGGAGCAGCGGGGGGCGGCGGGGGGGGCTCGGCCTGATTAGCCAGGAAGAGGAGCAGAGCATGGCCCCCTGGCCTGGTGGTTCCAGAGCACCGGGCGGAGGGCAGGCGTCTGGAGCCAGGGGCTGTGCGGCTGAGTAGGGGCAGCAGAGCCCAGCCAGCTGCGGCAGCAGCCTGGGGACCCTCTGCCCCATGGAGGAGGTGCAGGGGAGGGAAGGACAGAGCAGCCCGCAAAGGATGGATCTCCTACCCCCAAAGTCAGCCCTGGTGCCACTCCCAGTGGACAGCCTCAGAGAAGGGCAGGGTCTGCCGGTCCCGCCCCAGGCAGGCCAGTGGGGTGGAGGGCCAGAATGGTGCTGGAGTGCCCAAAGCCCATTAGGGGACAGACAGAGCTGCGACAGAGCAGACAGAGCTGCACCCGACCCCCAGGCCCAGAGCGGGCTGCAGCAGAGAGCAATGGACGTGCAGGGCCTAGCGTCTGCCCTGTCATCCCACCCCCTGCTGGGCTGGGGACCCAAACACAGCAGCCCGGCAGCGGGCGGAGGGCAGGAAAAACCAGCCCCGGGCAGGCCTGACTGAGCGAAGGGCAGGAATGTGCCCAGCGTACATGGAGCAGAGCACTGGGCGGGCCAGAGGGCTGGAGCGCTCTGGGCCATCTGGCACCTGGGGAGGGACTGGCTGGTCTCGTTACACCAGGTGCATATGCTGAGAGCGTCTCCATGGTAGGGGAGGACGGGAGATCACCTCACTCCGCTGCCGGCTCCCTGGGGGGACAGGGGCCAAGGGTCACCTGCTGCCTAAGCATACCCAGCTGCCCTTACCTTGACCCCTTCGGAGCCGGCATGCAGGGCATGGCTGCCACTTCCCGTACTCTGCCCGCTCCCCGAGCTCCGGGCACTGGCCACGCTCCCCGTGCTCCCCAGGCTGCTGCGGTCCCCACCTGCCAACGGGGAGGGAGAGTTAGGTGGCGGGCGATGGCAGGGCACTTCTCCGCACGCCGCGGAGAACCCCTGCTGCGGGCGTGGCCTGGCTTTGAGGCCCCAGCAGCAGCTTCACACCGGTGTTTCGGAGCCTCCTGTCGGCTGACGAGTGCCACCCCAGGCGAGTCCAGGAGAACACCAGCCTGCCACCAGGCAGCAGTAGCCGTCAGCGTGGGGCTGGAGAAGCAGCTCCCAGGACGCGGGATCCGGTGACGAGCCCGCGTACGCACAGACTGATGCAAAGGCGGCTGTACCTGCAAAGGGTTTTCGCAGCACCCAGATCTCTTCCACAGGAGCCGGCATGGCAGCGGATCCGCCCTGCGACGGCGACAGATGCGACGGGCTGTCAGACCCTCGGGAACCTTTGGAGCAGAGCAAAGAGAGCGGCGGTGAGAAGGGGTGTAGCAGCGGGGACCAGGGCAGTCTCACCCAGACACGCACCCGGGAGGCAGGGATAACTATGCAAGCAAGAATCAGGCTAGGGGTAACAAGGTTAGTCCGATCAGGGAGGATGAGGCCCTCTTCTAGCAGTTGAGGTGTGAACCCCAAGGGAGGAGAAACAAAGCAGTTTCTCCTCCCTCCTCCCTTGGCGTTCACACCTCATCCTCCCTGAGCAGACTAACCTCCTTATCCCTAGCCTGATTCGTGCTTGCATAGTTATCCCTGCCTCTGGGAATTTCCACTACGTGCATCCGACGAAGTGGGTATTCACCCACGAAAGCTTGTGCTCCACTACGTCTGTTAGTCTATAAGGTGCCACAGGACTCTTTGCCAATCTCAGGCTGGCATCACTGTGGTGACCAAAGGAGTCTGGCTGGGCATAGCAGGAACCACTGCACCGCCCCTCTGCCCCCTTCTGCTGACCAACCCCACTGGCCTCCTGGGGGCAGCCTCCCAGCCTCGGCAGTGCCAGGCACTGCACCCGTGGGCATCACAGGCCCAGGGAGGAGATGCGGCCTTGGCATGAAGTTCCAGGGCAGCTGGGACCCACTGCATTGGAAGACCACAACGTGGACTGCAACAGCTCCTCTCCCCACCACACAGCACTGGTGCCCTCCCTGCTGACCAGAGGGCAGGGGTCCCCGGGACTCGCACAGAACAGCAAGGCAACCAGCCTCTCTGGTTATTTTAAGTCCGTTGCTTAGGGAGAGCCCAGCCCCGGCGGCCGAGCGGGTACTAGACCCTCTATCACACCTTGGCCAACACGCAGGGAACACATTTGTAAGGACCCCTTGGGAGCTATCCACACGCAACAGCCCCTCAGTAAAGCTAGCCCCTCACTCAGCAAGGGGTACAAGACGAGACTCAGCCAATAATGGCAGGCGTGTGCCGAACAGACGGGCAGCTGGTAAACCACTGCTGAGTCTACACTCCCAGTGGTTATTTCCTCAGTCGCCGGTGGGCCCCACTCTGAGCTCAGCCCCAGGGGTGCATGAGGGAGAAGCGCATGGAGGAGGGGGTTCCCCGGGGCTGTGGGGAGCACGGCAGGGTGCAGCCGGCTGCAATGGGGCTGCACACAGAGGCAATGCAGCGCAGTCCCCAGCCCCGTTACTGGCTCCCAGGCTACACTCTGCAGGCGTCCAAGATGGGCCATGGGAAAGGGGCTGACGGTGCCCCGGGCAGCATTTTTACATGGGGAGAGGATGAGGAGCCGTCGATGAACGGCAGTTTAGGCTGAGTAGCAGGAATCAGACCCAAGGCGGGCGCCTCCTGGGCCGTGCCTGCTCCAGAACGTTTCATACCTGGTTCTCAGCCACGGGGCAGCTGCCACCGCCAGCCCCACAACATATGCCCAGCCCTAGCCCGGCTCCCTGCCCCGCTCCCCCCACCCCCCGGAGCAGCAAACACCTGCGGAAGTAGGACTCTCCCCACCCTCGGACATTCACTGGTCACCCCGGAGCCAGAGCCCGTGTCCCCCCACAGCTGGTGGGAAACTGCTGCCAGGTCGGATTTGGGAGAAGGCAGCTCAGCATCACTGCAGGGACGACGGAGCTTAATGGTCTCACCAAGCCAGCCTCCTGGCACGGCAAGGAGACGGGAGAGAGACAGACGTCAAAGGCTGGAGTCTCTCGCGAACTGTATCCTGACTAGCACATAGCCAGCGGGCCGGGCCGTTGCTCGGGGACGCACAGACCCTTTCCAGAATTGGGAACCTTGCTACAGACCCTGCCCCTTCCCCCTGGGCCAGGCTTGGTCTGCACTGGGGGCTCCAGGCTGGGCAGGGGGCTGCCCTGACCCTCACACACTTTGCTAGAGGGGCAGAGCCGCTATTTGCACTGGTGGAGCTGAGCCCTGTGTGCTCTCGGGGTGGGCACCACTGGGAGAGGCCTTGGAGAGGAGCCGGGGAGCCCCGCTGGGGCCTGGTCCCTCCACCACAGAGAGCAGGGTGGTCAGTGAATGGCAGCAAAGCCCATTGCCCTGGCGGCCCTCCGAGCACTGAGCGAGCACGACGCCTGGCCAGGGAGCCTCAGGACTTGTGAATTCCCCATACGGAGGCTCGGAAGGCGGCTGCATTGGGCTGAGGGAGGGTGCCAGCCGGGACATCTCTGCAGGCCAGCTGCCAGCGCTCCTCCCAATGCTCTGATCTGCTTGACTTTGCTTAGGGGATGGGATGCCAGTGCCCCCAAAGTAAAGGGGGGCTGGACCCTGCTTGTGGTTGGCCAGGGCGGCAGGGCCCCGGTCGCCCGGGATGGGCTTTGAATAAGCGCAGCAAGTCACGACCCAGTGACCTCAGTGCTGCCCCCCGACTCACATGAAGCAGCCCCTCCCTGACTGCAGGTGTAACTCACACGCCTCGGAGGGGTGGGGGGGGGGTCTGTCCCCTCTAGTGGCACCGAGACCACTTAAAGAGAGTTAAATGAGTCTGCTCTACAGCCCTAGCTAACAGGGCTGTAGACTGGTGTACTAAGCTCCAGAGGTCCCCGGTTCAATCCCGAAGCCCGGGGTCTGTCGGTGTTACACATGGACTGCCCATGGAGGCAGGCACATGCCCGTGCACATAGGGGGAGCTGAATCCAGCCCTTAGGGAATGTCTGGGAAAACACGGACCTAGGAGCCATTGGGAAGTGACAACACAAGGCCCCAAGTTCCTCATCCGCTGGCCTTCCCTGAGACCTGTGTTTATTGCACCTGGGGAGTCGCTCCCTACGCTTTCCAAGGCCCAGTCAGCGACTCGCTCGGCAGTTCCATGGTCTCAGAAGCCTGGAAACCCCCCCTTGCCTCTAGCCCTGGGTCTGAGGGAGCAGAAGGGAAGGCAGCTCTCTTTGCGCACAGATGATGTCAAAGCGCCCAACTCTGGGCCCCACGTTTGCTGGAGAGCCAGGAGAGGGGAGCCCACCCATGTTATGTAAAGTGAGCCCCACTTGGGGTCTGCAAACAGATCTCTCAGCAGCGAGCAAAGAGATTTAACAAATGGGTCACACTGGCGCAGGGAATTTCCGCTGGATTTGAAGGAGTTTCAAAGTGGGTCACGCTGGGGGCGTGCTCCGCCACTGAGGAAAGCAGCCCTGTGCAGGCAGCGTTCGGCTCTCAGGAGGGTTAAAACAGGCAGAGCCATTTCCCCGCGTGCAGGGCCACACAACGAGGGGTTTGCAGATTGCACCAGAGAAACAGCTCAACCCAACTGCACAAAGACTCAACGCAGCCATTTCCCTGGAGATTCCTGTAAACAAACATGCATTTCTTATCCCCCTGCCAACCCCCGCGCCAGGAAAACCAGAGTTAAAGGGAAGTGGCTCAGCAAACTCTTTCCTCGCACCTGAAAGAGAAACAGAAAAGCTGGTTGAAAAAGGAAATGGAGAAAACTGGAGATTACTCAGCATGCCCCTGGCCTGGCAATGCTCCAAACCAGCTGGAGAGAGACTGCCAGCTCCCAGGGGGAAGGGGAAGGTTTGTTAAGAGACCCACGGGTATGATGCTGATGCACCAGAATTTAAACCTTTCATCTGCTCCTGTCTCTATTAGCCCTCTGAAAGGAACAAACACCCCTGTCATTCGTTTCCAGATGGGGTCAGGGGCCCGACAGCCTGCTTCTTGGAATGCCCAGGAGCTGGAAAACCCAACTGTGGCTGGCTATAGCCATAGACAGGGCTCTGCCAGACCCATGGACTAAGTGCATGAGACTAGAAGCAATGAAACCGGCAGCCCAGCCCGGGGGGAAGTCTCCTGCCTGACCCCCGCAGTAGAGCCCTTGGGCATTTCATCCTAGCTGGTGTCATTGCAGATGCTATCTGTATGCATTAAACCACTTCAGCTTGCACACAGGCTGCGGCGCAGGGCAGCTTGTGCAGGATGATAGAGCCACTGCAAGGGCTGGAAGCTGAAAAGAGAGGACCATGGCCTTTAACGAGATGGAACTTGTCTGCTCTGCATTAGGCAGGACTTCATCAGCACTCAGGCAGGCCAGCAGGGCGGAATAATGCCCAGTGGAAGGAGACGGCGAAGAGGGAAGTGCAATCTGCCTGAGATTAAACAGAGGGGAAATGACAGGCAGCCCCCTAGGCATGCACCCACCCAGCTAAGGTTTGGCACATTGACCTTTCCTCCACATTATTTTATGGCGAGGCCTTTCTGCATTGCCTCCCTCCATACCAAGCAGCATCGCAGCCTCCGTGCCTTGGTTCTTCCCCAGTGAATTCAGTGACGGAGTGACAGACGTCCTCCGTGCACAGAGCAGACGCGTCACCCCCCCATTCCCTGGGCACATTCGGTCCTGGATCTCTCTGTGGGTTAATGTTCAAGCAGAGGGTGAATTTCTGGAGTCATCTCAGAACTGGCCAGAGACATGACACGTAAGGCACCAACAGCTGCCAGCATCCCTGCCACCCTGGAGCACACACCATGTCTGCACATCAGGCACAGTTGAGATGACGGGACAGGCTGGGGGGGCAGATCAGTGAGACATGCAGTGATGGGGGGAAATGAAACATGAGCAGTGAGTGGTGGCTGGGCCCCGATATTAAATATCTGTTCCCCCGGTAGGTGCTTACAGACTGTAATCAAGTCACCCCTTAACCCTCCCTTTGCTAAGCTAGATGGAGCTCCTGGAATCTATCACTAGAAGGCAGGTTTTCTAATCCTTTAAATATTCCCGTGGCTCTTCTCGGAGCCCTCTCCAATTCAGCAGCTGCCTCCTTGAACTGTGGCCTCCAGAACTGGCCCCGGGATTCCAGCCGCAGCCGAACGTGGGGATAAAAGGACCTCTGCTAGGTTCAGCCACAGCTAACTCAGCTGGGCACAGCTAACTCGGCCTGGCACAGCAGCAGGAAGCTCACAGCCGGGAACATCCCCGAGAGCGGCAGGGAGAGGATCTAACAAGCCGCCCCCCTCCCGAGCTTCCCCGCTGGGCACGGCACATGTTGCCTGCGCAGAGAAGAGGCTGTTCCCGTGCCACCATCTCACAAACCAACCAGGCAGATTAGATGCAGGTAAAGAGTTTAACTGGCCAAAGAGAAGGGGCATGAATATGCTGCTACTGCGCCCGACAGCCACGCTGCCTCCAGCGGGGAGCCAGCCAGCCCCTAGGAGAGCTATGCAGAGCGGGCGCGGGAAGTGCTCGCGGGGAGAGCTGCACGGCAGTGCCCTGGCATGGCGCTAGGGGGCGCTCTTCTGCTGGAATAGCTACTTTAAGGAGACATCAAAATGAGGTCTGGACTCTCTGTGTGTATCAAAGATCCCGTGGCACAGGTGCTAGACTCATGCCCCAGGCACTCTCCAGCGGGGGAAATGACACATGCCCTGCCTAGAACTGCTCCTACCATTTCAACTCGAGCTTGGGGGTCTCCAGTTCCTCTCCTCACCATCTGCAGGGTCACAGGTACGCAGCCCGCTCGCCGCAGCCACGACCCCCGGGCAGCCTCCGTGCAGCGGACACAAAGGCACGGCCCAGCTTGCACAGAGAAGCAAGAGCCACCAGCCCAGGGGGAATTTCGCTCTGCAGAAGAGACCGACGCACTGGAGTGGGATCAGTGCTCACCAGCACAGCTTTCGGGGAACCCTCCGAACCCCGGGGAGCACCTCCAGCAGCCCAGCACTGCCTGCCCAAGGGGAAAGGGCAACCTACTGCCCGGAGCCTCCCATGCAAGAGCCAGCCCCACTTAGCCAGCGTGCCCAGGCTCCCAGCACTAGGTGATGCATACAGAGCAGCTGGAGCCTTGTGTTCTGGGTCTGTACAGCGCCAGGCACAGCGGGGCCCTGGTCCGTGACGGGGGCTCTAGGCGTTATGGTGATACACATACTAAGTACCAGAATCCTCCCAAGATAGCCACAGATCTGGCAGCAACTGGCATAAGAAGCAAACCCAGAATCCAACTCCTGAGCACGCCAGCCAAACGCTCCACAGCCTTACCCTGCTGCCCACAGCTCCCACCAGCCTGTCTGGCCCCAGAGAACTTCTCCAGCACAGCACTGACGGCTCTCCCACCACCCCTACATCCTCACTGCCCGGGACATCCCAGTGCCACGCCAATCCGCTGCTGCAGCTCCTTGGGCCTAACTAGCCCAAGTCAATGCTGCTCTAAGTGGGTACCAAGCCAGCTCCAGATCAGAAGAGTATCAAGGTACGTTTCTGCTCACCTTTGCACCCCACCTCCCCAGTCTCGGGCCCCTTATGTCTCAAATTACTTCACCAGACTGTCGAGAGTTGCTTCCTGCTTCGCTGTTCAAACATTCACTTGAAGGCTCTCTGAAAAAAGAACTAGCAGCCCATTGGTAACAAGGAGAGATCCCACAGTCCAGTTGGCTTTCCCTTTATTGCTGCCAAGTCCCCTGCCATGCACCCTACAGTGCAGCAAGGACATTGCTGGGCAAGTCCCCACACATGCTGTCCTGGCAGCAATGTGGAGAGTGGGGAGCTGTGCAGCTCAGGAGGGGCATGACAATGGTCTCAGAGCAGCAACGCAGGCCCTGTGACATTATCACATGCTTGCAGTGAGCCAACTCTTGCAGTATTTGGTGTCTATCTTAAAGACCCAGCTCCTGGAGTCACAGGATTCTGGGAGAGTCTCAGCTTCCGCTTTTCTCACAGCCCTTGTCGTTGCAGAGAAAAGCCTGGAAATGTGACCTGAGTGTGCCCCGAGGCCTTTGAAACCAGAAAGCAAAGAACCCCCCACATTAATTATCAGCATCATTCAATCTCTCGATTGCAAGCCAATCTGGTGATTTGGGGGACCTGCCTCTGGATTCTTAACAGTAGGGGTTAGCCGTAGTGCCCATTTATTCTTGTCTCTCACAGCAGACTGACAGCAGAGAACTCCCCATTCCCTCCCCGGGTCACTAGTGACCCTGCAGATTGCTCCAGCCCGAAGGGTCAGAACAGCCCCCATTGTGTACATCCCTCTCCTCATGAGTTTCTGTGACTCTGGGCGCTTCCCTCAGCCAGGGCCGTGAAAGCGGACAGTCAGCTTCGCCGCCTGGCTCTCCTGCTGAGCTAACCCAGTCCTGGTGCCTTTGGCTTCTCGGCACTGAAAACAGAAGAGTTTGAACCAATCTTTGTTTTGTTTTCAGCCATAACATCATGTTTACAACTTGGCTTCCGCAACACCTTTCACAGTTACAAGATCTACACCTTGGGGCCGATTCTTGCTGACGATGGGCCCGATTCTCCACTGCCAGGCCCCTCGTGTGTTCCTTACACCCCAGTGCAAGGTGGGTGCAGAACAGACGGGCAGTGTCTGACCCTGGTTTGGCACAAGGAGCAGGAGGATGGCACACCAGGCCCAACGGCTGCAATGTAGAAGTCTCCAGGGCTCAATGTTTTTGGTTGTAATTAGACAAGCGCTTTAAATGTTTAGCATGGCTCTTAATTAGGAGAAGCTCCAGGAGCCCCAGCATTTGCTGTGCTGGGCAGCCCGCGACACACACCGATGCTGTCTCGTCGAGGGGCTGCCTGTCTGGCATTCAGATGAGTGGCTGGCACTGCGTGTACCGGGGAGCTGCTGCGGTATTAGACACAGTGCTAGGCTGCCTGGCAGCAGATGGGGAGGAAAGGAGGCAGAGAGTCAAACCAGCAAGGAACAAATCGGGGTCCGCACACCTACCCTCAGCTGGTCCCACTGAGCCAGCGGACCCAAGGCAGAGGACAGCCCCACCTGCTTGGTTGTTGTGGCATCAAACAGGCTCCGAACATCAGCCCTGCCCAGGACCCCCTGTGCGCCAGGGCCCTCTCCACGAAACAACTGCCCGTGACCCTGCTGCATCTGGGCAGCAGCTTGGCAGGGAACCACAGCAGCTGCACCTAGGACCTCAACTGTACCAGTAGCCTCCAGCTGGCTACAGAGTGCTGTTTCCCACCATGGCACTTTGACCACCCATTGCAAGACTGGGGGTTGGCACCTGGTGGAGTCAGAATGAGGAGAGCATTCTGCAGGGAGGCCCCCTCTCTGGCCCTGCCTGCAGACGCATGTCACGGTTCTTTATAGGGCAGAGTGCCGACTGAATGGGCCGAGGGCGGTGACCGCGGACGGCAGCCAGCCTCCAGCTAGGGAGTTCTGCAGCCCGAAGGACCATTCGGGGCACGCCCCCAGCGTGGGCAGGGAGTGGCCATAATACATCCATCATGCCACACTCATGCCACAGCCACTCTGGAAAGGAAAGGGGGGGCTGGGCAGACACCCCCGCTCGCACACGCACCAAAGCAAACCAAGGGGGAGGGGAAGGCAACCCAAACAAGGAACACAAACCAAATGAAAACCCATGAAGCGAGCGGTGAACTACCTGGTCCATAAGGCAGCTCCTCTGCAGTGCTATGGGGGAGCCTGTGATAGCCAAAGGAACTGAAAAGAGGCAGATGGGAATGTGGTGGAGGAGGTGGAGGTGGAGGCAAGAAATGGAACGGATGGGACGAGGAGTCACCGTTAAGCACAGCCGCCCTGGGAGCTGGGAGCGGGATCTTTTGGTAGTGGTGGGGAATGGTGACTGCGCCCCACGGACCTGCTAATAAAAACATAACAAGAGACAAAATGAAAAAGAAGCAAATAATCAAGAGACACGTAAAGCCACCAAAACCAACTGGCCAAAACGGAAGCAAAGCCAAGCCAGGAAGGAGCGCCGCGTCACACCCGGACCCCTCGGGAATCCAGCCCCTCCGGGCTGCAGGGACTGGACCCAACCCCAGAGGGCAGATTCCAGCTCCCCGCCGTGAGAGCCTCCCCGGTGCCGGCCGGCTGGAAACCAACAGGCCACAGAACTCCAGGCGGCCTCTCTCCAAACCCAAATGGAACAGCAGTGCCTGGACCACACGGTCGCTAGCTGGCAGAGACCAGAACCCGCTGGGCCAAGCACTCTGCCCCTCGGCTACAGGACAGGCAACGAGCGCCATCAGGGCCCGAGGCTCAGGGGGACCCTCAACTTCCCCTTGGCGCATGCCTGACCTTGCAACCAGTGGCGGGCAGCAGTGTGCGGACTCCCACTAGCACCTCCCAGCCGGAGCTGGGGAGGCAAATCGCTCGCGCTGACCCCAGCCCTGTCCCTGGGAGCGACACCAGCCACCCTCCAGAGCGGGACACGGCCATCACCACGGGACAAGGGGCTTGGACACACACAACCTGCCCCTCCGCTGGGTACACCCAGGGACAGCCAGCGATTGGGGCAGGTGCAGGACCCGCACGCTGGCTTCCCGCTGCTAGAATAACCTCCGGGATTAAGAAGTGTGAGCCGTCCAGCACTCAGCTCTACACGTAGCTCTGGAAACGAGACTCCAGATCCCGCACAAGCAGGTAGCAGCCTGGCCCGTCGCAGCCCGACGCACACTCTGGGTCCAGCAAAAGCCACCTGATCATGTCCCCCCCATTCACACCCCAGGAAGAACTCTCCCTCCTCTGCTCCCTGCACAAACACCCCAGCCCCTGGCCTCCTGACACCTGGTTCCCTGGGCCAGCCATTGAAGCTGGTGAGTTTTCCATCCTTTGGGAGCAGGTCTCAGTGCTCCAGGTGTGCTGGGGAGGGGCCCCATTTGCCTCTTTCGTCAAAGCCAGGGGAGGCACCTGGAGGACTGAGAGGGCGCTTTGATCAGAGGGGGCATAAAGGCCCCAGCACTGCATGCAGCACTGAGGCCTTGAACTCACCGCAAACATGCAACCCCCAAGGTCTATCGTAGGACCCTGGCAGCTGCCACTCCAAGGCCCTGGCTGGCACCAAGGCTCAGAGCCCAGAACGGAATGGCGAGAGGCTGAAGATTTACAGCTAGTGGGATTACTTTCCTTGCAGTGCCAAATGAAAAACACCCACAGCTCTCCACGAAGAGCGAGACAGATCTGCGTCTCCACCAGGGAAACAGCCCCTGAGCCACGGCTGGGGGGGGTCTCATTGCTTTGAGGAACCCGCCTGCTTTCTGCAGCTTGCCAAACTAAAGACAAATCTCCTGGTCTCCCTGAGCTGCAGTGATAACCACAGCTCTGGCACAAGCTGATGTTCATAGAATCATAGAATATCCGGGCTGGAAGGGACCTCAGGAGGTCATCTAGTCCAACCACCCGCTCAAAGCAGGACCAATCCTCAATTTTTGCCCCAGATCCCCTAAATGGCCCCCTCAAGGGCTGAACTCACAACCCTGGGTTAAGCAGGCCAAGGCTCAAACCACTGAGCTATCCCTCCCCAGCATGTTCTTTCAGCGCATTTCTGTGCCCTGGTGCCATCAGCCAGTGTTGGAAAAATCGCCCCATAACAGAGCCTCTCCCTGCCTTGCTCTCTTCAGACGGCCAAAGAATGAAAGGTTACCCAGGTCTGGCTCATTTCAGCTCTAACGTGAAGGCTGCCACCCCCTGGGTGTGCCCCATGACTGCCAGCTGGGCTAAGACCCCACAGTGACCGCGGAGCCAGGTTAGAACTCGACAGCAGATGGGATCCAGTCACCGCGTCGCTGGACGCCACCCCCATGACCGTGCCACTGGGCCGAGCCTGGGCCCACTCCCTGCAGCAGTCCTTGGATCCTGCTACTGGGACGGTGCAGAGCCTGTGGTCCAGCGGCTCCTCAGCTAACGCGCCACGTCACCGCAGCTCAGCCAAAGGCATGCCGCGATCCACGGGACCACCCTGGCTGAATCGCTCCCTGCCCGTTCCTTGGGCTTTCAAGTGTGGCTCTCTGAACAGCGACGCGGAGTCGGCAGCACCGCGCACTTGGTCTCCCAGGACTCCGGGGCAGAGGGATTCAGGTTACCAGTCAGGAGGTGGCTTTTCTAGCCGACAGCCCTGCAAAGAGCCTGGGATCTGAGCGCCAGGCTGGGCTGTGCCCGCAGTGCGCCTCATCCCCAAGGACAAAGGACAAGGCCCCTGCCTTAGGAATTCCGCGCGGCCCCATTGCCTTGCCCAGGTTTGCCCTGGTGCAGCCAGTCAGGGCTTGACTCTGCCGGCAAAGCACAAGAGGGAATGGCTCCAGCTCACCCCGCCGGGGCCGTGCTTCCTCCCCCTCCCCGCCTTGCACTCAGGTGACCCAGGTGGAAAAGACGACAAAAGGTGGAAGGCAGGGAAGAATGAGGGCCCCAGGGCAGGTTAACAGGGCTGGCTCGGGGGAAAGCGTCTCGATTTGTAAGGGGATCTGACACCCCTGAGGCCAAGGTGACCCGACACCCCGTTCTTAGAGCCACGTTCCAGAGCACAACAGCCTTCCCGGAGGATCTCTGGGCTCTGGCGCGTCTCCAAGGTCTGAGCTGACCTCTTCCGACACACTCGTTTTCACCCTGATGCAGCCCCTGCTGCCCAAGCCCGGAGCCAGCTTCCTCCACAGACCCAGGAGCCGCAAAAACCTCTCCCGACAGGTGACGCCGCAGACTGGTCAGGACCCTGGTCTGGGGGGAGCTGGTGAATGGTGAAAACTGGCCTGTGCGAGGCAGGGGCTCTGCCGTAGACCCCCCGATCCTATGGGCATGAGACACACAGGAATTGCAGCCAGAAACTCGACTGCCTGGGCAGCCAGCTCGCTGAGCCACTGGTGTCCACACACCCCTGGGGTGTGCCTAGGCATGGCCAGGGAGCTGCTCTCGCCCCCTGCGGGGTGTACCCCATCGCAGGGCGTGGGCTCCCCACCTAGGAAAAGCTGGGAGTCGCTCCAGAGCCATTCCACGGGTTGGCCAGCAGGGGGTGTGCAGGAGAAGCTCTTCCAGCCCCTCCCCAGCAGACCCCCTCTGCACCTGGCTAGCATGTGGCTTCTACCAGCTGCCCGGGCATCCGCTCCCGCCCCCCAGGTGCTCTCCCAGCCTGCCCCACCCCGCCAAACCCCACTGGGTGCTCTCCCCCCGTCTGCCCTGCCCCGCCCCCCCACCAAGCACAACCCCAGCCCTCTCTAGGAGCAGGGTGAGAACCCCAGAGCCGCCCCAGCTAGAACGAGACACGCTCCAGCGCAGAAACCTCCCCCACTCCCAGCACCCAACCCCGCTCCACCTCGCAGGCAAGCCCCTGGCATCGCGCCCCAAAGAGCCACGCCCAGGCCCATGGAGGGCATATGGCCCAGAGGGGAGATCCCCTCCGCTGCCGGCGCGGCCCATGAGAGCTGATCTCCGCTGGCAGGGAGAGAGCAAAGGGCCGCATGGCCCAGCCTGGATGGCAGTGGGTGCCAGGCCAGCACAGAGGGTGGGCACTGGGTGCCCCCATGGCCGGCTGCAGCGCTCAGCATGTGCCTGCATAGCCTCCCCTCCCCCGGGGGCAGGGTGCCACAGGCCAGCCGGTCACTGCGCCCCTGCAGGGTTTGTGCGGGAACGGGATCGTGGCCCCTTGCCAGCTCCAGCAGCTCCGGTCCTCAGGGGTGGTGCTACAACCAGCTACTGTGGAGAGGAGCAAGGCCCTGGGTGCGGGGAGGGCAGATGGGCTACTAAGAACAGAAATCCAGGGCCAGATTCAGAGCAGCGGTGCCGGAAGGGGTGACTTCCCGCTCCGCGGCAGGGCAGCTATGACCTGTCCCATGGGAGCTCTGCCAGCTGGGAGCTGCGCAATCAGCTCTGGCCACGCCCCTTCCCCAGCCAGCCACGCCCACCGTTGAAGCCACGCCTCTCCACGCAGGCCCCAGGCCACATCACGTGGGACCTTGGCCACGGCCGAAGCCCCGGAGGAACCTGGCCCGCGCTCCCATCTCAGCTGAAAGTCGGAGTAGGGCTCGCACTCGCAGGGTCCCTGCTCCTGGCGGCATCTGGCAGTGCCCCTTGTACCCTCCCACGCTACCCGTGGGGCTTATGGGGCTTGCAGGCCCATCCGGGGAGACCCAGCCCACGCCCGGTGCCCGGGTGCTGGGTGCGGAGGCGGCAGGGCCTGACGTGCGCCGGGCGGGGGTTGGGGAGGGACGGGTATTTGCCTGTGCGCTTGCTGATCGCTTCCACGAGGCTGGACGGGAAATAGCCCACGCGGTCATTGCCGGTCCGGTTGTCATGGATACAGCCCTTCCACCTGCCGTCCGCATGCTGCTCCAGAACCTGCACAACAGAAAGGCCTGGAGAGGGGGGCGCTCACTGGCGGGACCGGGGCCCGGCCGTGGGGACGGGAACCACCGGTGAGAGCCAGCCGGCGGAAGAGGAGGGGGCAACATCCTGCTCCAAGCGCCTGCCAGCGAGGGCTGGTACCCCGGACTGGTGGCTGGTGATCTGCTGCACCCATCTCGGCAGCAAGGGGGCAGTCCCACTGGGAGGGACCATAGGGAAGGGCCCGGCACTGGCCAGGTGGTGGGGTGGGGCAGGGACCGTAGGGAATAGCCCGGCGCTGGCCAGGCGATGGGGGGGGCAGGGACTGTAGGGAAGGGCCCGGTGCTGGCCAGGCAGTGGGGTGGGGCGAGGCAGGGACCGTAGGGAAGGGCCCGGCGCTGGCCAGGCGGCGGGGTGGGGCAGGGACCGTAGGGAACGGCCCGGCGCTGGCCAGATGGTGGCGGGGGGCAGGGACCGTAGGGAAGGGCCCGGCGCTGGCCAGGCGGTGGGGTGGGGCAGGGACCGTAGGGAACGGCCCGGCGCTGGCCAGGCGGCGGGGTGGGGCAGGGACCGTAAGGAACGGCCCGGCGCTGGTCAGATGTTGGTGGGGGGGGGGCAGGGACCGTAGGGAATGGCCCGGCGCTGGCCAGGCGGCAGGGTGGGGCAGGGACCGTAGGGCATGGCCTGGCACTGGCCAGATGGTGGTGGGGTGGGGCAGGGACCGTAGGGAAGGGCCCGGCGCTGGCCAGGCGGTGGGGGGGCAGGGACCGTAGGGAACGGCCTGGCGCTGGCCAGATGGTGGGGTGGGGCAGGGACCGTAAGGAACGGCCCGGCGCTGGTCAGATGTTGGGAGGGGGGCGGCAGGGACCGTAGGGAAGGGTCTGGCGCTGGCCAGGTGGTGGGGGGGCAGGGACCGTAGGGAACGGGCCGGCGCTGGTCAGATGTTGGGGGCGGGGGGCAGGGACCGTAGGGAAGGGCCCGGCGCTGGCCAGGCGGTGGGGGGGCAGGGACCGTAGGGAACGGGCCGGCGCTGGCCAGGTGGCAGGACTAGAGGGGCAGGCAGAAGGGGCAGCCCGTGTCCATCTCTGCCCAGGCACGACTCTGAAAGCAACCAAGAACGCATAAAGGGCCGAACTCGGTGACCAACGGCTCAGACGTGGGGGGCGAGTCTCCTGCCAGCCCATGGACTTGGGTGGCAGCCCCATCCCCCCAACATGAGGGCGGGCTGCTCCCATCTCTGCAAGCGCTGGGTATGGCCGGAGCGCCGCTGCCTTCTGCCTCCCTGCCCAGCCCCTCGCTATGGGGGCAAGGGCTTCTCTAGTCCTTTCCCATCCCGGCTAGTCCTGCCTTCTCTGACCGGGCTCTTTCTACCCTCCTCGGCATTGGTCCCGCCACCCGCAGCCCAACTGCAGCCTGAGCCCACCATTGCGGGTATGCCAGCAGCTGCCTAGGCAGCTTGGTGCCAGCGAAGGGCTCCCGGCTTGGGGCACTAAGGGGCAGTAGGCTCCTCCCTTCCAGTGAGCAGAGGGGGGCCGAGGGGCAGGCTGCTGGAGGGAGGGGACTTGGGTCATGGGGGCCGTGAACCCAGCCCCGGCCTGGCCCACCGCTGCCGGCACTGACCGCGCCCGGCTCTGCAAGCAACTCACGGTGATGACGTCCCCGGCTTTCACGTTCAAGCTGGTCAGGTCGTAGTTGTTGCAATAATCTTTAACGGCCCTGACCTGCAGCGCCGCTGAGGCATCTGCCGAGAGAGCAGGAGGGAAGCGTCGGAGAGAAAGCTCCACAAAGTAACCTCCCTCCCCCGCCCCCCAGCAAGAGCTCTGGGCTCCCTGGCGAGTAACAGGGGACAGGAGTCCCCTGTAGCTAGAGCAGCGACGAGAGAGCACCCACTGCTCCAGCAATGAGCCGCGCCAACCCGAACCTGCGTGAGCACTAGACCGGACTATCCTGTTCAGCCACGAGCAGGCGCCCTATGTAGCCGAACCTCAACCAGGCCCGGCAGAGCATTACAGGATCCTAGGATGAACACAGTGGGTGTCCAAGTGAGCTCTGTGCCCGGTCCACATCTGGTACAGAGCCCCTGCCAGGGAGCCCACAGCCCTTTGCAGAATCAGAACCGAGTCACCTGCCACTGACAGGCAGCCACCTCTGGGGAAAAACGTGGCAGCTGTTTAACAGCAATACCGCTGAAGGGCTGAGAACAGTGATAACGGACATGACTGTCCTGGAGCAGGAGTTAGGCCGGGGCGCATGCTCTTGAGTTGATACACTCGACCTTCAGAGGGGGTCAGAGTCCAAGCCCCAAGCCCATCAGGTGGCCGGGAGCTCCCTGCGCGTAGCTCTGCCTGGGCTGGCCAGACACTGGGCCACAAATCCCCTTCCTGGTGCAGAGGAGCCGCGACTTCGCCTCCTGAGTGTTAAACGCCTCAGCCGGGGGGGGGGAGCATGAGGGGCCGCGGCGTGAGCCCAGAACTCACCTCCCACCCCAGGGCGGCAGAGCAGCTCAGAGCCGGCTGGGAGTCACCGCCCTGCCCTTGGCAACAGCAGAGCAGGCAGAGGCTCTGCTCCCATCAGCACGGATGGCAGCCGGCGGAGTGCACAGCTCCCCCACCCTGGTGGGAAGGGAGGGGACCCCGGGCACCCCCAGCACCCGCCCCTGGAGGGAACCCCCTGTACCCCGCAGCATCTGCTTGATCTCCTTGCTGGCTTGGGTGGCGGTGAACTGGTGGACGATGTCCAGCGCCGTCTGGCTGTAGGTGTTCCGGATGTGGGCGTTGATCCCGCTCTGAAATACGGAGAGACCGATGCGGGGAGCTCCAGGCTGGCCACGGAGCTGCCCTCCCCCCCCCCACTGGCCACAGCAGCCACACCCAGCCTGCCGGCAGCTCAGGGGTCCCACAGCGAGACCAGCGACTCCCGCTGGGACAGACGCCCACACGCTCTCGGCCTCGTGAGCCACGCGTGGGCTCAGCAAACGCCCCCCCCCAGGCTAGCACCACCCAGCCAGCTGCATCGTGGGAGCTCAGTGGAGGCCTGGGATTGGGGAGCACTGGCCAGTGCCCACTGCATGGGCAGCATGTGGTCTGCAGGAACCAGCGCGAAACCCACGGGGTGATTGGGGGCGGGCTGGTTATAGGGGACTGGGAGGGTCACAAAGCAGCCTCCCCTCCCCTGCAGTCCAGGGCGAGTCAACGCCCCACTCCTGGCTCTGCCCACGGGGGGAGGAGAACCCAGGAGGGCCCCACTTCTGCAAGGACACCCCCTGGACGCGACAGAGGCCGAGCGGGTTTGCACATTGGACTCTCTCTCTTGGCCCCCCTCCTTCCCATTCACTTCCTCCTCTCAGCGGCCCCCCGCTGCAGTGCATCAGGCAGCAGCAGAGCCCCCAAGTCCAGAACGAGGGGCTCCTGCTAGCAGAGCCGGGGCGGGGGGCAGAGCCGCCGCGCTGGCTGGGTAACTGGGGCAGGGGGTGAGCAAACACGACAGCCAGCGGTGCCCCAGCCCTGGCACAGCCGAGCCGCCCTGGGGCCGAGCTGTCAGTCGCCGGCCTCCTTCTGCCGCCTTCCCCCGACAGAGCGCCCCCAGGAGGGTGGGCTCCAGGAATGACTCAGCCACACCACTCGGCATGGCCCAGCGCCCCAAGGACATCGGGGGCAGCTGGGCAGGGGGACGCTCATTTCACGGTCCCCTGGCAAGCCAGGCTGAGACCCTCCTGCACTGGAAGGGGCCCACTAATGCCCTGATCCTGCCCTGGCAGAGCCGTCCATGGGGAACGGACCATGTCCTGTTCCGGCACCAGCCCTGCTACCCCAAGACAGGAGAGCTCCCCTGCCCCGTTGAGCAGCTCCCCCCCCCCAACACATGCAGCATGACACAGGGGCCCTTACGTCCAGCAGGAGGCGCACCACGTCCGTCTTGCCGCACAGGGCTGCCTCGTGCAGGGCTGTGCCCGCCTTGGTTTGCCGGTTGATGTCGATGCCAGCCTGCAGCAGGAGCCTGCCAAAACCGCGTCCAACAGCGGTTAGTGATGCAAGCCGGGGGAAAGGGGGAGAACAGGGGAAGGCGGGTGCAAGCTCCCCACATGCAGCTGTCCCGGCACCCCTCACTCCTGACCGGCAGCCCCCCTGCCCCGCAGCTCTGGTGCTGCCCCTCAATCCCGACCCGCAGCCCCCCGCCCGCCCTGCCCTGCCCTGCCCTGCCCCACAGCTCTGGTGCTGCCCCTCAATCCCAACCCGCAGCCCCCTGCCAGTCCAGCCCTGGGTTCCCCCCCACAACAGCTTTACCAGTGCCCCTCACTCCTTACCCGCAGCCCCCTGCCAGCCCTGCTCTGCCCCCCAGCTCTGGTGCTGCCCCTCAATCCCGATCCACAGATCCAGGGCAGGGGCTGCTGTTTATGCCAGATTCTGTAGCAATTTCGTCCCGCACCCCAGCCCCTCTCGTGGGTGTTTTTCCCTTGAGTTGCCGAAGCAGGAGACGTGCTGCGCTCGTCCCACGGGTGCCCACGTTGGGCGGGACCCAGCTCGGAGGGACTCAGCCCCTGGCCCACCCGTGGGGCATGCAGTGGGGCACCTGCGCTCTGTTCCCCCCACTCCGCACCCCCACCAGCCAGCTGGGACATAACCGGCAGCCCCCCACCCGGTGCCCCCACCCACAGACACGCCTGGGATTGCTGACGGGCCCGGGAGACGAGCGTGTGACTCCAGCCCTCCCCCTCCATACTGCAGGGCCCGGGGGAGCAAAGGACAGGGGCTGGGGGTGAACAGAGGGGCAGCTGCCTCCATCCCGGCTGCAACTGCAGCAGGTGGGAGCAAACCTGGCACTGCCAGGAGCTACTGCTACAGGCAGGTGGCTGTGAGGTGCGAAGCCAAGGGGCTGGGGGGGTCCCGTCTCATCTGCACTGCCCAGCACCGCATGCCTTAGCCACCTGGGCAGAGCATCACCCACGGCCGGATCCCACCCGGGCACCACCCCCACAGGACTCTGCCACTTCAAAGACACTGCCTGGCCCTCCCGCCTGGCCGTGAACTATCACGAAGGAGGGGCAGTGCTGAGCCACGGGGCCAGCCTGCAGCGGGCAGACAGTCAGTGCAGCAGTGGGCACGGCCCTGCGCTCAGTGGGAGCAGAGCGCGCCCAGAACATCACAGGATCAGGCCCACAATGCCAGTTCTCCCAGGTCGGGTCCCTTGTCACCTTCCTCCCAGGCCCACGCAGGCCAACACAACACACACATGCTTCCTGGGGCAGTCGGCCATGCCAGCGCTGCCAGGGGCAGGCACCCGCCCCCAGCCCTCTGGCCGGCCTGGCTCCCTGCACGTGCTCCGAGTCACGTCGGCTGCCAGACGCCATCCTCGCCCTGTTCTGGTCACTCCCTCTGAGGCCCCCGGCTCCGGCCTCTGTCAGAAGACAGGACACAGGGCTGGCCGGGCCGTTCGTACTTTCCGATGGCAGAAACCCACGCGTGCTGCGCCCGGCCCCTTCTGTCGGGGAGCAGGGAGCCAGACTCCAACCTGGCTCGTGCAGCATGAGTCCTGGGGGCCGCGTTTTAAAGGGGGCGAAGGATGACCGGGGAGGATACCGGGAAGAGCCACAAAAGTGCTTCAAGGGCTGGAGAAAACAGTCGAGAGAGACAAACAGCTCAGCCTGTCCAGCTTGGGCAAACCAGACCGAGCGACTTATTACAGCGTCTAGGCCGGGCCCTTGGTGGGGAGACGCTAGGGGTGCTAAGGACCAGGACCCAGCAGAGACAGGCAGAACAAGAGCCAGTGCCTGGAAGCTGAAGCCACACAAATTCCAGCTCAAAATAAGGCACGACTTGTCACCGGAGAGGACAGAACGAGCTGCCCAGGGACCTGGTGGATTGTCCATCCCACGAGGGCTTCAAATCGAGCCTGGGAGATGCTTTAGTCAAACCCAAGCTCTTGGGCTCGGTGCCGGAGTAACTGGTGACATTCTCGGACCCGGGCGAGGTTCAGATGAGATGAGCAATGCTCCTTTCCAGCCTTCAACTCTCTGCCACAGCAGCTGGATTATTGAGTGAAACCACCCACAGGCCCAGCTCCAGCCCCAGCTCACTCCTCTCCTCCTCAACAAGAACCCCGCGGGATGCCCGGGTGGCCCAGAGGCTAGAATTCGGTGGCAGGACCTCCTCCCAGCTATGCCGTCAGCCCAGCGTGACTCTCTGAGCTCCAGGGAGAGTTTGCGAAGATGCCAGGGAGAGAAACCCATTGTTCTTCCCTTGGAGAACGCGCTGGCTAGCCAGGAACCCCTGAGCTCCAGCCACCCTCGGGCTGCTGGCTTTAGCAGAGGACACTAGAGAAACGTACACGGAATCCAGGCTCGATTTGCTGGAGACACAAGAACACCCAGCACGGAAAACGGAGCAGCCTCGCTGCAGTGAGCGAGACACAGGACGCAAAGGGCCAAGAGCTCTGTCATTGGAGCGATGGAAGGGGCTGGCGGGGAGGAAGGGAGTTATTTACCCCTTCCCGTAACACATGAACCAGGGGACACTCCATGAAATTAACAGGCAGCGGGTTTAAAACCAACAGAAGGAAGTGCTTCTTCACACAACGCACTGTCAACCTGTGGAACTCCTTGCCAGGGGATGCTGTGAAGGCCAAAGTATAACTGGGTTGAAACAGTAATTAGACACGTTCATGGAGAATAGGTCCATCAATGGCTATTAGCCAAGATGGTCAGGGACACAACCCCACGCGCCAGGTGTTCCTAAACCTGCCAGAAGCTGGGAGTGGACAATAGGGGATGGATCAGTCGGTAATTGCCCTGTTCTGTTCATTCCCTCTGGGGCACCTGGCATTGGCCACTGTTGGAGACAGGACACTGGGCTAGATGGACCATTGGTCTGACCCAGTGTGGCCGTCTGTATGCAGTAGCCCAGGGGAGGAGAAGGTTCTTGGGACAGCGTTTACCAGACTTGCCCCGCTGAGCAGTTACTCGACGAGCAGCCCCGAGGGCATACGCTCCTGTTTTGTAGCCCTCCGTGTGGGCCGGCCCCCCTTTGTGCAGCGGAACACAGGCCATATCTGAGGCCCCGAAACAAGACCTGGGACAGCTCCACCCTAGAACAGGGAGACCCCGGGGTCGCGGGGTGGGGTTGCACGGCTTTTCAAAGTGCCATGTCGCCGCTGGAGCCATTTCGTCGCCCGCCCCAGAAGAGCCGGGGTGGAGCGAAGGCAGGACACAGCTGGGCTCCCTTAGGTCTCGGCCCACCCACCGACTCACAGCGGGGGTCAGACCTGCCGAGGTACCTGGGCTCCGTCTCCCTTGTGCTGCCTAGGAGTGGGGTGCTGAAGTGCCTTTGCAAAGCCCGGGCACCAGGCTGCACCAAAGCCCTGACGGGATGTGATGCCGGAGGCTGCTGCTGGGGAGGGGTGAGCACAGCTCCGGCTAAGCCAGGGACTCAGGACGTCTCCCCCGTCCCATGGCCTGGTTGGACCCGCTCCCCCCGAGACCTGCACCCATGTGCCACAGAAGCTGCCCTTTCCCCTCCAACCGCCCCGGCTGGCAGCAGGCTGCACGCGGCCCCCAGGTGCGGGAGTCAGGGCTCCACCCAGTGACTGGCAAGGGGCACGGGTTTGCTAGAGCGGGTTATTTTCAATGAGCTGCCCAGGCTGTGGAGCTGGCGAGCACCAGTCCGTGATCTCTGTAGAGCAGGCAAAGGAAGAGGGTCGGGCCAGGCCTCAGAGTGAAAGAAACTCTCTCCGGAGGACGCTGCCAGCTGCTCACCCCCCCGCCTCCCCCAGCCTGGCAGCCGTGAGCTGCACTGCACCTCCGCAGGTGAATGCCGTCCGGAGATGCCCAGGAGGGTGGGGAGCTCGGCATTACCACCGATGAGGTCAAGAGTCGGATCCAGCACGACAGCTGCTTCCAGGCTCCGAGATTAGCCACCAGGCTCCGGCGCCTTCCGCTGAGACCTAAATCCTGATTAGAGGGTGTCAAGCCACAGGCAATTTGCTAAATGAATCCAGCAGCCAGGAGAGGCCTTGCCCTCACTCCGCTGCCCCAGGGGGGAAGATGGAGGGGATCCTTCATCCCATTGCCAGCCCTTCACAGGCCCATGATCCCAGCCTAGCAGGTCTCTCCCCACACCAGGGCCATCTTGGGTCACATGGGGGCAGCCGGAGCACGGTATTGCAGCCACTCACAGCTGTAGACGGTGGTGCAGCCTAGAGACACAACAGCCGCCAGCATGCGACACAGCCAGACCGCTCAGATCCAACCTGAGCACCAGCAGGTGAACGGCAGAGCTGGGCACAGAGCCCAGGTGTCCTGGCTCCCAGGCCATGCAGAACGTTGGCCCGATTCTCTCGGCTCCCACTAGGCTCTTGGTCCAGCCCCTGCAGCCATGTGTCTGACGTGCACAACGGAAGCCAGCTCCCAGCTCTGTCCCTGGCTGGCTGGTGACCGTGGGAGAGGCCCTGGGGTGGTGGCAAATTCCTGGCAAACTGGACATCTTTGGGGGCAAAATCTCCACCTGTCAAATGTTTTCAGGTTTTAATTAAAAAAAAAATGGCAACGAGGGTCAGGGTTTGGCAAGTGCACCCAGGTGTTTTCAGTTCCAGGTTTTTGATGAAAACCAGCAAGAATTCAGAAGAAAAATATTTTGCTTTCAGCAAAGGAGAAAATCCTGTCGGGAGCCTGAGACCATGCGCTGGGCGGGGGTCCAGAGGCCCCTGCTGTTTGCCCAGGGACCCAGAAGTCCAGATTCAGAACCCAAGGGGCAGAGAGCAGAGGAAGGGGGAGGACAGTCCATCCCTAAGGCCTCGTCTACATGAAGGAATTGACCAGCAAAGCCATCCCCGAGTGACCCCCCAGCATAGACGTTCTTCTGGAACAGAATCACTTTTATTCTGGAAGAATTACTCTGCTTCCGAGAATTACTCCACTTCTCTTCCGGAATAGAATGTCCACACAGCAGCTAGTCCGGAGTAGCTCTGCCCGTCACCTTCCCCGTGCAGATATTCCCTTTCTAGCATCTCAGTGCAAAACAACAGCATGAATGCTGGGCCACCGGGGGACGCCCGAGACACGGACCCCTGCTCAGTCCCCCCTCCTGGAGAGACCCCACAAGGGGAGGCACTGGGTGTCACTCTCTGGCACCCCGCCCAGGCCAGGGTAGAAACGGGCTCCAAAGAGAGCTCTGGCCAGCCCCTCTGGGCTAGCAGGATGCTGGGGTGGGGGGCAGGGAAGGGAAACCCCCGCTCAGCGTGCAGGTGTGGTTAGAGGTTTCCCCACTTGCATGCACAGCCTGGCCTGGGGGAGGGGCCACGCAGCCCCTGCAGTGAGAGTAGCACTGGGGGAGGGGGGAACCCCCCAGGGCAGCCACCTCCATGGGACTCACAGAGGATTTGCAAGTGGCAGATAATGGGGCTAAGAGGCTGTTCTCGGGCATCCTGTGAGGGCAGGGGCTGGGTGGCTCTGAGAGGCGGGCACCTGGCTGGGGGCCTGGCCTTGCTCTAACAGGTGCTGGGGGCCTGGCCTTGCTCCAGGTGCCCACAGGCACGCGGCTCCTGCTCCGCTCCCTGCCACGGTGGCAAGAGCAGGGGCGGGCGGCAAGCCGTCTGACTTGGGCTGCTCTTCCTCCCACCACCGCAGCCCTGGGCACGGGACCAAACGCCGCTCCCGCAGCCCAAGCATCTCCTCTGCCAGCGGGGTGGCAGCTGGTCCCCTAGGGGGAGGTCCCTGGCACCCTTGGCATGGGGCCCACCCCATTCACAGCTGGCTCCCTTGGGGCTGGTCTGCCACGCGCCCTGCCTTGCGCCCCGGGAGCGCTCCGGCGGGCCAGTGACCCAGCAGCCTGTGCTCTGGGATTGCAGTGAGCTGGAAGCGCCTAGAGCCCAAGGCTGGCGCACGGCACCAGGACTTCGGGGGGTGCTGGGCATCAGGGACGCGTCCCCCAGCCCCTCGTCACACTACCAGCCACGTCCACTACAATGCCACAGCTTCTCCAGCAGGTGGCAACGCTTCAATGAGAAACCTGCACCCGGCCCCCAAGTGCCCAGCCCTGGGGCCTGGCGCTCTCCTCCCCTGAGACCCCCCCGCCAAGGGCCGAGAGCCCCTCACCCTGAGCCCAGTGTCCCGGGCTGGTGTCCCTGGGGGGCAGCAGGGGAGCTCAGCCCCCCACCCTGGGCCCAGCGCCCGGGGTGGGGGGGGAAACGGGGGGAACACGTGAACTCAGCCTCTGTCTGCACCAGGAGCAGGTGCCAGGCTGGATAGGAAATGGCTTTGTGGGGTGCAGCTCGGGGCATGGGGGAGGGGCTCCCAGCCCCCCATCTCCTGGGGTGTGCTTCGCACTGGGGAGTCAGACAGCAGTTAAGCCTCAGGCCAGGTTCGCCGCACTAACAACAGAAACGGGCTTGGAGCTTTTCCACCAGTCCCTGAATTGCACTAAATAGTAAAGCGCCCACAGGCCAGACACGCAGGGAATTAAACGATCCACCAGGGATTCACGCCAAACACCACAGCTCGCTGCAAGGTGTAACCCCTTCCACCCACCACTAAGCATTCTACCAACTCTCCATGCCCCTCCCAGGGCACTGCCAGGGAGACAATCTTACACCCCCTTCCCCAAACGCTCTTCCTGCATCACCGAAAGGCAGCCAGCTCTGGGGTGGAACGCAGCAGCTGTTTAACTGTGCACGGCCACACTGCCCAAGACGTGGGGACAGAAGGGAGGGATCCCGGTGCACACGGCGCGTCAGGAGGCCAAGCCGACCAAGCTGCTAGCACGGACCTTCGCGGAGAGTTGCCAGCGAGCTCGATCCACGAGCCCCGAGGCCGAGACCGTGTGTTCTTGGGCTTTGGACTCTCACCCTGCCACTGCCACTGAACCAGCTGGGTCTGGGCAGGGCCTGGGGCTAACCCCTCATCTGCAGAAACTGCCACGGGATCGCTCTGGGCCCTCCCTGCCGCTCCACCACCACTGGGCCCATGTGGTACATCACTGCCAGCCCTGCCACCTGCACGGCCCCACCTCGCAGCCAGCGGCAGCCTCCCCAATCCTTCTTGCCTGGGGGGGCTGCAGACGCCGCCTGGCAGCCAGGATCCCCGGACTAGGACCCAGACAGGCAGCGCCCTCCCGCCAACCTGCCAGGGTGCTGGGAGCTGCAGCCCTGGGTTCAGACGCCCACTCGTGGCAGCCCCCTGTGACCGACGGGGCAGGCTGTGCCCCAGCCGTGACCAGAGCACTCAGCTCAGCAGGGGAGGACACGCAGCGACCCAGCCCCTGGCGCTAGGAGGGGCCTGGCCCTGGGGGCGCGGCTGCGCGTAAGAGCCCAGCTTGGTGGGTCCTCCAGTCATGAACCTTGTCCCCGGTCCCTGCAGCCAAGGCAAAGTGAGCATCGTCCACGCACGCAGCCCCCCAGAGCTCTCGCCTGCCGCTGCCCGCCAGGATGGGCGACGCGTGCCCCATCTGCCTGCGCCCACGTCAGGAGCCTGACTCCTGCCAGAGGAGGGGTGCGCCCGAGGGGGCAGCGACAAGGCACCTGGGTTCAGCGCAGAGCATGCCAGGGCAGGGGGCCCTGGGCCCCACAGCCGAACGCCGCCAGCCCCATCAGACCAGGGACGAGCCGGGGCCAGAGACCGGAGTCACCAGCTGCCAAGGGGGGGTCTCTCTCCAGCAGCCCCTCCCCGCATCGTCCCCCACGGCGGCGGCAGGGGCCCTCCCCCCGGGGGGGGGGGGGGCTGGCGCTCACCTGATGATGTCGATGTGCCCATTCTTGGCTGCCAGGTGCAGGGGGCTGGTGCCGTTGGGGTCGGTGGCGTCTCCCGGCTTGGGCTCCAGCAGGGCTGTGCACATGTTACTACTCAACAGCAGCTGGACCACCTGGGGCCCCGGAGGCGGAAGGGAGACGTTTCAGAGACGGCTCGGCTCCCCTGGCGATGCAGATCCCCGCCCGCGGGCGGGACGCGGCCCAGCGACACAGTGCAGAGAGCACGGGCTGGGCCACCCCCCCCCGGCACCAGACCCTTGGGGTGCAGCGACGCCTTGAACCGGATTCCCGGGGCAGGGCCCGGGCCGGACCGCAGGGCAGGGCGGCTGTTTACGGGTGGGCTGCTGGCCACGGACAGGCTGGCGTCTTTCAGCGAGCCGGAGAACGTTCCGCACTGGCCAGGAGAGCCCGGGCAGGAAGGTTTGTAAAGCATCAAACTACCCCCCGTTCCTTCTGAGCCCCCGGGGCTGTTTGCCAGGCGGCCTGGCCCACCGCCCCCAACCGAATGCTGCCCCTGCCAGGGGAGCAGCCCTGCAGCCCGGAGCCAGCCTGCCCTGCGGCTCCCGGGACACACTGTGCTCCGCCCTGCCTTTGGGAGCCACCATCAACAGGTCAACTCACCTCCCCCGGCCCCCTGGGGGCGTCCCAGCCCCTGGCTCCCTGTGCCCCCCGCCCCAGGCGCTACGTGCCGGCTGCGGGAATGCAAGGGAGCATTTTCTCAGTCTCAGCCAACGTGGAGCAGGAGGGACACTGGATCCTGCCCTGCGTCTCCCCAGTGTGACTCCAGGGCAGTTGGGGAGTGAATCCAGATTTCCCCTCCTGGAAGTGAGAGCAGGATCCCGGGAGTGGAGTGGGACCCCGGGCAGGGGCAGGGCGAAGCTCCCCACGCACACGCAACCCCAGCCCTGCCCAGGGAGGGGGTTGCCAGGCCAGCTGAGCCCTGCAGCAGATTCCACTGGCGCTGCTGCCCGCGACGTCGAAAGGGGGCTCAGGCGTCTGGACGGACTTACCCCGACCCGGCCAAACTCACACGCCAAGTCCAGGGGCGTCTTCCCGCAATTGTCCATGATGCACGGATTGGACTGGTGCTGGAGCAGCATTTCCGACTGCGGGGCGGACAGAGAGGGTGGAGGTCAGCACGACGCCCCACAGAGCTGGCATAGCACACAGAGCCCGGCCCGCCCCTCGGGGCAGGGGCATCAGGGCAGCTCCAGCCAGGGCAGGAACCAGTCCAGAGTACGTGGCACCGCCCCAGGCTGCCCGCTGGGGACTGCACTCTGACGCTGGCTTGGCCGGTGCCCCCCAATCCCTGCCCGCAGCCCCCTGCTAGCCCAGCCCTGGGCCCCCCCACAGCTCTGCCAGTGCCCCTCAATCCTGCCCCACAGCCCCCTGCTACCCCAGACTTCTTGAAATGCCAGTTACGCCAAACTGAAGGGTGATTCTGTGATAGGGAGAAATGTCCTGCCAGGACGAGAATGAGACCAACCAAGCTCACCGACGGGTGACCAGCTGTGATACATGTGGCCAGGCCTCCACCCCAGCTGCTATCCCAACTCACCCTTCAGTCCCCTGCCCTCTGGCAGGGGCACACCCCCTCTGCCCCTTGCTATGGAAGGACACACAGAGCGCCAGCCAGCCAGCGCCTACTGCCCATGTGAGCAGGAGCCTGGGCAGGGCCCAGCAACGCAGCCGCCCGGCCCGCTGGCCAGCGCTCAGAATGCCCCAGGGAAGAAAGTTGGCTCAGGGACGGGCAGCTGAGCACATGGTCTTGGCCAGCCCCCGGGTGCAGGGTCCCCTCCCAAGATGCTCCCCATCCTCCCACACCCTCAGCGTCCCTCATGCTGCGGAGCTGCTGCCGGTTGACCCCGCCATCAGCACGCCCGGCCAGTGCCAGCCCACCCGGTCCTGGCCCGGCGCACAGCTCCCACCTCGCGGGGGCAGTGGACCAGGCCCCCGGGGGTGGCCAGCGAGCCCAGCCCCCCTTACCACGTCATAGTGGCCATGCTGCGCCGCCAGGTGCAGGGGGATCTGCCCCTCGTCCGACTGGACGTTCACGGACGACCCGGCTTTCAGCACCATTTTCATGGGCTCCTTCTTGCCTTGCCAGGCAGCGTAGTGCAGGGGCCGCATCCCTGCAGGGGCGGAAGGGGAATGGCCGGCTGAGCAAGAGGTGCCCCCCCAGCCAGCAACCCGGCCGCAGCCCGCACGGGAGGCCTGGCTGAGTGGGCGCCTCCCACCTCCAGCCCTGTCCAGGGTGGAGCCGACAGAGCGGCTGCCCCCAAAGGCGTGGCGTGGCCCCGGGATCTGCGCTGCTCCCGTCCAACCCCCAGCGGGCCAGGGCCAGGGCCAGGGCCAGGAGTGGAAGTGACCCGCTGGGGGGTGACACAGCAGGGAGAGGAGGGGGCCAAGCGCAGGAGAGGCAGCTGGCAGGGGCCCAGCGGGATCTCAGCTCCCCCAGCTTCAGGAGCTGCTTGCCCATCGCAGACCCCTGCAGCGTGTCAATGCCCGCCCTGGTTCTGGCCTTGATCCCGCGAGGCCTCATGCAGTGAGGGGTGCGTGTATGAACAGAGGCTGCATGGGGGCACGTGCCAGGTCAAATGCCTCCAGCCCCCACCCACTCCCTTACTCTCCATGGGGCAGGATGGGGCGGCCGAAGAGACAGGTTCTGGGCAGTATCCCCCGTAGGGCTGGTGGGAGCCCAGGAACTGCTCCCAGCCAAGGCAGAGTCAGGCTTCCCGGCGAAGTACCCGTGTGCTGGGGGTGAGGGCATGGGCACCGGACAAGCCCTGAGCTCCCTACCAGCCCCAGCGGTGGGGTCCCTCCAGCAAGCTGGCTGCCCTGCTCTGTGGCTAGGGGTCTCTGGGGCATCAGGCTGGCAGCCTGGAGAGCCTACGGCCCTGCTGGGAGCAGCCGGATGGGCACGGCCCGGGCCCCACTGCTGTGACCCGGCCAGTTACAGAGCTCACTGGGGTCACCCTGGGCTCCCAGCCCCCAGCAGGGACCCCGGCACTTGCCTTTATTGTCCTTGATGTCCACGGCGGCCTGGGCCTCCAGCAGCAGTGAGATGAGCTCTGTGTTCCCATTGAGAGCGGCGTGGTGCAGGGCCGAGAACCTGGGGAGACAAGGCACAGGGTGAGGCCGCGACCCCCGCCCCGGGGTCCCAGCTAGGGCAGGAGGGGCCCAGCACCTCGGGCACAGGTTAGTGCATTAGCGCCAAGAGGATGTTTCTGAGGGTCTGGGGACCCCACCACCCTCGCAGTCAGCCCCTTCCCCATGGAGTGCAGCACGAACCACCCACAGCCCAGGCCTACAACAAGGGCTGGATACACAGAGAGGGAGACGTGGGGTTCGCTCTTCGGTGAGGAACTTGATTGAGATTTTCCCCTGGGTTACAGCAGCAGGGCCCCGCCTGGGGAGACCATCCACAGCACAGCTCAGCTGGAAGGCAGCACTGGGTTTCTGGGGAGACCCTGGGGGGTCCAGGTTTCCCAAGGGCAGGCAGGTCCAGGCAGTGGGATCCCAGGCAGTCAGTGACCCAGGGAATCGCTGCCACCACAGGGCAGGGAATCTGCTTTTTCACTAAACTCTTCCCTCTTTCCCCCCACCCCCCGGGATCGGCACCCAAATCTCCAGCCAGGCCTGCAGTTGACCATATGTCTTGGACCAAGAACCCAATGGGACTGAAAAGCAGTGCAGCCTAGTGCACAGAGCACCGGCCTGGGATCTAGGGGGCCTAGGTTCTCTTCCAAGCACCAGCCTGCTGGGTGACCTTGGGCAAAGCCCTTCATTGCTCGGTGCCTCAGTTTCCCTCTCACCCTTTGCCTGTTTGGACCATCGGGGCAGGGGCTGTGTGTGCGTGCTGTGCCCAGCACAATGGAGGCCCCATCTTGCCTGGCCTCTAGCTGCTACTGAAATATAACCAATCAGCCAGGAGCTTTCCTGGGTCCCAGATCTTTTGCTCCAGCCACTGAGCCCTGCAGCCTCTCCAGCTACGAGACCGGGTGTGCTGGGTTGCGTGTGGGGCAGCCGGACGCTGAGCCGAGCAATCCAGGCTGCAAGGGAACACGGGCAAGGCGCTGCTCAGCCCTGCCCATCCAGGCTCATCGGGAGAAAGCAGGACAGGCGCTGACCTACTTGCTTCTGTAAACAACCCAGAATCCTCTGCGCCACCACAATGTTCTCCGGCTGCCTGCGTCCCACCGCGCACAGCCCCTTACCCGGGAAGAGGGGTCTGGGTAACCGGCTGCACCCCTGCCCCCTGCCCCGGGGTGCTGCTCGCTGGAGCGGGGAGTCAGGAGGAACCATTATCCATCACCACCCGGAGGGCAATAACCCCTCCAGCTCGCTCTCTCCTTGCCACTGTCTACGACACACAGTTTTAACAGTGAGGTTAGCCACTGGAACAGTTCGGGGGGGCGGCTGCATCTCTCAATCAAGACGGGACGTCGGTCTCTCTCTACGGGATCTACTCGCTCAGAAGTTCTGAGTTCAAAGCAGGACTCGCTGGGGGAGATCTAGAGCCCTTCTGAACATACGGGCCCCCTCTGGCCTTCCCATCACTGAGTCAATTCTCCCTACCGTCCCCCTGCAAAGCCACGGAGCAGGGAGCGTGGGCACCACAGAACTGGGCTGTAACCAGCAACACGGGCGCCCCTATGGCAGGAATAGCGGGTCCCAACAGTGACCGTGCTCAGCTGCATGATTCCAGATACACCCCCCCAGAGATGGCAGCCGCTCCCACCCTGCTCCCTAGGAAACCTCCACCATGGGGCCTTCGTTCTCCTGCAGCCCAGCCCCACTGCAGCAGGAAGCTACTGTCTGCTGGGAGCTGATGGGCTCATGCCATGCAGAGGAAAGCCGGGGACCCCCAGCAGGTGGGCAGGGCCCACGTTCCCATTCTCCTCTGGAGGTGTCTCTCCCTCCTCCCCCACCCCGGAGCATCCCACCTAATCCAGCCTGGCTGGCTTTTGAGTTAATTTTTAATGAAAATGCCTGTAACTTCTGCAAGGAGCGCGGGCGCTAATCCTGCCAGCTCGGGAGCGTCGTCGCAGAGCAGGGTGGCTTTGAGCAAGGCGGGCCTCCCACAGGAAGGAGCAGGGCAGTGCTGCCCAATAGTGCTGGCAGACAAGAACTCAACTGCAGCCGGGCAGTACCGTCACCTCCATTTCACAGCTGGCAAAACCGACGTACGGGGGGGGGCGGGGGTGTGATCTGCCTAGGGTCACATAGCCAGTGTGCAGGAGAGCTGGGAAAGAACCCAGGAGTCCTGACACCCAGCCCCGGCACTAACCACTGGACAATGGTCCATTCTAGGAGAACCCCGCTCCTCTCCGCTGTGCATTACAGCAAAGGGGTGATCTCAATCTCCAGGCCGAATCACAAGCCAGACCCTGCCCCAGCCCGCAGAGTGACCCACGCGCCGGCCCATTAGCAGGGAGCGCGGCAGGTGCTCGGACACAGCAGTGACAATGGTGCGACGAGCGAGCTGGACGTGACATTTCCCATTCACTCCCGCTGCCAGCCCAGCTGACCAGCCACTGCGGAGAGCCCTGGGGACGGAGGCTGCCTCTACGTATCCCTACAGCAGCTGCCCTGAATGCCCCGGGCTGCTTGCAGGAGAACTGCGCTGAGGGGCCTGGCCAAAGCTCCCTGCCCATTCACTGCAGCACAGGATGGCGTTCAGATCTGCCTCCAACTCCAGCCAAGCCCAGGGTCTGAGTGTCCCTGGGGGATCCCATGGCACCGATGAGAGGCCCCTTCTGTCTGAATCCCTCTGAAGAGCCACCCAGCACCTGAGCTTCTGGCTCCTCTGACCAGACAGCCAGCAAGGCACAGCGCAGGGCACAGAGAGTGGGAGTCAGCCAGGATCCGTGATCACATGAACACTGGGGGGCGCTCTGGCTCCTCTGGGGGCTGGAACAGAGAGGCTCAGGGGTTCAATCCCCCGCTACTGGCGACCCACCGAGGGGCCTGTAGTACTAATAATCCAGAGGCCACGAGAGACCCAGATAGCAACCCCTGGCCGCGTCATTTACACGGGAGGCAGGCACTGTGCTCCCCATGGCCAGCCCAGCATTGCCACAGCAGACTGCCCTGGGGGGCCAATCACTAGGAAGAGGCGAAGGGAATCAATAGGAACCAAAGCGAGCAACTCAATGGGAACCCCTGCCCGGAACCTACCCAGCTCCCTGATTTAGTTCTCCAGCGGTGCCTGCCCACACCCCCCAGCACTGCAGCTGGGCCCAGGTCTGCCTCAGTGCCCTCCCCGCCCTGCCACCCCCCCAGCAGGCTGCAGCACCTCTCCACGCAGAGCAGGCTCCTTCATCTGCACCGCTGGATGCTGCAGCCAGCCTGCTCCTTCCCCAGCAAGGCTCTCATCTCTCCTGTCTCTCTGCTGTGGGCTTCTGATCCAGAGCACGGCAGGGTGGGAAAACCCCGCTAGGTCATGCAGTCCCCAGGGAGCCAGCCCATGGCCGTTCCTGCCAGCAGAGCCCACAGTCACAGGCCGGGGGGAGGGGGAAGTAAAGAAGCCGGGCGGCTTTTGCAGCTATTCGTTTTCTGTTCAGCTCCAGCTCCCCAGCGTCTCTGTTGGCCCTGCCTGCTCCAGGCAAACCTGTGTGCGCAGCTCTGGAAGGGTTAGGAGTTACCTGGCAAAGGCAGAACAGATTGCATCCGTTCAGCTCCAAGGGATGAGAGAAAAACCCAATGTACCAGCTTCCGTGCTGCTGCTGTCAGGGCACACCGGCCTCCCTGAGCCACTTGCTGGCCATCTTTCAGGGCTGGGGCTGGCCCACCGGGCTGGGGGAGATGGGCGACAGCCACGGCCGTGAGCTCTATGCTGTCTGCATGAAGCCCAGACTCATGCAGAAACCAACATTTGTCCCCAGGGAGTTCACTGCAGGAAGGCTTGGGGCATTTCCCTAAAGCACCGCGGGAGATCCCAGATCGACCCGGCCTGTAGAGGGCTTTGGAGGGTGGGGTGAGCGTGTCTCTCTGTGCCGTGGGGCTATCTGGGGCTGTGTGCCTCTAACTTTGTTTCTAGAAAAAAAAAAAAAAAAAGCTCTGAAAGGTGGTTTTGGAAAGGGCTGCCCACCCCCCAGGGCTCCAGCTCCCCGGCTCATGCTGCCGCCCCAGGCATGGAGAGCCACCTGGCGCCACCTCCCACCCCGTCCTCTGCCCCGCCAGGGCACTGTGATCTCAGAGAGGTATATGGGGGAGGAAGCAGAGTCCAGGCTGCTACTGATGCTACAGAGAGCAGGGGACCGGAAGATTCGGCTGCGAAGGAGAGAACAGGGCAACAGACAGCCCTGAGCACTGGCCTTTGAGCCTCTGGATTTCCATGCCCCTGCCCAGCAGCGCTGCCTAGGACCATGTGTGCGCACGCTATGGCCTGCGATGCTGCCTGGCACTGTCTGCGCTGCGGGATGCAGCTGAAGATCCAGCTCAGGAGCTGTCGGGGCTCAAACAGAGCCAGGCCAGATGCTGCTCATGGAAAGGAATCCGTGCCCTGTGGAGGCGTCTCGCGGTCCCCGCAGCCACTCAGACGCTGCTCCGAGCGGGAACAGCCAGGCCCAGAGCAACAGGAGCCATGCTTGCTCGACAGCGTAATGAGGAGCGCGAGGGAGAGGGTCTCCTCCCCACGTCCACAGGTCCAGAGCGCCTGCAAGCCAGCCGGGCGCAGTCAGCCAGGGGCCCAGCCTGACCCTTCCCCGGGCCTGAGCTCCAGGCTGTGCACTCCCCCTTTCCAGCCTGTTGCCGCTAACATCTGGGGCCAAGCATCCCCCCGTTAGCTGGGTCACTGAAGGCTGCGGGTGGAACACAGACCCCTGCCTACAAAATATCCCCGGTCCCTTTCCGATGGAGTTACTGGTGACAGTGCAGGTGGCCTAGGAAGCCTCAGACCGACTGCGAGGCCAGGCAGGCTTGCGCCATTATTTACAGGGAACCTACCTCGGAGGAAGCCCGGCCTAGAAGGGAGCGCCGGGGAGTGGAGACAGAACACCTGGGCTCTAGTCTGTTTTCAGACTAAGCTTTTGGGGATAGAGGCTGTGTCTTCCCAGGTGCGGGTAGCATCTAGCCCAGGCGGGGTTTCCACAGCAGGCAGCCCCAACTTGTGGAACTGCAGCTTGTTCTAGCCCAGGGCTTTGGAGTCAGCCAGAGGCCAGGGGCTGGTTTCAAGAGCAGTTTAGGCAGCGCTGGCTTCGAAGGGAGAGAACGTAATTGTAACCGGTAACTTCTCGACATCCTGTGCCCATTTTCCAGACCACGCAGGCCCGGTCTGAGGGAAACTCGGCAGAGCATTAAATCCAGCCCACGGGACTGGAGCCAAGCCTGGCTTTTCATTCCACCGGTGTCTGCATAACTGATTTGGTACGAATCATGTGGCCATTCCACTGAGGCCCATTAGATACAAGGCCCCGCACCCTGCATTCCCCAGGGCAGGCAGCGCTCCCCTCTGCCGTCCACCGAAAACTCAGGGGACACAGTGCCAGCTAGAGGAGTCTGTCTGGGGGTAACATGGAAACTGGAGGTTTTGGAAACTAGTTTCCCCCCCGGCTGCTCGAATGCAACAATTAGCAACCCCGCTTCCCAGAGCAGCTCATGAAAGCAAAGCAGCTGGGCAGAGAGCGCCGAAGAGAGAACACTGGGGGTGCTCAGCGCGTGGGGAGGGGACACTGCAGAACCGGACGCAGTCTCTTCCCTCTCACAAACCCTGAGACATCTCAGAGCTGGGCTGGCCGAAAGAAGAAGAGGCCCTTGTAAACCAGGGGGAAAAGGCAGGTGCCAACAGACCACAGACAGCAATTCATTTACAGGGCAGCCCAATGTCCTCATGGAGCTTGGAGGGCTCTCAGACACCGGAGATGCTCTTCTTCTAGCACTATCCAAGTGGCAAGCGCCCCCAGTCACACACTCAGCTGGTCACCGGGGCATGCAGGTTGCATCTACTTACCCATCAGTGTCTTGGAAGTTGACATTGACTCTCTTTGCCGAGCCGAGGAGCTCTGTGGGAGAGAGAAAGCAAACATTAAACAAGTGACAAACAGGGACGTTCACCCAAGCTCTGATAAATGGCACTTTGTCCCTTGCTTTGTAAACGCCGTTTTATGCTACCTTAAGGGCCCCTGCAGAACCACGGAATGGGGACAGCCCTGAAAGCAGCAGGGGAGACTCGATCCTGCCTTGGACCCGCTCTGGGATGGGACAGGAGCTCATTCACTTCGTGGCCCATTCAGAGAATCCCAGCAAAGGGCCCAGCTACGGCCAGCTGTGGGGGGAGGGGGGGCGCGGAGGGGGCGGATGTGGGCACTTTGCCACCAGAAACTGGGCTGAGATGCCCAGTTCATCTGCCGTGTGCCACCAGCCTGGGCAGGACTCGAATCAGCACCTCACCAGAGAGAAGCGCCAGAGCTCAGGCCTCTAAGCCAGCCAGACTTCTGTGGGCTCTGGCTCAGGCCCTGCACGTTCTACAGTGTCCATTTCCTTCACGTCAGGGCACAGGGAACTGGGGACAGGAGGGGACATTACAGACATCACAGCCCAGAGGGCTGGCTGGGCATCACCCCCTGCTCCGACAATGTCACGGTTCCCAGGCAGCGAGCAGGGGCCCACGCAGTTGACAGCTGGCAGGATTTCGCGCTGGGCCGCCAAATGGAAGCAGGGATCCTGTCAGAACCCTTCCTTTCCCACTGCAGCCAGGTCTCCTCAAGCCCAGGAAAGAGCAGAGGGAAACCAAGGCCTTGGCAATGCACAGGCCCCCATGAATAATCCCATCGCATGGCTTGGGGGCCACCCAGAAATGCTTTGCAGAGTCAGGGTTTAGAAAACTGGGTTGAACTCACATAAAATAAGAGGCACACAAATCTGTGATGGGTGCCACGAGGGCTCTGTTTCCAGGGCTCGGGGTGGCCACGCTGGGATGAGGAGCGAGACACGCTGATGGTTCTCCACCAGACGTGGCAATGGTGTTTTAACCAGGGTCAGACGACATGATGGTGAAGACCCCAGCCCCTGCCCGCACTGCACCATACTGCCCCAGGCCCCAGTGGAGAATCCCAGCTCTAACGTATCAGCTCCCTGAGCTCAGGGATGGGGCCCCCAGGCGGACGAGGCTGCTCTGCACATGGAAGATAGAGGCCTCAACCCTCCTCCTGCCCAGGCTGCTGCTTAGTGCGAGCGTGCGGGGGCAGCTGCCCTGCTTTGAGAGGGTCTCCAGTGAACCTCTTTGCTCCTTCTCCAGTCAGGTCTGTTGTGAACAGGCCAGTCCGAGAGCAGGGGTACTTATAGCAGTCTGCACCTGGAAGGTGTTGCCGGTCCACCTGTCCCGCCAGGCAGCACCGTACCTGCAAAGCGCTCTTAGCCGGGCACAGCTATTCCAGCAACGCTGGGCTTTTGCTGGCATTGTGTATTTCAGCCCCCTCACCCCTCCCTGCCCTGGAGAAATAAGTTGTCCTGGTAACAGCACAGCTCCGCCAGCATAACTGCGTGCGCACTAGGGGTTTCTGCTGGGACCATTGTCGCTCAGGTCTCACCTTGGCACATGCCTGGCCGGGATATGCGTATCACAGCCCCTTACATCTCTGGGGAGGAGACCAAAACACCTTCCCTGCCACATGCCACCAGGAATTTCTAACTTCATCCTCCCCTGAAATGCAACTACCTCTGGGTGAGAGACAGCATTGCCAGCTCTTGGGATTCTCTCATGGTATACGGTGTTTCTTTCTTACAGACCCAGCTCTGGGAGTCTTGTTATTTTGACAGAATTTCAGCTTTAATTATTAACAACAACACAAGTTACGTTTCTGGCATGGTCACCAAGGAAGCTGGAAAACATGAGCCCTAAAGGCTCAATGCCCAGAAAAAACGAGAACCCCAAACTTGGTATTTTTTAAAATCACATGATTTCAGGAACACGTGCTTAATGCCCATGATTGACCCATTCTCTGGAAGGCTGCTGCCCCTCACACACACTGGGACGCTGGGTGCAGTGGCTTGGGAAGCAGCCCTACCTAAGTCTGTGACCCAGCTCAGCAGGAGGCGTGATGCTGCCCTAGCCAGGGAAATGACATGGCAAACCTCTTCTGCCTCAATTGGACACTCGCTTCCTGCCATGATCTGCATCTGCGTCTCTCCACTATAGAGCATCACATCTGCTAACCCTCTCTCATTCCCTATACCCAGAGGCCTGATCCACCTCCTCCCGAGTGCCGTCAACAAATAAAGGGTCCTGGTTGACATGCACATTCATCTCCCCTGTATCAGAGCCCATCGCACAGATGAAATCCCCAGAAAATCCACATACATCTGAGAAAGCCTCTCCTTGGACAGAGCCACAGCCGCCCCTAGGCCTGCAGCTCAGGCAGAAAAGGAGCGAATGCTCTTTCTGATGCTGAGAAATACTCCCAAGCATCAGATACAAATACTCCCAAGCAGCTCCTTCCTGCTTCTCCAGAGCCACAGCCTTTGACAGCGCTCAGTGATTGCTCCCCCTTCAGCAGTACCCAGCCCCTGCTCCTGCCGGCTGAGAAGACACTCAGCCCCTTCTGCAGGTAGCGGTGCACCCCTCCCCAGTGCCACGCTTTATTCCAGCTGGAAACAAAGGCAGCCGCAGGTTGCAGGGAGGCTGGCGCTAAGTGGAGCTGTTTTTACACCAGGCTGGAAAGTTGGCAGCACGCTGCTGGCTGCATCCCAAAGGTGAGCGGCTCCCTGCACCCCAGCTGCCGAGCGCTGAGCAAGGCAACAGGCTAAGCAAGGTGTAACAATGCTGGTTCTGGCAGGACGCAACGGAGAGTGCCAATTCAGGACAAATTGCTTAAAGCAGGGCAGTTACAGCCAAGGCTGAGGTTCCTTTGCACACCAAGGCAAACCAAACCCACCAGACAGAGAGGACTTTGGTTTTACCTCACTGGTTAACCAAAAGTCACACAAGCAATTCTCTTAGACACTCCAGTTTCCCAGTATCACCACCAGGGTCACTCGTTATGGGGACAGATGGTTATGAAAACCAATACCCCAGTAAAAGAACAAAGGTTCTCTCGATCCCAAAGGACCAAGCCCCAGACCCAGGTCAATATACAAATCAGATCTTACCCACAAATCACGCTGTTGCCGAGCCTTTAGAATCTAAAATCTAAAGGTTTATTCATAAAAGGAAAAAGATAGAGATGAGAGCTGGAATTGGTTAAATGGAATCAATGACATACAGTGATGGCAAAGTTCTTGGTTCAGGCTTGCAGCGGTGATAGAATAAACGGCAGGTTCAAATCAAGTCTCTGGAGAACATCCCCAGCTGGGATGGGTCCTTCAGTCCTTGGTTCAAAGCTTCAGTTTGTAGCAAAGTCCCTCCAGAGGGATGAAGCAGGATTGAAAACAAGATGGAGGAGCTGCAGCAGCTTTCTATAGTCTCTTGCCATGTGGTCTCTGCTTTCTTTGTCCCAAAGACAAGCCGTCCATCCCATGGCCTGGAAAAACCTCAGAGTTCTGTCCATAGGCAGGTCCCTGCATACCTTGCTGAGTCCCAAGGCGTGTCTGCCTTCTCTCAATGGGTCAGTTGTGTAGCTGATGGTCCTTAATTGGCCATCAAGCAGGCTAGGCAGAGCTGACACCAGCTTGTCTGGGGTGTCACCCAGAAGCACAGCACAAGTTTGAACTACAGACAGTATAGAGCCAATACTTATAACTTTAAATACAAAAATGATACATGCAAACAGACAGCATAATCCTAACCAGCCAACCATAATCTTGTTTTAGACACCTTATTTGACCCCCTTTATACAAGCTTTGGTGCCACTACAGGACCTTGGTTGCAACCATGATCTATACAGTCCCAGTTCACGTCAATAACGTCACACAAGGCAAGGGGCTCGCCTGGGGACGCCCTCTCACACAGTACCCACCCAGGCACTACAAGCCCATCGTGTGCCTAGATGGCTGTGAGAGCTCCCTGCAGCCAGCACCGTCCCACTCAGGAGCCACGGGACAAGGAGCAAGAGAGGTCATGTCTCTCCTGGTCCTCAATCCATTAATGTTTTGCCCAGCCCCAGAAGCTGGAGCACCTCTCACCTGCTGACTGGCCACAGCCCCCCACATACCCTGCACCTGTAGGGCAAGGGTGCATCTCCTCCGTTCTGGGTGCAGGCAGATAGCCGTCTCCGCTGCTGACGGAGGGCCCCCTAGGGTCCTAGGCCCCAGATCTCAAGGCTCTCCAGCACTGGAGGAGATATCAAAGAGAGGAACCCTTTGAACTGGATGCCTTGGCAGGCAGCCCAGCATCTGCACTAAGTGTCTGTTCTGACTTGGAGAAGAAGCGACTTTAAAAACTAAATTCAGGCTGAAAAAGCACCTACAAGAGTGTCTGGCGCCAAGGGAAATGAACACAAAGGCGGCTCGCTCTCCTTCATCTTCATTTCTTCGTCTTTTCGTCTGGTTTTGGCAAATTCTGTATTAAAAGACCAAAACTTGGAGAGTTTCACACCTACGTCACACTCGGTTATAAATCACTTAGTCCCTTGGCACTCCCTAAGGAGCATGTTTGCTGATGCTGTCTGGCCCAGAGTTCAGTGGGGTCCCCTGTGGTTGGGCTAAACAGCTCCCTGGGAAACACAGCGAGGAGGACTTGTGGCACCTTAGAGACTAACAAATGTATTTGTGGGTTTTAGCCCACGAAAGCTTATGCCCAAATAAATTTGTTAGTCTTTAAGGTGCCACAAATACTCCTCGTTCTTTCTGCTGATACAGACTAACACGGCTATCACTCTGAAACCAGTTCCCTGGGAGACATCCCAGTTAAACAGAGTTCCAAACTAAGTGGGTTCCCGAAAAAGTGGTGTATGCAGTAAATAGTGAAGCCAGCTGGGCTCTTATTTACACCATCCATTAACACGCAGAACAGGGAGAACACAACAGCCTTGAAAAGTGACAAGTACAAAGCTGGATAAAGCATATTATCACTGAACAAAATCTGTGATTAGCCTGCAGAACTCTCTGCTGCACATTACTATTGAGGCAAGTGGGTTTAGATATTTATATTGATAAGATCAGCATCTGTAACACACTAAGCAGGGTACAAATTTCAATAGCTCACTCCTCATACTACAGGGTGAAGATGATCAACAGCGAAGTACAGGAAGCAATCTCCAGCCTAGTGCAGGATTGCACAATTAGCTGGACTGGGGGATTTTTATCCTTCCTCAGAAGCATCAGGAATTGCCCACCATTGGAGAGTTTTCAGAGTAGCAGCCGTGTTAGTCTGTATTCGCAAAAAGAAAAGGAGGACTTGTGGCACCTTAGAGACTAACCCATTTATTTGAGCATAAGCTTTCGTGAGCTACACCTAGCTCACTAAAGCTTATGCTCAAATAAATTTGTTAGTCTCTAAGGTGCCACAAGTCCTCCTTTTCTTTTTTCATTCAGGAGTGGTTTCTGAGTAGATAGCCCATCAGCCTGTGCTGGCAGAGAGGAAGGAGGCTGGAGCGTACGGACCATTGCTCTGTTCCGGTACAGGAACTCTTGTGTTCCTAACAGCTGCGTCTGTTTTTCAGAAGAGACCAGAATGCAGCTGAAATTGACAATGAAGAATTAAGAGACTCCTTGAGCTGGCAGAGAGGCAGGAGACAGGATAAATGGAAGCAACAGTGAAGGATTTGGTACCGTCAGAGCAATTGAGTTAAAACCAGTGGCTGTAATGGATGCATGGCCGTCACAGGGTTCCTGGCCCCTGTGATTAAAGCAGGTCCAACTCCCCTGCACCAGAGCAGGGGCTCCCAGTGGGGTTAGTTAAGAGGGAAGGTGTGACAAAGTGGGACTGTTCTTAATGTTTCCTCTGAATAGTGTGGGGGTGCCTCAGTTTCCCCTATGCAGTTCTTAAGTATCTAGGTGGGGGGATAAGGGAGCATTGTCGTTGCAGAGCCCTAGAGGGCAGGTGTGTGCAGGGGTCTGGACACAGAGAATGGCCAACACCCTGTTTCTAGCACCTGATGGCCTGGCCCTTCCCCCCTGCAAGGTGAGAGCTAAAGGGTTGGAGAACAAAGGAATCAGGTGACCTCCTGGCCTGGGAAAGGGACAAAGCCCAGAGGAGGAGGGGCTGGAGGGAGTTTCAGTTTGGGGTTGGCTGGGGACATGGAGTGAAGTGCAGACGTGGTTGTCTGGCTCACTGCCCCCCAAAATGGACCCAGCTGAGGGGTCCTGTTCTCTGCACCTACAAGCTCTGTGTTAGACCATGTTCCTGTCATCTAATAAACCTTCTGTTTTACTGGCTGGCTGAGAGTCACGTCTGACTGCGGAGTTGGGGGGCAGGACCCTCTGGCTTCCCCAGGACCCCGCCTGGGCGGACTCGCTGTGGGAAGCGCACGGAGGGGCAGAGGAGGCTGAATGCTCTGAGGTCAGACCCAGGAAGGTGGAAGTTGTGTGAGCTGTGTATCCTGAAGACAGGCTGCTCACAGAAAGGAGACTTCCCCAGAGTCCTGACTGGTTTTGTAGGGAGCCGTTCCAGAGCATCGCCCGGGGACTCCGTGACTGAAGGGCAGCACCTGGCCACCATAAAAGATCTGGAAGAGACGCAGTGAGAGGTGGGGTGGGAATGGGGAGATGTTTGGGGATTTCAATTTTCAACCGCTAACCAAAGGGAATGAGCATCACTAGAAGCAAGATGAAAGATGAGTGTAATTCAGATCTTTATGGCGAACAGGTGCATGTCATTAACAGTTTTGAATTTCTGGGCACACTGTTGATAATAAGAAAAGGAGTACTTGTGGCACCTTAGAGACTAACCAATTTATTTGATAATAAACTTACTTGGAAGGGTCACATAGGAAAGTTTTACAAACAAATGTAAGGGTAGGCTTACTCTATTTACAAGCATTGCTGGGATTAAGCAGGGAAAAGATAAGAAAGTACTGACGATGCTGTATAGAGCATAGATTACGAGCGTCAAGCCTTTAATTCTGCATCCAAATCAGGGCTTTAGACGTTTGAATCAATTCAAGACCCGAGCGCTACAAATTGCATGTGGTACATTGTTATGACACCGCTGGATGTAACTCAGGTAGCTGTCTGAGAAATGTCTATCAGCTTAAGAGTGGCAACGTTCGGTCTGGCATTTTGGGTTAAACTGAAGGGAAACACGGCAGACACGAATTGTGGACAAATATATGAGAAATGCTGGGAATTGTGCAGCAGGAATGTAGGCCGACGCAATAAACTCCCTCTGCTCCTTGGGTTAAAATGCGGGTGAAAGACTGAAGCAAAAAGGAAAGTCTCGGAGATTAACATTGATAGTTCTCAGAGTAACAGCCGTGTTAGTCTGTATTCGCAAAAAGAAAAGGAGGATTTGTGGCACCTTAGAGACTAACCAATTTATTTGAGCATAAGCTTTCGTGAGCTAGGCTGTAATTTATACCTGGCATATCATCTTTCTGGATGTGGATTTAGAATTGTAGAATAAAGTAAAGGGAAGGACAGAGTCATCCTATGTGACAGATAAGGGTTAAAGAGACCGGGGGACGGACGGACGAGGTCATATCTTTTATTGGACCAATTTAAGATAAAGTTTATGAGTTTATATATGGTAAATGGAGTCACCATTG